>NC_140574.1:6373767-6973767 GCF_057381845.1 Rhamphochromis longiceps
AGCTTATGTGAGTGCGTGTGTAAAACCAGCAGCATATATATTTTAGTTCTGCTGAGCCAAATAAGACAGGTCAGGGTGAAGAAGTGACAGCCAAAGAAAAGCTTACCACAAAACGGAGAAGTTATGACAAATCAGACTATAAGGCAAAAAGAAAGTGCAGCTTTATGGTTTCATGGACAAAAGAATTTCTGTGGCTGCGATATGACGAGCTAAATAACCAGGGCTGCACATAAGTGGTCCACAGGTGCGCATTCGCTGTCAAAATAAAAAATACGCACAAGGGTTAGGGTTAAATTTAAAAACTGTACTTTTGAGTTAAAATGTATATTTATAATTTTAATAAATGACAAATTAAAAAGGCATGAACATTTTTTTTGTATCGAAAAAATATCGAACCGTGACACCAAAGTATCGGACCGAACCGAACCGTGAATTTTGTGTATCGTTGCACCCCTAATATATATATATATATATATATATATATATATATATATATATATACCGTATTTCCCGGACTACAAAGCGCACCTGAATATTAGCCGCACAAGCTAAAATCAGGGGAAAATCCTGTTTTGTACATACATTAGCCGCACCTGACTAAAAGCCGCAGGTGTTTCAATGTTGACTTATCATATGTAAGAGAATATGCACAAAGCGAATTGTCAGGAAAGAGATGGCTGTTTGGAGACACATCTCTTTTATTAATATTTTGAAAAACAAGTTATGGGTACATATTTGCACAACTTTTTAGGTATATGTACAAGTAGCGGTAATTACAAGTACGAAACATGTGCTGTGCTTCAAAAACGAGTAACAAATGTAGTACATAACAATAACCTACACACCAGAAAAATAGATTCAGACTACCTTTTAGGCTCAGGTGGATGGATGGATGTTTTCACACTTTTCCACGCTGTCAGATTCCACCGGTGGAGTTGAGCATAACTTGCTTTTCGCAAGTTTATTGCCGCACACCATCCACGACTCCCGCTGAACGTGTAGCGCTACTTTGAAGTTTGTTTTTCGAGCTACTTGTACGGCACTATGTTGCCTGGCGGATGGACATGTGACCAACATACCACTCTTGAACCCCGATACTGTGTGTCTGATCACATGCCCTTCCGCCAGGCAACGTAGTGCCGTACAACAGCGGAACAAACAAAACAAATCGTCTTACGATATGACAAAAATCAGGGACAATCCATAGAAAAGCCGCACCTGACTAAAAGCCGCAGGGTTCAAAGCTTGTGCAAAAAGTAGCGGCTTATAGCCCGACAATTACGGTAGATAGATAGATAGATAGATATAAGGAAAGAATGAATATTTTTCATTTTTACAGAATGCAAAAATTCCACATTGACATTATGTCATTATGTGTCCATAAACACAAACAAATACACAACTTTCCAATCCAGAAGACTGATGTTTATCACACAGCTTTATGTCAGATAACATGCTGACACATAACTAAATGCTGCACTACCTTTAGAGCAATAGTTATCTATTGCTGCAGTGTTTGATAAAAACCCATTCAGCTTAGTGAAAGGGATTTCGTGACTGTGGGACTGTTATTCATTTGTCCATATATCTGACTTTACAAATAAAATGTAATATGTCATTTTCAACTACTTTTTATTTGTGTTTTGTAGCGAAAAATATATTTATGATAAGATTTGCTGAAATCAACGCCGGAATAGAAGCAACGTCTTCTCTGTGCTTATTTCTTGTACTCATTTCTTATTTTGTTTCTGCTCGTTGAAAATTCCCTCCAGGCTGATGCATCTTGCTGGTCCCAAAAAACAATTTGAAGTTGCAAAGAAGATTGTATTTCAAAGTGCTCAGAGACAGAACAAACTATGTTTTTAGCTCACATGGCATTGCTGCTGCAGTGAGATGTAGTTCTTGACAAGACGAGCAATTACCCTGAAGCTAGGACCAGAAGAATAATAGCATATTAAAACCCTATTCAGCATAAGTCTGACAGGGTGGCTGTTCTTTGATTCAAGGCAATTATTTCCTCATGCCTGTAGCTGCAGATCGCCAACACGCTAATGTCAGCAACAGGAAAACTCCCACAAGTTCAGTTTAAAAGAAAAAGAACTTGATTCAATATTGTTTCATTAGACACTTAACAGCCACTTCATTAAGTATGCCTAACAGCACACGGTTGCTGCAAATTTGTTGGCTACAGACAAATTTCCCATTCCACCACATCCCGAAGGTACTCTATTAGGTTGTGATCTGGTGACTGTAGAGGCCATCTGAGTACAGTGAACTGATTTTCATGTTTGAGATTAGTCACATGGCACCTTATCTTGCTGGAAGCAACCATCAGGTAGGCTAAACAATGCTCAGTGGATACTAAATAATCAAAAATGTGCCAAGAAAATAACTCCCACGGCATTAAACCACCAGTACCAGCCTGAACTATTGGCACAAGGTAGGATGGATCCATGCCCGGATCTCTGATGGTTTGGGGGTGCATTCGAGCCATTGGAATTAGCAGCTTGCACATCTGGAAAGGCACCTTCAATGCTAAAAGGTATACGTGGGTTTTAGAGCAACAAATGCTCCCATCCAGATGACACATATTTCAGGCAAGGTCTTGCATATTTCAGCAAGACTGTGATAAATCACATTCTTCATCTATTATTATCACACCATGGCTTCGTACAGTTTTAGAAGAGTCCAGGTGCAGAGCTAGCCTGCCACTAAGTCCAGATCTTTCAGCAACTGAAAGCAATTGTAATGAAATGAAATGAAAATAGGAAAAAGAGTACCCTGGACTGCTGAGCAGCTAGAATATTATATCACACAAGAATTGGATAATATACGTCTCCCAGAAGTCCTACAGCTGGTCTCCCCATTTCCTAGATGTTTATGGACTGTTTTTAAAAGAAGAATGGATGCTGCACATTGTAAACATGGCACTGTTCTTACTTTTTTGAGACATGCTGCTGCCGTCAAATTTAAAATGATCAGATGTTTTTTCTTAAAATTGTTAACTTTCTCAGTTTACACATTTGATTGGATTTATTTTCTGTGTCCCACTGTGAATAAAACATAAGTTTATGGGATTTGCAAATCATTGCACTGGCTGGGAGCAGTGCAATTTAACTAGAAAAAGCACCACACGGATTCTTTCCGTTATGATACGGTTAGGGATGGGTACCGGTGTCCGGTGCCATGATGGCACCGGTTCTGACATAAACGGTAGTAACCAGACCGAAAAGCAGCGCACATTTCGGTGCTTTTTTTCCTGAGCTGTGATACACTTCTAGCCAATCATTTTACGTTTCCGAGGATAGTAGGCGGGTCCAGGTACGTGCGTTCTTTTATGCAGAGCTACGGATTAAAAATGCCCAAGGCCAAGCGGTCAAAAGTCTGGCTGTACTTCACAGCAAAAGATGCAAACTCAGCAGCCTGCAACAAGTGCTTTAAGCTGATACTGTGATACTGTCAAAGGAGGTAACACCTCAAATCCGATGAAACACCTGGTGACGCATAGCGTTTTTTTAAAAAGCCCAGAAATGCGCCGTATGATAGCTTGCTGCGAGACCTCACACCGAGCGCATCTACTGTGCGTGGGTTGCCTGTTATCGGACCCGGAGTTAGCAATATCCCCCAAAAAACCCGAAGAATAGAGTCCTGGCCCCTGGCCCTGCCAGTGTAGCAGAAATGATGACAGATGATGATGCAGCAGCAGCCGTTCTTCTCTGCGTGAGTAGCTTAATGTTGTTAGTGTGTAATTTACGTTGAGTAGGCTAACCACGTTATTACATTAATGCAGGTAAGGTGAACTAGCAAACATCATCATAGCTACATGCGGCTGTCCTCTTGTTTGATGGCAGATACTCCCTTCACCCTGGCCAAAAAGGCTAAAATGACCAAAGAAAAAGTGGAAAACAGTTAAACATGAGAGGTTTTGGACAAAGTTTGTGTTTTTTCCATTGTTTAAGCACTGCTTCCAGCCAAGAGTGATACCATAAATCCCCTATAGCTGCAGAAAAGGCTAACATTGTTATCTTTTTACAAAAAACCAGCTGAACATGAGAGGTTTTTGGACCAATTTTGTGTTCTCCATTCTTTAAGCACCGGTTTGAGCACCGTTTGAGCACCGGCACCGTTTCAAAAGTACCGATTTGGCACCGGTATCGGATAAAACCTAAACAATACCCATCCCTAGATACGGTTGCTACAGACGTTGCCTCATGTTCTTTTAGAGACACTATGTCTTAAGTGTCTTAAGCTTAAAATTGAGCTCATTAGTCAGGTTTGTATTTTTTTTAATTAGGTGTCTGAAATAAATTAAGTTCTGTGTAACAGTTGGATCATCTACTGTCTTACCAGGCTCTGTGGTGCAATGGATAGCACATTGGATTGCTATTGGTTTGTGTCAGATGAAATTCAAAGATTGTGGGTTCAAGTCTCACCAGAGTCACTTTACTACAGTGAGGGGAGAAACTTGTTCCTGCTACACGGAAACCTAGTTTTGGGGTGGCTGTGTGTAGGTCAGGTGGTAGAGCAGATCACCCACTAATTGTAAGGGTTGGTGGTTTGATCTGTCTGCTCCAGTCTGCGGGCCAAATATCCTTGGGCAAAATACTAACCCCAAGTTGCTCTCCGATTAACCTATGAGTACGTAAGAATGTTAGATAGAAGGACTTACATAGGAAAAAAGAAAGTGAATGGGTGAGTGAGGCAAGTTGTATAAAGCGCTTTGAGTGCGCAGTTAGAGTAGAAAAGCATCATATAAGAACCAGTCTATTTACCCACGATATTTCATTGGCTCTTATTTCAGACGGAGAGTGGCAGCCTCTTCACCAAGCTTCTCGCCTACCTTGACAAAAGTTCCTTCACCGGACCTCCCCCAGCTAAAAACCATTATGACGATGCCAGTCAAACACCCAGAGGGCAGCAGGTGGGGCTGGAAAACGTCCAGAGTCGGACTAGCGAAGTAGGGGTGGCGGTGCAAAAGAAGGATACCACCCAGTCTGTAGAGGAGCTGTTGGAGGTGGCAGGCTGGATCAAGGAGGTGGCACCCCCTCCTGCTTCTCTTGTGTACGATGAACCTCACAAGAAGACGATGCACGTTCCTGAGCTACAGTTGGACGTCAAAGCCAGCAAGATGAAGAAAGATGATGATGTCTTTGGCTATGTCATCACCGACACAGAGTGAGTACAGATTTAATGATGAACATGTAAAAGGCAAACTGCAATTGAATTTTGAAGGAGACATATTTGAAAATAAGTGGATGAAAATTAATGGGTAGGTGGATGGATGGACAGTATTTGAAGAGTAAAAAATCAATCAAAATTACAATTCACTTTGCATTTATCATTTATTTTCAGGTGAAATAAGTACACTTTTACTGCTTCCAGAAATTAGAAAATAATATAAATTAAAAGGGTAAGTTGCAGCCAGGTGCTGTAATGAAATGGAGCTGATTAATTGATCATTAGAAAGTGTGACAACTACTTCTATTAAAGCCTCTGTAGCATTCAGGCGTGTGTTTACACAGTGCCACGGGAGATGCTGTTTGAGCAGATTCACCCCAAAGTCAGATTGTGCAATGCTTAGAAAAAGTTCCATCTCAGACTCAATAGACCTCTGTTAGAATATTCAATGTTAAAGTTCTTGACAGTAAAATTAGAAAAAGACTGAAGAAGTACCCGTGGTTTGGAAGGGTCCCCTAGGAAAACTCTTTACTTTAAGAAGAAAATGGCAACATGGTTTAGGTTCGCAAACCACAAGACTTCTGGAACAGTGTTCTTTGGTTCAAGGAGACCAATGCACAGTGCCACAGCATATCAGCAAACACTTCATACCAAGTGTCAAGCACAGTGGTGGAGGTGATTTGGGCTTGTTTTGCAGCCACAGGACCTGGGCACCTTGCAGTCATTGAGTGAACAATGAACTGTGTATGTCAGTGTATTCTAGAGTCAAATGTGAGGCTATCTGTCCAACAGTTAAAGCTTGGCCCAAACTGGGCCTTGCAGTAAGATGATGATCCTGAGCACATTAGAAAATCTACAACAGAAAAAGAAGAATTAGGGTTTTGTGGCAGCAAGTCCAGGTCTCAAGGTTCCTGAAGTGCTGTGCATAAACAAATGCTAGGAAACCTCACTGAACTGAAGGTTGGCTTTTTCATGGAAATTTCATAGCATGTCAAAATAAAAGTCTAATAACAGAAAGCCAGATGCTTGTTCAGTTTGAAAGGCAACATGTTCTAACTTATGAATCAATGTTTTTTAGTCATGTGGCTGAAATCCAACTTAACTCTGCCTTTATGTAGGTCACCAATGACCCACTTGGATGTTGAAGAGGTTGGAAAATGTAGAAAGTAAAATTTTTTATCTCAATTTTCAAAATGCATATCTCGAGTCTAGAGCTTATACAGAAACTTTCTTTCACCTTTGTTTTGGGTAATCCACAGTAGCGATCAACCAGCTTTTTTCACAGTAGGTGAAGAAAGAAATGTGCTTTCCACGTGAGAAATTGCAAACCCTCGTTCTTTGTCCCTGCAAATTTTACCCAGAATGCAACAAGAGCACACTGGGCATCTTTTTCCTTCTTTCTTACTCACACAAAGGACAGGGTCGTTTCCATATTGATTCCTCTGTTCCTCAAGTCTGAGGTTGAAGTTCTTTAGAAATCCTCTTTCCTGTGTCTGGTTTTGAAACTCCTTCATGCTCGCCTTTCAGCTGAAGCGGGTGTAATTCTGGCTCAAGGTCTTTGGCAAGTCTCTTTCTTTTTGTCCTTGTTACTCGACACTCTGAGCTATACAACAGAAGAGCCTTAAATGTTATGTTATAGAGAAAAAAACATCTCTGGGATGTTGGTGTGGAGGTCCTACTCAAGGCTTTCATATGCTGAATGAAGGAGTTTTTATTTAAGCACAATATGATGTCCGTTTTAGTCCAAGCTTTTTCTTTGTACTTACTTTACGTTACTCAACTGTAGCATACAGATCATTACAGTATAAATAGGAAACCTAATTTCTAATCACCATGGTCTTCAAAAGCCCCATTCAGTAAGGTTGAATGATTCTTCTTTACCCATAGAGCCGCTTAGTGTCACATCTGCTCTTGAGAATCAAATGTATTTATGTTTTACAAGAAAGAGAAATTCTAAATTAGATGACTTGTGTTTATGAAGTGCGGAAAAATTTCAAGGCAATAAAAAGTGTCAAATATGCGAATGCAAAATTAAATGTTGCAATGTTAAGGCGCTTTGGTTGTAGCTCATGAGCACCAATCGATCGTCAATCTTAAGGTCAGTAGTGTAATCCCCGGCTCCCGTGGGCCGGTGCGTTGAAGTTTCTCTGGGCAAGATCCTGAATGCCAAAGTGCCCGCAGTGTATCCGTCAGGGTGTGTGCATTATAGTTAGAAAACACTTAAAGACCTTGTAGTGTAAAGCTGCTCAATTACTTTTCTATTTACCGTTCAAATGTTATTCCTCTCCTCTCCAAACAGACCTTTGATAACTGAAGTAAAAATACTGTGACTTTAGCTTAAACAAGACTAGCCTCAGCTACGGCTGCTTTCCACATGTGAGAAAACCTCTTGGTGCTAAAATAAAGCGTTATTTCTTAGTTTTGTATTAAGTGTTTGATTTAGACTCACCTGACCTCCCCATACATCATACACAAGTATAAACATTGATAACACAGGACAAATGTGTGTACTACTGACTGACAGATTTATTACTTATAATTTGTTGCTATCTGCAGACGGTGCCTCAAGGTGGGGCTGCAAAAGGATACCTTTGTATCCCTGCGACGGCTGCAGCATCTAACAGTATGAGATGAAAGATCTTATCAATGGGTTAGATTTGTATTACTCTTTGTTTTCTGTAGATTCTCTTAACATTTTAACTAAATATATGGTTAAAAGAACAATTACAAAGCACCGGGTTTTCTTCTGTGGAGCCAGAACCAAGTTATTTTTTTTAATTTGAAAAAACTTTAGCTCACAAAAGCTCACAAAAACTACTTTGACAGTGTTGCAGAAATTCTGACGGCAACCTTTAACATCATGGTTGAGCTCCTGTAACTTTATGAAACGGGCTCAGAGGCTGCTTTGCTCTGATCCTAGGTGAACAGCTGGAAGGTTTAAGATGTGTTCAGTCACTTTTGCACCGCAGATGTCAGAGTCTTCAGTGTACTCAGCAGATTCCTCTCTAACCCTTTACAGTGACTCTTCAAAGTGACTCTTGACATTTCTATGAGATTGCTGAACTTCAAAAGAACACCAAAGTTGTCCTTGACAGTTCACTTTGTGTCAAACCTCTTCTTGAGAGTGAAGTGCAGCATCAACCACAACATGGAAAAATGCCACTTCGCAATGTGCCAGTAAGAAAAAGGCCCTTGAAAGAATGTCTTCTTGTGAAACAAGCCATCTTCTGAGCCAGACTAGTCTCAGTAGCCACATCTTTCCCCACAGCTTTTTGTTTGAGCAATGAGAAAACCTTGGACATTTTTCCTTGCTACGTCTGACTACAGGGACAGAGTGATGAAAACGAATGTATTAAACCAAACAACAAGCAGAAGATGATAAAAGCAGAGGAATGCAGTGAGAGTCTGGGCCACCAGTAGTCATCTCTAGCTTTTAAAGAACATCTGATTTGTGCTGCCAGGTACCTGACTGCTCCATGTCATACTGTGATTTAGCAGTAAAGTCAGCAAGCTTTAGGGTTTCTTTAGATCAAAGAATCCAGTAATATCTCTTGATACTTTTTAACTAGTGGCAATAACAAAAACTATGTATTAACACCATTTAATGTTGATACATAATTCACAGATGCTTCTTGTTTCCTCAAACATGGTTGCATACAGTACTGTGCAAACACATCATTTCTCTGAGGTGACATTAGACATTAGGGAAATGGGAAATACATGCAGCAGTTTATTGAAACATGTAAACACACATGGAAATATGGTACAAAAGAAAGTCATTAATTGGTATGACCACATTTGTTCTTCAGCCTGAACTCTGGTTCTTGAATTAGGTGCCTTTTTATTCTTGAATGATTCACAGATCAGTGTTAAGTAGCTTAATAAGACATCTTTAAAAGATTACAAGAAAGTCTGGATGCTTGGAAGCAAAATACTAAGAAATAAAGACTTTTGCTCAGTACTGTAACTCCTTCAACACTGCATTAACCAAAGGCACACCTAACTCATAATTTAAGAACTCGCAGTAAAATTGTTTAACTCAACAACCATTTTTCCTCTTCACTTCAAGCTGGGCCGCTGAATGGCTGTGAACTCTAGTGAATGCGTTGCTGAATTTGAGGTTGTTTGAATAAACGTTTTTCATATTTTGGCTTAAAGCTACTGAAATGCTCCGTACTGAGGTCGAGTCCCTCTCCAAAACAAAGCTGTCACAGTAGGAATAAAAATATATGAAATGCAGGGCCACATGCGAAACAAGATCGATGTGATGACATTTTGGCGCAGCGTCTGAGGTGAAAGCTGATAGCAGGAGCATCCTGGTGGTTTTAGAGTATCATCTCCTCCTGTGGCCTGGGGAGGGGAGGAAGAGGAGGAGGAGGAAGAGGAGGACAGGGTGATTCATGACAGCTGGAGGAAAACACCTGGTGCTCAAGACACACACACACACACACACACACACACACACACACACACACACACTCTAATTAGTACTTTGATGTAAAAATATGCATAAAAAGCTCCAGTGTAATTCCTTTAATGATAATCTATAATTTGATGATTTGATGATCAAATTCCAGCCAGAATTTGTTGCCTTAACCTGAACCTGTTATCTAACTGTTATCACGAGTAATGTTTCCAATTACTCGTGATACAAGTCAAAATCTCTGTAGACCATCGGAGGTTTCATTTTTTAATTAATTTTTTAGTTTTCATTTTCTGTTGGCCCCATATGTATTTATATGTTATATCCAGAAATTCACAGAAATTGTTTATTCTGACGTCTCTGTTTCTATTTTTCATGCCGCTGACTTGACATTTGTTCCGTCTTACCGACAGCATTCTCCTTAGTTGTCATTATTACTGATCAGACTTAGGCATGACAGTCTGCCTGTACTGGTTTTCTCCTGATTCACTCTCATGTACTTGCTGAGGCAGCTCATAGTAGAGTGATCAGTGGAGAAGCCCTGAAGGGAAGGGATGTCTTTGATGTTTGAAGAAATAGCCTTGCTTTTGTTCAGTGAAACCTCTGGCTTTCCTATTACTACATGCAGCAATCCTCTCCTCAGGCGCTTCTGTCCCCAAACAACAGGAATCCGACTGGGGTCTGCAGAAGATGGATAGATCATATTTTCCTGGTGAGCAATATACTCTGGACTACTCGAATAATGACCAAGGAACCTTTATTTACACGTTGGAGTGAAAAGCAAGTGTAACTTTCTCCATTTTGGACCATCTGTTTCCTGGAAGTTTAGTAGTGTCCAAATAGTTTGTCCTACACATGTGTTATACTGTGTGAGAAAATACTCACAAATACACAAAAAATGTTTGCAGGAAGATTAATTGATTTTGCTGTGAATAAACTAAATATTAGACATTTAAAAGGTTTGAGAGGTTTGAACTTAGTAGTACTTTGACTACTCTCACGCTGAAAATAGTTATAATAACAGTTTGAATAGTATCAGCATATGAATTTGATATTCGTCCCCTGTATATCACCAGTAGTTACCCTCCTCTACCTTCATGCATTCTAAGTAGACTGTTACTATCTTTTGTAAACAATGATAAGGCAAGAGCATTGTGTGGACATTTAGCAGTACTGTTATAAAACCTGGTGGTAAATGTTGTATTAATGCTGCCGATGTAGCTTTGTAACATGTGCATTACACTTTAAAATTGATGCTTTTTAAATTTTAAAGTCCTTATGCTCAAAATAAAAAACAATGCAGCTGTTGATGGATAAATGGATTGATGTGAAATTATATTGCTATCTGAATCTGGAAAACACGGTGCCAGGCGTATAGTACCTGTCAAGTATCCATCCCTCCCTACTGATGCTTAAAATGGAAAACATAATTTGATATCCAAATTCGTTTTTTCTTGTCTAATAAAACATTTGCACAATGTCTTGTGCTAACCCTGCGCAGTAGATGTTGAGACATGAAAACAATGACCACTAGACGAAAGGTCATCAAATGGGGTTTATACTCAGGAGTCCATGGATATCTTCATTAAATTTCATATTAGATCATCCAGTAATTGTTTAGACTTTTTTAGAGTAATAGAATTCAGGGTAGCACAGAGAATAATCCTGTTGTTTTTGTGTATTTGTGCAAAAGTTCCTTCTCAACTTTGGTAATTATTGCCTTTGGATTCAAAGTCATTTGTCCAGCTGTTGCTCCATCAAAAAGCCAGATCATCATCAGATGAGCAAGTACAGGCCTGTACTTGCTGCTGTACTGTTATCAGTTTCCATTTTCCCTGAAATTGTGTAAGAGTGAGATGGAAGGAAATATAGAATAAAAATAATCAAAGCGTCTCTCTGTGAGAAGAAATCCTGCCGAGGCAGGCTGTCGTATCTGAGTGGGATCATAACCCAACACCCTGCATGCTGCAGAGCTAATGTAAAAGCTGCTGTGAGGTCTCCATTGTAGCTATCAACACTCAGGATCTGCAGGCAGAGCGATCGCTGATGTCAGATCTGAAGCAGCTGCTCTGCACAGTGAAGACTGACTCAGGCTGTGGGCTGTTGAAGCTGCTGTCTGCTCTCCAGGCTGAGAGGGGAGACAAATCACAGGCTGTCAGTACATTTTCATACATAGCAAGTCTCATTTTTATTAACTGTAATTCAGCCACATTCAGTCATTTTCTCTTATAGTCAAAGAAAACAGTTAAACTCATGATCCCTAAGATGTTAAATTCTGTAAACAGCTGCAATTTATTTATTTTTATTTGGATTTGACTCTGAAGCTGACAGTCATATTTGATCATAAATGATTGTTTATTTGGTCACATGTCCAGTGCATGTGAAATCATAAGGCTAGGAAGACACCTAGAGTAAAGATTTTAATATGGAGTAAACTAAAAATGATGAAAGAGAAGAAAACATTTTTTGGTTGAAATCCAGCAAGTGTTGGACATCAAAGTTCAAGATGCAAGGACGGAGACAGCTGCTAATTTTTGTAATTAAGTGCATTTAAAAATTGAGTGATTTGCACAGTTTGCAGCAAAACTCTTTCTCAGCTTAAGCTGTATTTCCAGAAATGTGCAGATATCCTGCAGATGTCTGGAAGCGTCTGCTTTCCTTGTTTGAATTCCACAGAGGAGACTTAGAGGAGGTCAGATGAGTCCACAGCAGACAGCAAGCAATTAGCTTGGAGTTGGGATATTGAGCTTTAATTATGGTCTCACAGATGCAAACACATGCCACGCACAACCTCTCCCCGTCCCATTGGCCCTAAGCATGCACAGAGGCTTTGGTAATTTAGTGCTTAATTTGTTATTCCCTTATTTCGCTGCCATTATTCTCACGGTTTGGTGAAATGTCAGTGAGTTTCCCCGTCTAAATTTTACTACGTTATCATCAAAAGCAAAACTATGTATTAAAGAAGAGGTCATTTAAAGCCAAATTGATGTTTTCGTGTTTCTTAACCTGTCATGAGTCATGTCTGCATCCCGTTATATTCTTGTTTTATTTTGAAAGTCTTGTTTCTCTGTTCATTGTGCTTAGTGTCACGATGTGATTCCAGTCAGCTGGTTTTCCAATGTGTTTCCACTTCCTCTGATCACCCTTTGTGTGTACCTTTGTGTGTATTTAGTTTTTGTGTGTTGATTCAGTCGTTGCCAGGTTGTCTGTTTGGTTTCACGTCATGTCTCAGAGTTCTTCTTACTGATCAGGTTCGTGTTCGGTTTATTTCAGTTCCATGTCTCTCGTCACAGTTTTCATAGTTATTTAGTTATTTCCCAGTTTAGGTGTCAGGTTAGGTTTTGCCATGTTCACGCTTGCTTTGTTTTTGTGTTCACGTTTTATCAGCCAAATGAACGGCTCGCCTTTTGTTTAAACTCGGTTCCGTCTCCTACCGTGTCTGCATTTGGGTCCCACTATTCACTCAAAACACAGTCAGCTCCCTGCTGACCGGGACATAATTGACATTGCATGCTTTTTGGATTGGCATTTCTGTTGTCATAGCATTGTTTCTTTAACTACACCTTTTGTGTCTGTGTGCTTCGCCTGTTACTTCTAGTCACATCCTATTTTATTTTGGTAATTTGTTTTCCTTGTTGGTTTCCTTCTGGCTTTTTCCCTCCTCAAAAATTTGCCTTTACCTGCCTTTAATGGCTTCACCTGTGTCACATTAGTAGGTATTCTTTAGCCTATTTTTGCCTCACTTATTTCCCTTGTGCTCCTTTAATCGTTTAAATCTTTGCTTTAGTTTTACCATTTTATTGAATTAGCTTTTGTTTATTCCCAGAGTGTTTAGTCACCTTTTGTTTGTTTACAAAAAAGTTTTGGATTCAACGTTTGTTCCTTCACTCACTCATGTCTGCATCTGGGTCCTCATTCTGATATATCAAAACATATATATCATAACATGTCTAAGAAGTTTTCACACTATTAATTTGTAATGTCAGACACATAAGGCTGCACAGATGGCATTCTCATTTATAGAAGCATAGATGTTTCCTTCTTAAGTTACTTTAAAAATAAAGAAAAGAAAAGTTTGCTTTTGAAAATATCCAGTAAAGAAATTTGTGTTGGGAGGATTACATCAGCTTTACTTGATTTAAAGTAGTTAAAATCTATTGCTGTAGAGTATGTGTCAAACAGTATGAGCCAATGCCATTAATATGGCTGTCTATCCAAAAATATGCATATATGCCAGAACAGCAGATCAGGGTTCAGGATGAAGTGTTTTTCTCTTCTTTTAGATCGAGGTAATCCTCAGCTGTGAACAAAACAGGTCGTTTTTGTTGTTGAATACTGCCAAAGTAATTTTATGTGCTAGAAAATGCTGTAAAGCATAAAATGATGGAGCGGGCAGTGATATCAAGCTTTCTGCCTGTGACCTTTGTGACCTCTTCAGCGTTCACCTCGCTGGCAAACGGCACTTCCCACCTCTCTATCTCACACTTATCTGAACTCACCTGGGAGCTTTGTGGAAAACTGCTTTTGTCTGTATTTTCTGGTTCAGTCCTTCAACTGGTGGGTTTAATGATACAGTGATATGTCTGGAGAACTTCCCCATGTCCAGTATGTCTTATAGATCAGCGGTCCCCAACCCCCGGGCCACAGACTGAGTCATTTGGTACCGGGCTGCGAGAATTGAGGCTCGGGTGTGAAATTTATAGTTTTCAGGGTTTTTATCATAATTTTTTTAATCGTTTTATTGTTAACTCTGTTTCCCTGGGTCTTGTCCCGTGTGTTATGGGTAAGTCTTCTTCTTTTTTGGTACTGGTTTTATTTGTTGTATTTATCCACAACACAGTCCGTGAAAATATTGTAGGACATAAATAGGTTGGGGTTGGGGACCGCTGGCATTTAACACTTTGCTCTTCATCTCCATACTATTTACGCTCAAGTTCTCTGCCATTCACTTGCCTTAAGAAATGTCAATTAAACATTTATCTTCAAAGAATTTACTTTTAATTTTCTCTCATTTCTACATAAACCAGTTCAAGCCTTACCTATTCTGATAGCTTTGCACGATTCATGCTTCAGAGTACTCTTCAGCCCCTTAGTTCACTTTTTCTAAGACTCCACTAACATGGGCTGAGGGATCAGTCAGTGACCCACTGGAAACCAGAGCGTGCTGAAGAAAAATGTGAATTGCTGGTGGCTGTTTGCAGTTACTGTGAAATCAATTGCTGAAGCACCAGTGACATATTCCTAGAGACTAGTCAATAACCCCACGACAGGCTGTCTAGGGGTTGCTGGCAGTTGCTAGGTAAAACTGGTTGTAAAGATTTATACAGTGTTGTGCTGGAAAACTTTCCTTTAGTCACAGATTACCTGTAGTTTGCATGAAAGATCCCGACTTGTCTGCAGCACTTGCTCTGCTTAGCGAGCGGACATAAACCGGAAATTGAGACTGTTCATGTTTGCAGATAAGTTGGTGTCTTCCTTTCACGGAATGGCCAGCTGAGGCATTTAGATGCTAATCAAAGCAATCACAAAGACGTTATTTTGTGCACCACAACCTTTCGGATCAACTTCACCTAAACACAGCCAGCAACCTCCAGCAACCACTCATCTGTTTACACCTTTCTTCTGATTGGCTCCTCCTTGCAAAAAGATGGTTTTGGTGGTAGATGGGCGGGGCCTATGTGCTAAAACCTACAGCTGTTTGTCTAAAATAACCATATTAGGAATATCACCAGTGAAGAGCAATCTACAGAAAATAAGGAAAACCTTTAAAATTACCTGATACATCACTAGAAGGAAAAATAACTTGTTTAAAGCCTGTTTTTAAAAACAAATTGCACAGTAAATTGCACCTGTTGTATGTTTAACTTTTAATTTCTGATCCCTTCTTCTCTTCCTGCCCTGCACTCTTCTTCTTCATCGTCATCATCAGTGGGCTCCAGACAGACGACGGCCTCCACCTGATGAAGATCCTGGCTAGAATGGCGAAAATCCAGATGACTGATTTCGCTGAGCTCTCGTATGTACATCTGGTTTTTTTTTTGTTTTTTTTGGGGTTTTTTTTTTTAATCTTCTGGTTACACAAAGCAGTGCACTCACTGTGTTAATGCTGCTTTTTCTTACTGGAGTCTGGGGTGAAAATCACAGTCTAACCTAATGTGATGTTTTTTTTTTCTCAAAGCTTAAACATTTCATTTTCACACTGCATTAAAGGAATATAAAAAGAACCACAAACTGGCACGTTTACTGCATTTGAGGCTCTTAATAATCCGCTCCTATTGAGAAATGATCAAGTCACACCTGTTCCAGTTCGGATGCCAATAAAGAAAGTCTGTTTACAACAGAGCTAGAACACTGGAGGTGACACGTTTCCTGCATGCAAGCAAAAACCCTGAAATAGAAGCTGAACACTTTCTTATTGAAATAAAGCCTGTCGTTCAGTGATCCAGAAACAACTTAAGGCTTCACATCTAATCACTGCAAGTTTGTGGAGTAAATATTTCTCCCAGTCTGATTCACTGGTTTAAATAATGTGTCGATCATATCTTTAAAAACGGAGCAAGAGAATACCACGAATTGACCGCAAAGTTCTTGCAACTTGATCATCAAATCTTAATCCACATGTTGAACCACATGGTAAGGATATCCAGCCAAGTCGGGGATTTGTTCACTTCTTTTCTTCTTGATAAAACACTTTAAGTCTCAGTGCTCAAATTTATCATGAGCTGCACCACAAAGATCTGATTTAAGCCCCCATTTATTTCCATTGTATATTCTGCCATTAGATCACATTAGAAGTTTCAAAACCATTTCCAGTAATCTGTATGCCGATGACGCTCAACTGTATCTCTCATACAAACCTTATGAATTATCAGTTTTAGTTGATTGGTTTAATGCAACTAATAGTTGGATAGCAAATAACTTTTTGCAGTTTAATGAAAACAAGACAGTCTCTTATTTATCTATTTGCTCCAATAAGTATTATTCAAATTGGACAGTGTCTGGGCTTTTTCTCATTCACTGTAGATGCTAACGCAAAGAATCTTGGGTTAGCTTCCATCTTTGACTTTTAAGAAATAGTGCTAAACTCAGGACTGCTGTCTGAAAAACTGAACTGGAGATGCTCGTTCATGCCTTCATCCCCTTCCACTTAGATTGTAGTAATGCTCTGTCTAAAGCAGGGGTGTCCAACTCCTGGCCCAAGGGCCGGTGTCCTGTAGGTTTTAGATCTCACCCTGGGTCAACACACCTTCAAGACATGTTGAGGAGGTAATTTAGCCATTTAAATCAGCTGTGTTGGATCACGGACACACCTAAAACCTGAAGTTGGACACTCCTGGTCTAAAGCATCTAATAATCTCCTCCAGTCTGTCAAATTCTTTTGCAAAGGTTCTTATGAATTCTGTCATGTCTTACCATTGTTAAAGCATCTACACTGGCTTCTAATCAAATGTAGGTGTCAGTTTAAAATCTTGATTCTTACTTTTATGGCCTTTATGTCCAGACACACCCAGCCTCCCTTCCGCTAAAGATGGAGCAGTGTGTGTTAGCTCGAGACAGATGATTCTGTCATGTTCCTTATCATCAAACTACTGTAGAAGACAAGCGAATATTGGATTAATCTGAGCAGTACGAATCCTAGCTGGGAAGACATTGTTGTTCTGTTTTTTCCATCACTAACCACTGTGTCCCTGAGGGGTCATTTGACTCATTTACCGGCATGGTTTAGCTCTTTTACAGGTAAATACAATGATTAATACAACTTAAAACCAGGTCCTTATTTACCCCTTACTACGAAATCGTCTCAAACTTGTAACTATCCCCACTACCTGCCTAACTCTTCATTTTGCTTATCTTTAAACCAGTTCTTCGCAGTGTGTCTTTGTTAACGAATTTGTCCTCACAATCCAGGTGCGCACACCCACAATTCAAAGCCTCAGCCATGTGTTCTGTTCTAGAAGCTAAAAATAAAAACATTTAAATGCTTACGATGTCGTTTAAAGCTCTCTTTGCCCTGTAATGTAGCGGCGCCTCTGGACATGTAGTCCTACCAGCTGTCAGGCAGCCAAACCGCTGAATAGAAATGAGAACAACATCAAGAAAACACTTCAGTATTTTTCAGTTCAGCAACACTTCAACCTTCTAACAAACCAGAGACCGTATGAGCAAAGATCTGTAGATGAGTCACAACATCCATAGTCTGCTTTACCGTCTCAACAACAACCATTTCGTACCTGTAGGCTGGAGTGGGCAGCAATTTTCTCAAAGGGCGAGCATCACATACTAAAACTCTTCAAATATTCCCAGTAGAAGATGAGCAGCGTCGGCTGCTCCACAGTTACCCTCCAGCATGACGGATCAGAGAGGGCAAACTGGTGGGATCAAAGCAGAGTGGCAGAAAGCATTAAAATCAGAAGTGGGGGAAAAAAAAGGAAGGGAAAACAGTGCCCTTACAGACTAGGAACCCAAGGACGTCGCCTTATTTTCATTCTGTCAACATTTTTTCCTGCTCTGAGGGGGTAATAAAGCAATGAGCGTTGTTGGTCGACAGTATTGACGTGTTAGAGACGAGCAGCCGTTGACTACAATCATTTATTAATGAGAATGAACTCTGCCTGAACTCTTTCTCTCCATGTGTCTTTCTGTTTTTCGATCATTCTGTTATTCGTTTCTCCGTCTTTGCCTCTACCTATTCCTATTTCGTCTTCCCTCCTTCAGGTTTCTGCTTTCTTAGTTTGTCTCAGTCTGTATGTCCTTTCTATATTTCTGTAAGTAACTTTATGCCCCCTCAGCACCTCCTCACTTTCTCTCCCTCCCTTTCAGTCTTTCCCCTCCACAGGTGACTTTGCATGGAGTATCAATTGAATTCTCAATGCTGTGAGCTGCAACAGCAAAACAATTGCTACTGTGGGGGTTTGGATATGAACACACTGTTGGGGATTATAGCCAGCCTACAGACGGTGTTTGCTGTATTTTATCTGTGAATAAACATGTGTCTGGTCACAGTTAAATAGGATTTTACAGCCTGAGATTGATCATTGAAATGTGAAAATAGGTGAATTGCAAGGTTAATTAAAACTTTGATCTCCTGACCATTCCCTTAATTGCTGAGATCTGAGAACATTGAGATATTGCTAAAAACCCGGAGGTCCGCATCTTCCGAAGGCTCTTTATTACACAAACTAACCCAACTCAGGGTTCACTTACTTTTTTACAGAAATTTGAACCAATAAGGAAAAAGTATGCCTCTGGCACCATTTCCTGAGGTAACCAAAGAGATGAGAGACATCTTCATGGAATATGGTACTAGATGAAGTTAGGATAATGGGCAGGGCTCCCCCAGGTTATTTTTTTTTGCTGTACTGAACTGCCATTCCACAGCACTACATGAGTCAGTTGACACTGAAATAAACCACAACAACAACATCCATCTCTTTACCGAATGTTCAGTGCTCTTCAGTCTCGTGTAAATATAGCGGCAGATTGCACATTGATAACAAATACAGCCTGGTCCCGGTCCACAGACCGATTGGCTCGAGGACCGATTGGCAGGCAGAAGGCTCATAAGACAACTGGGACGTGACGTCAATGTAGGGATCCTGACAGCATTGGAAAATAGAAGCGATGAAGAAAATCGAACACTTGGAATAGCAAATACTCACATGTCCTGCAGACGAATAAAGACGCAACTGAGCAAACAGATCTTCAGTATTGAACCATGACTTCATTCAAGGCCATATTCAGCAAATGGAGATTGATCTTTTGCAGTGGCTGTTCTGAAATTATCTGTCAGATATCTGCCTGATTATTTCCATATGCGTTGTGTTATAATGCAAAATTCATTCAGTCTTTAGGCCTCAAATAACATTGATTAACACAATCTAATGCGTTGAGTTTACCTAAACTCTGGTCTGTGTCGTTTTCTACAGTATATTGGTGACAGTTATACTAGTCCAAATGTGAAATTGTCAACTGTTTATTTCAGATATCAAATCCTTAAAGGTGACCAAACTCAAAAAACATCAATCAGTCACTAATCTACTCCCTTTGTTTTTTTTAAAAATGAGATGGTGAGATAAAAACCTGTATATGAATTCTCAGTCTGTGTTGTAAAAATGGTAGAATGAAGAATACTTCTAGCCTCAGTTGTTCACTTTTTCGAGTGTGGTGCACGATGGGCACAATATAATGTAACACTCAGCTGAACAGGTGGAAAAAGATAAAACTGAAAGCTCCGGAAACAAAACAACGAAGTTTACTTAAAATGCATTTTCCTTTGAAGTTTAGCGCGAGGACGCTAATTCACAGTTTATTTGGTGCTTTGTAGAATTAGTTTGGATTATTTGTTATCTTGTTAGTACAGCATATTTTTTGGTGTTGGTTTTTCATTTCATGTTGGCTGGTGTTTGTCTTCTAAGAGGTGAAATTTTGACACTGTTAAATGGATAGAAGTACTAGGAAAGCATTGCTTTTTATACTTGCATTGTACAGTGTAACTCCATTCACTGTTGATAAAGCAACGTCCAAATTGAATTGAACTCGGCCTGGGTTGAAGGGAAGCAGAGAGAGTAGGAATCCATGTCTACAGTCTTCTATTTGTGAGAGTGTGTGGACAGGTGGGGATTGGGTGGCTTGGGGTCGCATGATTCACACACATGCATACCTACACACGCGCGCACACACACACTCTTTCTCTCCACCCCCTCCGCTTGGCCCCCGTCGTTGCTTGGCACCTTGCCGTGCTGCTCGGCTGCTGCATTGAGTCCCTGGGTGGCCCGTACTGTTCCCCTGTTCTAATGCACCTTTTGTCTTTGTTCTCCTATTCTGGGAATGAAAGAAGGGAGCTATACAGTGGGGAGAGTGATGGATAGGAGGCAGAGAAAACGAGAGAGCGACTGAGAGAGAGATACAGAGAGCGCAAGGGAGGCAGAGAGAGAGGGAGAGAAATCCAGGGGTCTCTTTTGTTGTGAGCGCAGTGAAAGCCCAGCAGGGGGAGCCGCCTAGACAATTTGTCAGATGCACCACGCTTATTTTCCAAGGCTGCCCGGCTCCTCGCCACTGTGGCAACAGCAGTCACCTTAAATGGAATAAATAAGCTCAGGAACATAGGGCTCAGACTGACACTAATTTCTCAGCCTGCCTGTGGTTTCCAACACCATACTCTGAAACCGCACTAAAAACTGGTGGTTGCAGATAGTTTAAAAATATCCATTTACTTGTATCCAATATCATATTTCCCATTGCATACATTTAATGATAGAAATCTCATCTTATTCTGTATGCAGTCTTTGTAAGTTATCCGAACACCTTTTATGGGACCGTTTTTTCCATCAAATGCAAATACGAGTGAATTATCCCTGCTTTTAAATTTACCCTCAAATACTTTTTACCTTATAAAGTATTGTGGTATTTAAACAGCTTTATTTATTATATTTAGGTAAACTCAGTCCTAAAATAAGATGTGATATTGCATTAGAAATAATTGATATAATATCCCTCTAGTTCCCTATTTCGCTTTGAGCTATAAAAGTATTTGAGATAGCAGTTGTAGTATTTATCTGTTTGAGCTGTCGGTATAGGTGATAAACTTGTAGCTTTTTCTTATTTGCCTTAATGTCTCGTTACAGTAGTGTGGTAGAGAGAACATGCTGTATTATTATGGGTTTCATAGATTATCTGATTTGCTTTTATCAGTTTGAAGGACAGAGCGAGGCTCTGTGGTTCTCTGAGAAAACTTGTATAGCCTTGGGAGGATTTTTTAGCTTTATTTGTATCAGCAGGAACTGTAAGATTACATATCCTGTCAAACATGGCATATAGCACTGGCCTAGCTGAACCTGCACCTATCAGGTCAGTTTCCTTAAACCAAAAAAATCCTTGAAAAATAAATTTTTTTTTTAAAGCAGTACAAATGTTTAAGTGATATATAAATTTATAACCTGTGGAAATGTCCAGCTGCTTTATTGAGCCATCTTAATTTAAAAAAATACTACTTCTGGGTTTTAAATACTTTTGATCCTTCTTGGTTTATATTTGATGAAGTTTGTTCAAGTGCAAAAAATCCTTAACTGTTTCTATGGGAAGTTTTCTACTTTTTTTTTTTTTTTTTTTAAAGTAGAAAACTTCCCATCTATTCTCTTCCGCTTATCCTTATCCAGGTTGTCGGTAAAGGGGGTTTGGTTTTGGTTCATTTTTTGTTTTTTTGTCAGAAAAAATATGTTTGCTATTAGAAGCTGGTGTTAAATGTTTAGTTCCACGAACTAACTTTATTTTGCAGAGTCCTGTATCTGCCCCTCATACACCTAACCTCTATCCACTGCGGTTGGTACAGAGGAAAGGCTTAAAAATTAAGTGGTACTCAAAGGAAACAGCTGAAGGAAAATGTTCCAACTAATTAGGTTAATTCGAAATATGTCTGTAGTATGATTGGGTATAAAATTTTATCCTGTCTTCCTTCTCTCTCAGCCTGGTTCTGCCGGAGGTTTCTTCCTGTTAAAAGGGAGTTTTTCCTTCCCACTGTCGCCAAAGTGCTTGCTCATTGGGGGTCATATGATTGTTGGGGTTTTCTCTGTATGCATTATTGTAGGGTCTACCTTACAATATGGGGCGACTGTTGTTGTGATTTGGTGCTGTATAAATAAAATTGGATTGAAAAAGAACATCTTAGAGAGGCAGAGTTCCTCTGAAGTAAAGGAGGGCAGAGTATCTGTAATCTGACAAAAAGGTCTACATATTTTCAGAATAACGTTCCTCAACATAAAATTGTTAAGATTTTAAATATTTTATCATCTTCTGATACATAATCTAAATATTCACAGAATCTTGGTGAAATCTCTGTGCACTAAGCAGAGAGCCAAAAATCAATATTGGAGCCATGCCACTCTTTGGATCGTTGGGTAGGACTGCATTTAAAAATGAGGATGATTCTTTTTTTTTTTTTTTTTTAATATTTTTATTGAGAGACAAGTGTACAGTAGTTTACAATGACAACACAATCTGTTCCCCTCACATATTTTTTAGTTTTTCTTACATGAACAGACACAATAACACACACACACAGGCACACCTACACACACGCTTAAGTAAACAAACAAAACAAAACCTAATAAGAAACCCAAAACAAACACAAACCCCAAAAGGGGGGAAAGAAAAAAAAAAAAAAAAAAGGGGGGGGGGAAGAGACATGATATTAATCAGCTGGTAGAGCGTTTAATGACTTGCAATAGTCCACGAAGGGGCCCCAGATAGAATAAAATTCTCTGTATTTGCCCTTCGCCACAAGGCCTATCTTTTGCAATTTAAGAGATGACATCACATCTCTAAACCAAAAAGAAACTGAAGGTGGCTTTGAAGATTTCCAAAGGAGTAAGATGCAACGTCTAGCCAAAAGTGATGTAAAGGCTAATATTTTGAAGTGTGTAGGGTCGGTTAGACCAGTGTTGACTGGAAGCCCAAAAACAGCTAGAAAAGGGTCCATGCAGATTTGGGTCCCAAGAGCTTTGGAAAGAATAACTGAATACTGACTCCAGAAGCCATGGAGTCTTGGGCACAGAAAGAACATATGGCCTAGGTCACATGGGGTGGCATGACATCTCTCACACTGATCCATCACTTGTGGGTAAATCTCAGACAGACGAGACTTTGAATAGTAAACCCTGTACAACACCTTGAACTGGATGAGTTGTAACCTGGCACAGGACGTACTATAACGGACATTGGATACTGCTTTCTCCCATTGCTGATCCGAAAAAATTATTCCTAACTCCTGCTCCCAAGCCCCCCTAATTTTAGCAACGGAATGGACATTTAAATCCATAAGTTGTTTATATATTAAAGATATAATTGACTTCTTATTGGGTTTAAGGGATAAGAATTCCTCCCATGGTTGGACATTTGGGAGAAGAGGGTAGGAGGGGAAGAGAGCAGAAGTGCAATGCCGTGCCTGAAAATAACGGAATAGATTGGTAGCCGGAAGATTTGTTTCTGAACACAGGTCTAAAAAAGTTAAGAAAGTGCCATCTTTATAGAGATCCTTAAATGTATTAATACCATGACGCTTCCACTGTACATAGGTACCATCAATGAGGCCAGGAGTAAACAGATGGTTCTGCGTGATGGGCATGTGTACTGACGCAGAGATGTACTTAAAATGACTCCTGAATTGTGACCAGACCCTTAGACTAGACTGTACCACGGGATTTTGGGTGAAATGAGAAGGCTTAAGTGGTAGTGGAGAGAATAATAAAGCTTCTAAGGATGAGGAAGTGCACGACAGGCGTTCCAGTTTGCACCACAGCAGGTCTTGAGATTCAAGCCAATGGGTCAATTTGTGAACATGAGAGGACCAATAGTAAAATAAAAAGTTAGGCAAGGCAAGACCACCATCAAATGTCAGTCTCTGTAATAATGATTTCCTCACCCTGGGGTGTTTCCCTCCCCACAAAAACGATGTAACTAGCTGGTCTAACTTTTTGAAAAAAGCTTTAGGTAAAAATATAGGAATACTCTGAAACAGAAATAACAATCGAGGCAAAATGTTCATCTTTACAGCATTGATCCGACCAATTAGGGACAAAGGTAGCGATTTCCATCTCTGAAAATCTGATTGAATTTGAGTCATTAAAGGGGAGAAATTGGAAGAGTATAGAGAAGACAAAGTACGAGTCATGTTAACTCCCAAATATTTAAAGCCAGCAGGGCTAAGTCTAAAAGGAATGTCAGATTGTTTAAGTGTAAGACTTAAAGAATTTATGGGGAAACATTCACTTTTAAGAAGATTTATTTTGTAACCTGACAGAGAGCCGAACTTGTTTAGTAGAGACACAATCGATGGTATGCTAGATAAGGGATCAGAAACATATAGAAGCAGGTCATCTGCATATAAAGACAATTTTACGTCAAGGCCTGACCGGGAAATACCACGAAAATGAGGAAGGGCCTTCAAAGCTACAGATAGGGGTTCAATTACAATAGCAAAAAGTAGGGGGGACAGGGGGCAACCCTGTCTCGTCCCGCGTGACAATGAGAAGTAGCCAGAGGAAACACCATTTGTATAGACACTGGCTTGGGGTGCCCTGTACAACAGTCGAATCCATGAAATGAATCTGTCCTTGAAACCAAATCTTTGCAAGACCGCAAAGAGAAAGCTCCACTCTACACGATCGAAAGCTTTCTCAGCATCAAGTGAGATAACTACTTCTGGATTAGTGGTTGAGTGTTGGGAAAGAATGACATTCAAAAGCGTGCGGACATTAAAGAACAGCTGGCGGCCTTTAATAAAGCCATTCTGTTCATCTGAAATAATAGTAGGAAGAACCTTTTCAAGGCGAATTGCTAAAATTTTAGCCAAGACTTTAACATCAACATTCAGCAGTGAAATAGGCCTATACGAGGTGCAAGACGTAGGATCCTTACCCTTCTTTAAGAGAACAGTAATTAGTGCTTGAGACAATGTAGGGGGCAATAGACCACGTTCAAAAGATTCATTATACACTGAAAGAAGTAGTGGGGCTAACTTGTCTATAAAAGTTTTTAAAAATTCAACTGAAAACCCGTCAGGTCCTGGTGCCTTACCATTGTGCATGGTCTTGATTGCATGCACAATTTCATCCAGCCTAAGAGGGGCATCTAATTGTTCAGCTATAACAGGATCGACAGTGGGCATTGTAAGACCGTTAAAAAAAGAATCCATCTCTGAGGCGTCAGCAGCAGATTCAGATTCATATAGGGAGGAATAGTACGTCTTAAACACCTCGTTTACTTCCTTTGAATCAGAGACCGAGTTGCCTGCCGCATCTTTAATCTGGGAAATTAATCGAGACGAGGCCTGACGTTTTAACTGATGGGCCAAAAGCCTTCTGGGCTTATCACCATATTCATAATAAGTCGCACCCGCACGAAGTAAAAGACGTTCAGCATCTGCCGTAGAAAGTAAATCAAATTCAGTCTGCAAGTCAAGTCGTCTTTTATGCAAATCGGGAGTGGGACTGTCAACAACCTGTCTATCTATGTCACAAATTTGTGTAGTCAAAGTTTGAAGTTTGGCTTTGTGGCTTTTAGTGGAATGGGCAGAGAAAGAAATTATTTGCCCACGCGCATATGCCTTAAGAGATTCCCAAAGCAATGACCTCGTAACAGTATTGCTGTCGTTAAACACCATAAATTCATCAATTGCGGATTTGATAAAGGTAACAAACCCCTCATCCGAAAGCAACAAAGAGTTAAATCTCCAGGGTGAGGAAAAAGAGGACTGGGCTATGAGCTTGATGTCAACGCTAAGTGGTGCGTGATCGGAAATGACAATAGGATGATATGTAGATGACAGTACTTTTGGAATAGAGGATGATTCTTTAATGGAACTCATTGCACAGACTCAGAAATCATTGTTCTGTGGACACATGAATCAAAATGTATAGTTCTTTTTGGAAAGCATGGAAAGGACCATCCTCAGGACTAAAGTGGAGAGGCACCATCTGGTTTGTTATCAGCCCTCAATCAAAGGCCTGCATCTCTGATAGATTGTGGGTTCATGAGTGCCTATGGAATTAGCACCTTGCACATCTGGAAAGGCAAAATCAATGAAAGATCATTTGAAAAGATATACGGAGGTTTTATATCAATATATACTCCCATCTAGATCGTGGCTTTTTCAGGACAAGACTTACATATTTTAGCAAGACAATGGTAGACCACATAATGCAGCTATTACAACAGCACGACTTTGAAGGAGAAGAGTCCAGTAGAACTGGGCTCTCCCACAGGTCCAGCAGCTGGTCTCATCATGTCCCAGATGTCCAGATGTAAACATGTCCCTGCCCTGACTTTGTTGACATGAGTTTCTGAAATCAAATTCAAAAAGAATTTTCTCAGCTTAAACATTTGCGTGTTTCCTGTGTTCTGCTGTGGATAAAATGTAGGTGTTAGGGAAAATATTCTAAAACACTTCTTCAGTAAAGACTCAGAGAAGAGAAACACACAGAACTTCTTGCTAGCAAGGGCAGCCTCCAGACTGAGACTCGCACTAAGAAACTGCCCCAATCTTTATTTATACTTCAGTAGGTGTGTGTGTGTGTGTGTGTGTGTGTGTGTGTGTGTGTGTGTGTGTGTGTGTGTGTGTGTGTGTGTGTGTGTGTTGCTGATCAAAGGGTCATGAGAGCACAAAAGGTACATCCTTTGTCAGGAAAGGGGGTAGTCTCCCCCACCCTAGATAACATGGTGAGGAAGTCCAGCAGTTCATCTATATGTAAAGAAGCACTTAAACTAAAACAGACATAGCTACGTTAATCCTGCCGTAAAACAATAAAACAAGGTATGAGCTCTCATGCTCCCAGACGTGGGGGTGCATTCCTGGGATGCACCCCAAGCCTGCAGCCTGTTAGAGATCACACACAATTAATTATATGCCTCTAAGTATACATGGTTGAATATTTCCTAATACAAATAACTACATGCAGTATTCTACCATATGCAAACTTATATCACTAAAAGATTATACTGACTACTAAATACAATTTTCCATTGACAGTAGGTTTGTGAGATTTGCAAATGATTGCATTCTCTTTTTATCTATGTATATAGTGTCCTGACTTCTTTGAAATTGGATTCGTATATTAAAACAACAAAAGTATCTCTGAACAAAGTAGTCATCGACCTGTGAAACCTCAGCCACTGAAAAGACAACAAAACTTCCCTTTTCTAACAATTTCCTCTCGGGGCTGCAGCCAGAGATCAGCAGCGGTTTGACGAGCCTCCAGCAAAACTTCCAACACTGGCAACGTATGAATCATAAAAGTGAGCCTACACACTGTGCCAGGACACAAAACAAACCTGGAGAGTGACTCACACCCTTACATTTCATTTGGAACAATTCAATACTGATTAGATAATACTGACGGTGAGCACTTTCAGCAAAACGGCCTTGGAAATGTTTTTAGCTGCCACGTTGGCCTGGTAGTGGTTGAGGGCAACGCGGTGAGCGGGAGGGAAGTGCTGATGTGGGTGGCTTCTCGGAGCCTTTGACTGTAGCTGGCTGCCGAATAATGATGGCTCTTGTGTAACCATCAGTGAGTGTAGACTAGAGGTTTAAAAAAAATTATTTATTTTATTGAAACATGAGGGTCTGGGTGATGTAATGTCTGTGTCTGAGCTGAAGGTCCATATCTAAGAGCTGCCACTAGGAGGAGAGAGTGGGCCTGAACTGTCTGGATGTGAGGAGGATGATGATGATGATGATGATGATGATGATGACAGACTGGATACAAACTGAGGCCATAGGTGTGAACACTTAGTGTTTTGTATCATATTTTATATCATACCTTTTTAAGAACTGTCACAGCGTTTGGCACAAATCAACAAAATCACAAAGGATGTGTCTCCCTCAAAGCAAGCAAAGTGAAATAATAACTCAAATAATAGTGAATGCATTCAAAAGCCGACACTTTCTTTTCCTCCAACTGTGAACATTAAGGTTCAAATGAAATACCTCTATCTTATTTACCCCTTGGGCACTTGACAGAAAACTCACACACCATATAAACTTTAATCTGCAGCTTCTGTCCTGCAGAGTCCTTCCACAGTCCTTTTTCTGTGCTAAAATAATCCAACTCGTTATCACTTCATGTTCGATATGCATATACATTTCAGTGTGTATTATGGTCTGTATGCAATTTTTTTTTCTTGTCTTTAAAAAAAGTCATTATATTAATGTCATTACTCTTGATGGTGAAACTGGAGCTGTTTTTATAGTTTGACTTGACTCTGACACATCTGAGCATGATTGTAAATTTGTGCGTTCTAAGTAAATGGACAGTAAAAACAACAAGTTAACACCAGCTCTATTTCCAAAGTGTTTTTAAGCATGTGGTCCACACATTTGTAGGTTTGAGTTTCTTTTCCTTTATATTTTTTCGGCGAATGATTTTAGTTCTTTGTGTTTTCTGGCATTGTGGTTTTCGCCCTTAATAGTTGTAGTCATAGTTGTGTAATAATGTAAAGTAGTCCTGATTCTCTCTGTGTTATTTCAGGTCACCTGCTACAGTTCCTTTCAAGTTCTCTGTGTTCTTGTGCTTAGCTAGTTTCTTTTTTTCCCCCTGTTGTTATTATTATTATTATTATTATTATTATTATTATTATTATTATTATTATTATTATTTTGTAGTCTCTGGTCTCTTAGGTTCCCTCTTTGGACTGAATCCTGACAAATGCGACTGCTCATAACTCTTAAATTTTAAACAGCTGACTAAAAAGTCTGTGTACTTCTCTGACTACTGCAGAGAAGTATCATATCCTGCACAATAAGGGTTTTATTTTTTAAACAGAAATGCACTTCTTTCTTTCTACAACAACAAATGTTTCTATTGCACTTTATTTTTAGAGTTTCTTGTTGTTGTTGGCTATTTCTAGTATTTATGGTCACATCATTTAAATATATAGTGCTGTTTGTTGTTTTCATCTGAATGATGTGATGGCTTTAAATGTTATCTAGAGCATTAAAGTCTTTCAGTGTGTAAAGTACTGTGTAAGCTTTTACATTTCTTAATCACTAAATTTGTTTGTTTTTATACTGTTCTGTTGATTTATTTCAAGATTTGCCGACCTTAAAAATATGATTTTAGCTTTTCAGGCTCACTTTGTTACGTTTCTCTTCAGTGAGGTACATATTTTCTTAAGGTTCAGTCTTCAGGCGCGTTCAGGTGTTGTTATTCCTTCAGTCAAAGACTAAAATGATGTTTTAGCACTTACAGTATGACAGGGTTTGCTTCAGTTGTCAGTCATGTAGTCAGGGTCCCTGTCACTCTTTTGTTCAGCTGGGAGCGTGTTTGATTTCAGTTTAGCACACCAGATATATCTGCAGTGCCTCCACCCCCACCGCCTTCCCTCCGCCTTTGCAATTAGTTATCATGATGCTGCTGCTGGATGCTTGTTAGATTCAAGTTTATATTAAAGTGTGTTGCTCTACAGATTGAGAGACGAGGTGTAAGGCCAAAAGCTTTTAGCATTGCGATCATCAGAAACAATGTGTCAAAAGCTGCGTTAATACATGTTGGGTTTTTTTTGAAAAATGATAAATTGAAGCAATAGAAGATATAAAATCACCTCCTGTGCGCTTCTTTTGCCCGGTGAGTGACAAGGTTATTTACAAGGTTCAAAGTCAATGTGGTGTCTTTGTGCTGGCGCTGCCCTGGGTAGCAGAGGCCGACAGATGGATATGTGATCAACTCAACATGAGCGATTTTACCTCTTCATCACACACGGAGAGTGTGCCTGTGCCGGCTGATGAATCACTTCATAGATGTGACAAATATATCGGCCTCATACCTCGGAGGAGAAATAATGGTCGGAAAAATGAGCTGCTGTGTTGTGTGGTGTTCCTGGGACAGACTGACTCGTTTTGTAATATTTTGTGTCTTTGGCTGCTAAGTTAACATGAAAGTACAAATATGTGTAACGTGGTGAAAACACGGCAGCGTGTAGTGGAAAAGTAAAGGTAAATGTACATCTTTTATTGAACACTTCTATCACATGCGTGGATTACTAATTCGACTTCATCTAATTAGTTGTCGTTGCAGCTTATATGTTAAAATAATGTAGAATTACTGTTGCATGTAAAACAACATGTGAATATGAGTCTGGGCTTTTCATGTTTTTCTTTGATATTCTGGCCTCTGGGCTCAAGAAACCCAATTAAAATCCCACAATAACAGTTTTAAATACTTCATGATAATGTTAAATGAAGGCTGGTCATCCAACTTTTACAAAGGTTTGAAAAGTAAACACTTTGAGGTTTTTAGAGTGTAGAGACTGGCTAAATTGTACTGTACACTGTACTGATGGACTGTGTTAGAATGTACTCTTTTAGAGACAAATCTTATATTTTTACATTGATTTCGCTTGTAAATGCATGAGAACATTGGTTCAATAGGTCTATGCATGCAGTGCATTTTGTACAGAAGTGCAAAGCACAAAGGAGTACAGAGTCAAGACACATTATATGCGGTGGGCTTCTGTACAAAAGGTGAATCTGCTTTTATTTTGCACATTTCTCTTAATTATTTTGCTGATCCTTTTAGTTTAATTATTATAATAGAAGAGGCCGACCCCACAGTCTGCAAAATGCACTCAAAAGCACCAATGAAAACAATTTAAATCCATCAATGTGAAACCACTTTGAACACGTTTTTTTTCGGCAGCATTAGGATAGGACCTGCTCCATTAATGATGTCACCATATTTTATAACAGTGTTGTTACAGCAGCAGTTACTTCCTTTAGCGGCGCACAATACATCCTGGTGGGGGACTTCGTAATATATCTTCCTGCTGGGCCTTTAGTCTGAATTACAGCAGGAAAAACAAAAGGTTAATCACATTGGGAGACTCCGCTTTGCCTCTGACCACCCAGCTTCTCTGCGTCTCTCCCTCAGTGTTTCAATTCAAGCTGCTTTATTGGAATAAATGTTGGATGAACAGGGTAAAAAAAGCTCTTTCCAAAGCACCCTAAAAAGGACTACATATGTCTTTTGCTTCTTTTTCTGCTCATATTCTTGCCTTTGTTTTTACCTCTTAGTTCCTGTCCCCTTGAATTTACATCTATCATGGCAAAGTGCATCACAGTCACCATATATTGAATCGAAATGTAAATGTATTATAAACCAGGCAGCTGGAAATGTGTTTGCTCTTCTGAGAATCACGTATCAGAGTATCCTGATTCTCCTTTCTTCATTTCCTTGCGTGCTTAAATGCCAGTGGGCGCATTACATTGAGATTCAAGAGGTTATCTCGCTGTGGTGATGGGGATTGCAGCAGCCTAAAGGATCGCCACAGGTTGAAGCATTTTTTTTTTCTCTCAAGTGCATGTATGGCTGAGCTTTAATGAGCAAAACGTCTTATCTGCGGGTGTCTGAAAAACAACACCTAGCCGCCAAGGGAAATAGATTCAGAAGATGCCTTTTGTAAAGCTTCTAAATGTGTGTATGTGTGTCTTTCACAGGGTGGTGGGCCCGGCTGTGACCTTCAAAGTGAGTCCCAACGCTCAGAACGTCAGCACCGCAGATGTGGCCAACGTGGCTGGTAGGTTCTCCTTGGCTGAGTAATGTTGTCTTTATACTGACAGAGGAAAAGACAACCCATTATCATTGGCTTGCTGCTGCACCTGAGGCCCCAGATGAACATTTTTCAAAACTTATGACTCCTCCAAGAATTCTTTTTTTTTTCCTACTGAGTATTCTGCCACATCCATGCAGGCACTTTGTGGCAAGTTATTCAATTCCTTTGTGTTCACTTTGGCTAAGTATTTGGTACTGGTCCATTTTGAAAGAAAGCCAGCTGGGTTTTCTGTTTTGTTACAAATCTTCAAGCAGCCATGTTTGCCTCCATCATGGAAATCCATCCGAAGAGTTGGATATGTGCCTAAATAAACAAGCTAGAAAAAAACAAAACAAGACAGGGACACCAGATATTTGTTGTGTTTGGAGAATGAGTTATTTCATTAATGCCACACAAAGAAAAAAACAGAAGTTTTCTCACAAGGAAGAATCAGCTTTTGGACAACTTTAAAGCCAACCAACCAGCATGATTAACATGGTTATACTAAATGTTGCTGTAATAAAGCATCAAAGGGCTTCAGCATGTTGCTGTTTTTGGATAAAAAGCTTAAAATACCAACTGTACACCACTTGTTTAATGCCAGGTTGTTCTAAGAACCCTGGGCTAGTGACTTATGCATGATTTATAACTTGGTAGCAGGCTATGGAGTAGCCATGGCGATACATGCAGTCTGCCATACAAAACTATCAACCCGTCAGATGATAGCTGATGGTTTCCCTGTTTGCATAATTAAATGTTAAATGGGACATAATAAGATGGACAATTAGTATCCTATAAATAACTAAAAGGTACAACTGCAGTAGAGTTAATGAGTCAGTACATAGCATGAGATCAGCCAGTACATTTTTTTTTCTTGCCTTCAGATTCTGAAGATGCATAAGCAGATTTCTGTGTAAAGCTTAAACTTCCTTTGACTTGCTCGTTAATGTGCCACTTGTTTGCAGTTTCTAGCTGTTCCTAACAGGTATGTTTCTCCACAAACTTTTTTTTTTTTCAAGAAATACATCTCATTAAAGAAGTAAAAATACAATAGGGAGCCTAATTTTGCCCCTACTTGCCTCTGCTAAAATTACCATCTGCTGCCTTTGTACCTTTCTCTCTCACATTTAGCTTTCCCTGAACATGCTCACACACATTAGACTGACTGCAAGTAAGTTGGAGGAATAATGCATGAGTCACCTCCTCCAAAATGTTCAAAATGACGCACTTACAACCATACATCACATTTTACTTTTTGGAACTCACACCGAGAGAGATTATTTACTTTTAGTTAAAGAGTCAACATCATAAGAATTAAGAACATTTCAAGTAAGAACACTGGTATAAAGTGAATTTTTCCGTGTGGAAGAGGGACTCAGGTAGCAAACCAAAGGTTCTACAGGATCTCTGTATAAAAAAACGGCAATCACAGCTCACGATTAAAAAAAAAAAAAGACATTTACCTTCGTGAAGGATTTATTAATCGATGCTGAAGGAACCAGTGTTTTATTTTTAATCGAAAAATGTAAAAATTGCCACAAACTCTTCACATGCACTAAACGGAGGTGGCACATAATGGGTTCAAATGAGTAATGGGTTAGATGCCGTCACCGCTTAAAGGTAAAAGCTTCTCCTCCGAGGTCTTTGTCGCCAGTATAAGGAGTACCATCTCAGGTGGGGGTGACAACACCATCACATATTTTACACAACAATCACAGTAGGTAGCCTATGGAAAATGGTGCTGTTTTTTCTTTTTACCACTGTGTTTCAGCTCAGGTAAGTCTGCCCCAAAATGTTCTTTCCTGACCTTCATCAGCTAGTTTCAGTGTCTAAGTTGAACGAAATGGTTCAGGTGTTTGAATAATTCTAATAATCACTGAAATATTGACAAGATTGCCTCAGTGGTCCAACAGGAGACTCATATCCCAGTCTCCAGAGTGCAACTCTTTGTTTTTAGCAGCTCCACCCCCGCCACTGCTAATTTTATTGGTCTTTTGTGCCGCTACCTCGTATGAACCAGCCAATTTGTGTGTCCAAGACAACAAACGCCCTAATTGAATCTTGTTTCTGTGGTGGCTGCACATAATGTGAACACATTACAAATCATTTCTATGCATTCTAAAGTTGAGAGGTCATAGTCACCTGACTTTTTTTCCCTGTGAAACCAGGCTGGTTTGTTGGATAGCATTGATGGATTGAATATGGAAGCTTGATGTGGAGTCTGATCTTTGCCTAATTTGCACAGTTTAACACAGAACTCTGTTTAGAAAAATGGTAATAAATGCAAAATCATCAGTTGTGACTATTGCTAATATCATAATAGGTGTAATTTCTGTTGATTGTGGAGAAGATTAAAACAAGCAGAAATCAGGTGTGTAAATGTTTTCACAAGGGCGGCGTTGTGAGTGCAAAGTCGCTCGTTATCAGCAGAAATTTGTTGTCTACCACCTTCTGCTTTCCAAAGCACACAAAGGAAGTTCCACCTGATTTTGTTTCAAGATCCTGTGACTCAAAACGACTCGGTTCAAGCTGTTCTGTCACATGGAGAGGAACTCTCTATCACAGTGCAATTCAGGGGTAGAGACATTGCGAAGGTGTGTGAGAGTGTGCGTGTGTGTGTTCAGCAGACTACAGTGTGTGACTCACAGTAATGAGGCGAAGGTGTTGATGAAGTGGGGAATAAAGAAAGAAGGAATGTTTGCCATTAGCTAAGCTGTCAGTCCAGAGGGAGAGGGAGAGAGGGGACATTCCTGATACTCCTTGGGTCCAGTTCACACACATGCAAATATCACCCACAGTAGGAAATCGGACCAAAGTAAGTTAAAGTAACCTAAATGAGTATTTTATTTTTAGTTCTTATCCTGCTTGATAATTGCAAACCCACCTCCTTGCATGGGCACATGCTTTTACGTTTCTTTTTACCCCAACCATACACAGACGCACACGCTGATTATGCAACGGCTTCTCTCCTGTTTTTAAGTGCTATTGTTGGCGTTCTCATTTCCCGCCCGCCGCGCCCGGTGGCTCTGCGGGGTCACGGATGAGACTCGATTGTTATTAATGCAAACATTTGACAGAACGTGCTTGAAATGAAATACGGCGTCCTCTCAGCTAAAGTGCAATAGTGTGGGCGGGCCATCTTTAAAGTGTCGTTTGTCATATTCAACTAGAATATCAATCCATCCCAAAGCGTACATTATCCCCTCTAGCCGTGGCTTATAGTGCTTTTCTGAAACATTAAGCTTTACACGGCCATTGTAATGACGTCGTTTTATCATCGTTTATAGTCACACAGCAGCAGAGGGGAGAGAGTGGACTTCCATCTCCTCTGTCACAAATTCTTGTGTTTAGGTTGAAGGCTTATGGCAGCTGTGTTTAAAATCGTTCCGTTTTATTTGATCAAATCTGTGCGAAGACCTCATTTGTTTGCCAGAAAGATGTTTAAAGCACAAAAATTATGGTGAAAGGAGGATTCACATCGTTTAATGTGGGCTGTAGAGTGCATGTGCTGCTCTGGGTAATTTGAATATCCACAATTGAATCATGAGAACGCTGAAAACTGACGGAGGAGATATTCAAAGGTTTGAAAAATCGAATCAAACGAGAGAATATCAAATAAAAATCAACCATATCAACTCAAACCTGATAAGCTAATCACACTAACTTCATTCATTATTTTAGATTTTAACATTTAAAATCTCATTTTTTATGATTACATTTTAAAAAATATATTTTTTTTCAAGCATAGGCAGCTACATAACTACATAAATTAAACATTTTGCATGAGGAAAAAAATCATTTATTCCTTTTAGAGTTGCAATTTTCCATTCTCATTTCCACTTCATTAATAAAACCACTCAGGCATAGCCAGGTGTGTAAATCCACTTCTTTTAAGTTTTACTGTCTGTTCTATTATTCATTTACAGAAGAAAACAGCATAAATATGAAGATGGCATAAGAATAAGGTGTGTTATTGGGGTTGTAAGAGTTTATATTTACAAAAAGAACACTGCACCAAAATTCTGCAATTTTCTTTTAAGCATTATCGTAATATGGTTGCTGTTTTGTGACTGATGCATTAGCCTCTGTAAGTAGATGGACATGTCGACATGTCCATCGGGACTTTTGGTTGCCGTAGTGAGTCTGCCTATTAACCGCTCACACTTGAGCAGCATTTATTCTGCACGCAGGTAAAGAATCCACTCACAGAACATTTACTAACACCCACTGGACATTTGCCTGACGTTTAATGAGTTACCTTCTAATTTTGTTTGTGACAAGTGACAAAATTTGGCTACTATGGTTGCTGGAAATCCCCCAAAATTAGCTTTTGCCCCAGTGGCCAAATCATCAGATTATACTACATGGTTCTCCTGACACATAAATACACATAAATAAAAGAGATGATATTAGTAGGTGTTACAAGTGACTTTATAAGCCTATAAAATGTAAAAAAAAAAAAAATTGTAAAATATTTTGAATCTCAAGTAGATGTAATTGGAAAAAAAACATACTTAAGTTAAATTGTATTATGTAAAAATCTTTTAAAGCTAATCTCTTGGATCCTGTTTTTCTTACACTGGATTGGTTCTGACCTCGGCCCCTGGGTGCCAAAAGGTCCGATTAGTGCAGTCAGGCTATCCAGACCTGTTGTTGCATTTTAAGAAGCCACGTTACCACTTCTGTCATGGGCGCCCATCCATTGTGAAAGACTCCGAGGCCACCGGAGGCCATTGTCAAACGTGGGGGTGGATGTCAAGATGGTGGGCAGCGAGGTGGTGACCCTCATTGTCCGGCCGAGGGTGGGCGGGAGGACCCAGGGGCTACTTGCAGCGGTGCGTCACGGTCGTGAGAACGGGACCCTGTGAATAGGCCGGGGGTCAGGGTCAGGACAGCGGGCAGCTCAATTAGCACTTAAAGCAGAAGGAGAGCAGCTGAGATAGCCTGATCCTTCACCGTCTGTTCGCTTGACTTCTACTCTCTTTTTTTATTCTGCCAGCAGTTGTTTTTGCCTACATGCTAATAATGCCTGTTGGTGTGAAGATAGTTACTCACACATGCCGAAAAGCTTTGCAGTCTCAGTGATTGTTCACTGTTAGGACAGCTTCTGTTGATAGTGGTCAGGTTTAGACTCTTCTGCCATCACTTTTCCCCCTTTTTTAAGTGAAAGGAAGCCTGCTTTGTTAGCTGCAGACAATAGGTGGCTGCTCAGTGTTTTGCTTTTATCTCAGAAGGATGGTTTGTGTGTTGACATGTAAATTTCCTGACGGAGGTCACTATGAGTTAAAATGGGAGAAAATATTGATCATTATGTGAAATAATTATTTCTTGTAAAGAACATTTTTCCCATATATAACATATAACTGAAATTTATTACATGAGTATGTTAAATAGAGAACCTTGCTTAAAGTTTGGGCCAATTACTTAAAACTTTTTAAAATTTTGTTTTACATTCAGTTTAATTTAGTTTTAGTTGCTGAACAGCTTAGTTTCACTAGGAAACACAACATTAACCCTTCACAGCCTGACCAATGCATTCAAATGTGATGGCAAAAATGTTTTCATTTGCAAACATGCTCAATAATCTTTTCTTCAGATGTCAGATGTCCTCTAGCTAGAAAGTAAAAGCTTGTTGTTTTATTTTAGAGTGTGCAATGCATGTCTACCAAAGCTGCATCAAAAGTGATCTGATATTTCCTGATTCTGCTCTGAATCATTGTTTCGAGACTTATTTCGTTCTGATGAACTCACATCAGAAGTGCCAGCGTGGACACTTTGTACTCCACCATAAATGCTCCTCAAGTGCTGGGCAACAGCATGCAGCTCTTTCAGTCGGCGTACTCTGTAGCAGGCATGGCGACCCATTTCACCGAAGCGGATATTTAAACTGCTTTGATATTTGGTTATAATGCAGGACCCTGGAACATTTGCCTGCTTCTCCCAGCCTTTTCAAACAGTATTAATTGCAGCACACGAGAACCAAATTAAAGTCAGACGCAGATGTTAAGGGTATTTTCTATACATCAAGCCTTAATCACATTAACAGTACAGCAAATTTAATATTTTATCAAATTAAATCGACGGTGTATCGGCATGATAATAAAGTGGCTATTTAGTAAGCGGAAATTGTTCTGGCCGCTGTAGAGGAGGAAGCAGCTTCACCCTTATCCCGACAGCTGATATCTTTCTGTCACAGAGCTTCAAAACAGATCCTGACGACTGGGTGGAGGAAGGGTTTATGTTACTTTCACAAAGGCGTTGTTTGCGTCGGAGCTTTCCTTCGCTCGACTTTTTGTCTCCTGGTTTTCTTCCGTCTGACTGGATTAGCATAGATCTCGTTCGCTGACAGGACTGACCTTCACTGCAGCTAAACACTTGTCAAAATGCCAAATGTAATTACTGAGCTCTTTAGATCAAAGTAATGTGTTTCATCTACCTCACTTTGCCTTGTTATTGGTGTGCAAGCCCTCAGACCTCAGACTGCAGTCGAGTACTCCCTTTTCCCTCTCGTAGCACCAGTTCCATGCAAGTGTTTGTGTGTCATAACATAGTGAGGAAATGTATCTGTAATTATGCCTAAGTAATGTGGTCAAATTGTGCGTTGCTGTACTGCTAGATGTCTTTCTGTGACTTTGTCAGCTTATACGCTCCCAGATCCTGTGATTATGGACAATTTAAAGTTATCTCTTAGAGCTGCAGAGTGCTTCTCCAACACTGCCTTTCAAAGGTCGTCATCATCATCACCATCACCATTACCATTCCTCCGCAAATTGCATGCCTGGAAATTGTCAACTCTGTTGTGCTGCCTTCGCATCAACTGTCTCTCAAGGTAGACTACTTGTCTTGTATTTAAATTGATTGTTAAAAAGACGTGGCTTCAATGTTTTCTTTTTTCTTTGTCGATTCGAACCACCTTATGTGGATTTTGTGTAAATCAATAAATTGCAGTCCTGATTATAATATTGTGGTAAATCAATCTGTTCTCACTGCTCTGATATGACCTGCTTGTTTCTGACATGATGCATGATTGCAGAGAGGAAGTGTTACGGTCAAAATTGACATATGCATTGTCATTGTTAACAGTAGTGACTGATTTTATGTCATCGCCATCACAGTGTGGAACGTCTTTAATTGTTCCCATTGATTGGCAATGTGATTGCATTGGAAACAGCTTGGGCACTGGGATCTGTCCAGCAGTCTCTCTGTGCCCTGCAGAAGTAGGCAAATCTATTTCCGTTAACCTCATTGCAGTTCACCTGCTAATCAGTTTTCATCACAAGCCGAAGGCTAATCGATTGTGGAAGTTCTCTCACCTGTTGGCAAAGAGGGGAGGGGAGGGGGGGATCAAAAAAGGGAAAATGTGAGGTGTGTGCTGGTGTTTAGTGATGCAATTTTCTGTGATACCGCGCCATGCATTTTGCCTCGTCGCCTGTCATCACAACAGAGCTGTAGGCGTTCTGTGAAATTGCAAGATGCCTCATCCGAGCTTTAAAAAGCTTGCACGCTCCCCTGCCGTTCCAGAGTCACCTGTGGTTATTTTGGTTCGACTTCAGAGGGAGCAGAGAGCTGTACACTGTCCTCTGGAGCTTTGCAATCATCTGTGAGTCCTACCGTCGAGCAGAGAGGAGGGGAGGGAGGACACAGGTGTTTTGCCGAGCTCTAGTTTGCACAGTGGTGCAACGTGATCCCCGAGCCAACCGTGCAGCCACCCTGCCAGCTACTCAGCCAAGCAGCCGGCCTGATTTCCCCAATGCTGGCACTGGCCTGCTGGCACCTCCAACCCTTCTCTCCCACTCCCGCAGCTGGCAGGATCTCTGCGAGTTGGCCTCGGCTCCTGACGTTGACTGCGGGGTTGGCAGACCTCTCCCAGATGGCCACCTTGTAGTGAAGCTGGCTTCGTGCTTGCATCACTTTTACATCATCCCTTCAGCTACAGAGCTGTGGTGGAAGGAGAGGGCTTCTGTTGGCTGTGCTGAGGCATTTTTGTACGTGATATGTGGGAGTGTTAAACTCTGCTGCAGCTCTCACACTTTCGAACGATAATTTGTTATTTGTGCCATTCGTGTCCCTGCTTTTCAGGAAACCAGTGACAGGTCTGAGACCCGAAACAGATGCAGATATAGAGTCCACCTACACACACATCAAATATACGCCTTTTTTTCAGAGGTGAAAAGGCTATTACAGCCCTTATCTTTTACATCCAAAATGACAGGACAGTATCAGCGTGCTTCTTGGGTTCATATTTTATTTATTACCTAATTTAAATGCTACTGCAAAGCCTGTAATTTATAGCCCAGTAACTCTGTAATCCCAGTTGAGCGGAAGAACAAGGGTGAACCTTTCCAAAAACTTGTTAGCACTAGGATTGAATAATTTAATATACATTTTTTAAAACCTGAATGGATGGGAGTAAAATCATCTGATAGAATTTTCTTAATATCCTCAGATTTAATGACTGTGTCTGTCTGATGACTGCTCCTAATTATCACCTCTTCATCCTACTGGTTTTTTTTGTCTTAGTTTAAAGTTCCTTTCTGCCATAATGTACAACGTAGCGTACCTGCAATTTTGCAAAATTACAGGTTTTTGAAATGTTAGAGTGAAAAGTGGAATTTTCTCTTAGTGTCGACAGCGACAGTCGCTTTTGTTCTAAGTTCTTATCGCTTTTTTTCCCATCATTTTTATGCTAATATGCTAATAGCTGACATATCCTTACCAGTGATTCAAACTGTGAAAAAATGAAACGTTAAAATGATTTCATTTGCATCTGTGGAAGATGCAGGCATACAGCATATATTATTTTTGCTATTGTACTGCTATTGTGGTTCTAATACTCAAGCTTATTGAGCATTCCTCCTGTATGTAGTCAAAACTACTTTCCAGTGCTTTATTTACAAAAGGTCACAACAGCATGTTCTGCATGTTCGACAGAGTCTTTACATAGATCCTCTTCTTAACACAACTCAAAATGGCTTTTTGTCTCCTCTTGGGATTGAACCAGTGATCTTTTATTCGTTAGGCGAAAGTTGCCGATCCTTGAGTCGTTGCAGGCACACTGGACGTGTCATCCCAACTGAAGTCAGAGGACAGTAGCTTGAATGTTCTGCCCCAGAGGTAAACATGATGGGGACATTCTGGGAAACACAAAGCAAGAAGACATTTTTATTCTTATTATAATGTGTAACAACAGCTGTACAGAGGTCATATGTAGAAAACACACAGTAAATTGGAAATTATGAAAATATTCAAATCAACTTGGTTTGACATACTGTAGGAAACTGAACATGAATGGAATAATCAGTCAAACACAACATTTGTATGCCATTTTACTGACCACATAATTAATCTTTCATTATTCCAAGATTTGCTTTTTTCCCAGACTGCATTTTACCTATTTTCCTTAAAGTAAACTATGCTGTCTAAAAATTCTGTGGCAGTAAACACTGCTATCAGCAGGGGGTCAGTCATTTTTCGTTGCACTCTAACTGCAGCTCAGACTTTTAGGACCTTTCTGTCCTCTGCTGCAGTTATTATGGACTCCTTACTGAAGCTCTCTCTCTCTCAGCGGCCCAAGGAGGCCGCCTGGACCAAGCAACTCATTTTTAGCCATCTTCAAGATGCCTGATGAGATGTAGAGGCAGACGGTTGGATTGATTGGCCCCTCTTGAGTGCACAGGCCTTGATTACAACTGCACTCAAGTACCCGAACTCCCACCCCCCACCCCTTAGTTTCTCTCTCAGTCTTGTTCTTTTTAGTCTGCCTCTCTTCTGTCTCCTTTTTTCCCCATAATTTCTTTCACCTACAAAGGGAGAGGGTGGATAAGGAGAAACTGGTTGTAGAGTAGAGAATAAAAAAAGTCAAATTACTAACAAAGATTTGGCTCTGCAGGGTTCTGTCTGCACTGGAAAGTAGAACGGGGATGGATATGCCTGTTAAGGACTGGTTAGAGATGAATTTGGAATCACAATCAGTGCTTTGAAGAGAGAGAATTGGATCAATATTTTAAGAGCTAAGCAGGGAAAGTGCTGATAGTTAGCAAAATGTGTCAGTGGTTCACTTTAGTTTGCACATCTTTTCCACGCTGTAAATTAAAATAATTTTACTTTTGTACATATCCCAATGCTCTGTTAATATAAAAACATTAGAAATATTTAATCTCTGCAGCTCTACCCTGTGAGCTGCTGGGAGAAAGTCACTGGATTTAAAAAAAAATAAAATAAAAAAATCTTTCAAAAGGTCAATCCACCCAAATACCGACTACAGATTGCCTTTAAATAAATAGATCTTAAGATTGTATTTTTAAATATTGAATCATTTTTAGCTATCATTTTTTTTTCTTATTTTGTATCAAAGCCTTATTTAGCTAGACATACTTTTGCTCTGGGAGCTCTGTGGTGGTCCTTTGAACTGGAGCTTAAAATAATAGGTGCTAATGCAGAATGACATACTGTACATCATCACCTTAACGCAGTTTGTTTTAAGATAAAGACCCTACAGTATTTGACAGAAAACCTTAACAATCAGATCTCCTATGAGCAACGACTTGGTGTCAGTGGGAAGGAAAAACTCCCTTTTATCAGGAAGAATCCTCACACAGAAGCAGGCACAGGGAGGGGAAGCCATCTGCTGCATCCGGTTGGGGATAGGAATGCAGTCGTAGAACCCTGGATCCTCTGAATGGAAATTTACCTTCTCTAGTAGAGGTGAGCAAGTCAGGGCCTCTGCTGTGTCATTGGAGTTTACTTATTTTCCAATTTCAAACCTGACACAAGTTTTCAGGTTTAAAAAAGATGTTTTGGCTTTAGTGAGATTTTGGGCGACTGCTTTGGTGTAAATGGGACTGAACCAATGCTCTGAGGCTGGGTGTTCATCATGTGAAGGTATATGAAGATGACCTGAAGTCTATCCAGATAGGATTCTCGCAGGTTTTAAGATGTACATGGAAAACTTCATGAAGAGAGAAAATCAGCACCAAACAGAAACCCCGAGGGATATGTATGAGGCTGACTTGATCCCCACCTGAAACAGGAATGCGGTGTCCTCGTTTCTGATTGACTGTTGTCTACACACTTCTCTTTATTTTACTTCATCCCTCTGGGACTAAGCTCATACCGTGTAATGCTCAGTGTCCTATTTATCCCATAGAAGGAAAGTTTTCTCATGAGATGTTTTTCACTGTTTAAAGAAAAATAGACTGTCTTCATATTTTCATTTTATTAAGAATATACAATACAACAAATCCTATCGAACAGACCAACAATAACAATGCAGTGATCGTCTTCAGAAGATAGTATTGTGTGAATATGCAGCGTCTAATATTACTTTTACCATGTTTGTTGTTATCCATAAACTATGAGAAACACAACAATGTTCTTTCTTTGTCATGGATGCACTGAGTGAAATATTGATATTTTTAGGTTTTTTGGAAGGTCCAATAGGAAAATACTCACTGGAACATCAAATCTGTATTAATCCACTGCTTTACATAAACATATCCATATGCATGCTTGCAGTAATGGTCATTGATTTGTTACAGAACTGTGCAAAAGTCTTAAGCTTTTTGAGGTTGTCTTGAGCAATCGCCCTCCGGGCTTTCTGGAAACCTTTTGGAGTTTTCTTTGGACATTGGCAGCTTTTTCATATTTTCAGTCCAGTTCTCATACGTACCTGACCACTTTCAGAGGAATGGGCCTTTTTGCTGCTTCTTAGCTAAGCCATTAAATTCTAACCTGTGAATCTTTCAAACATAAAAATTTCACCTAACTTGAGTGATAAACTAGTGTTGTAGAGACACTTTCTTACAAGCTGCCTGTGACAGAAACAAATAATTTGTGCCAATTTCTTTAGCGGACACATGCCAAAGATAACACAGATTAACAGACTTTTTTTTTTTTTTTCATACAAGCAGGGTTAAAAATGTAGTGTTGTGCTGTTATTTGAAAATGTGGCATGTCTCGGGTTGGTCTGTCTGCTTAGAAAATCTGAGGAAACTAACAAGTGGAGGACAAAAGAAGAAGTTGTAGACTTAAAACAGTATCTTCAACAGGTGAAGGGTACCTAAAAGTGATGTCCTTAAGAAACAGCAAAGAAAATCCATCTAAGACGTGACACTGGACCTGAGAGATGCGTCTGGCCCTTCAGTTGATCTGTTTACTGAAGCCTCATCAGAAATGGTCTCAATCTCTCTATATATGAAATAAATGTAACTATTTAATTGTTCTAGATTATGTATTATCTAAATTCATGCTAGTTTTAGGCAACTTCTAAAGAACAAAGCTTGGCTTTAATATTGTCCTTAAATATAAAAAGATTTGTAATCACTCTTAGAACACAATTTTATATATTAAAAATATCAACATCCTAAGTTTTCCTTAGTACCAGCAGACTCCAATAGTTGTTCATTAAAAAATAAAACACCAGGTCAGTGTACCACACTGGCAGTCCTGAACTTGTACCAGTCCTCATGGGTTTCTGTGGCTCACTTTTAGCATTAATGGGCTCTGGGCTGGTGACAGCTATTGCTGGAGGCGTTTTGCTCTCAGGTTCTCTGCACAGGCTTCACATTTTTGTGAACACAATTTCTCTTAAACACCTTAAAGTAATTTTTTGAAATGATGTTCCCCTCGACTTGAGGTAAATTTGGTGCAGACTGGTCACTGTTACTAGGGTGTATTTATGATTATTAACATTGACTCTTTTTGTCTTAAATTCTATATTCTTCAAATTAGCCATACTTATGTTTTCGCTCAATGAGCTTCATGAGGTAGTCACCTGAAATGGTTTTCACTTCACAGATGGGCCTTGTCAGGGTTCATTTGTCGAATTTCTTGCCTTGTTAATGAGGTTGGGACCATCAGTTGTGTTGGGCAGAAGTCAGGCTCGTACACCGCTGACAGCCCCATTTGACATCTGTTAGAATTCATATTATGGCAAGAACCAATCAGCTAAGTAAAGAGAAACGACCGTCCATCATTACTTTACGAACTGAAGGTCACTCAGTCTGAAAAATTTTAAAACTCTGAATGTGTCTCCAAGTGCAGTCACAAAAACCATCAAACGCTGCAAAGAAACTAGCTCACATGAGGACCGCCCCACGAAAGAAAGACCAAGAGTCACCTCTGCTGCTGAGGATAAATTCATCCGAGTCACCACACAGAGATCCAGTAGCAGACACTCTTCTACATCAACTGTTCAGAAGAGACTGTGGAAATCAGGCCTTTATGGTCAAAGAAACCACTACTGAGGAGAAGCAACAAGCAGAAGAGATTTGTTTGGGCCAAGAAACCCAAGAAATGGATTGAATATGTATTTTTTTTCTTGCCTTGACCAGTGAAAATCTCTGCTTTGGTCTGATGAGTCCAAATTTCAGATCCTTGGTTCCACCTGCCATGTCGTCACAGAAAAGGTGAACGGATGGTCTCTACTTGCATGGAGGAGGAGGTGTGAAGGTGTGGGGGTGCTTTGGTGGCGACACTGTTGGGGATCTATTCAAAATTGAAGACACACTGAACCAGCATGGCTACCACAGCATCCTTCAGTGGCATGCCATCCCATCCGGTTTGCATTTAGTTGGATCATCATTTATTTTTCAACAGGACAATGACCTCAAACACACCTCCATACTGTGTAACAGCTATTTGACCAAGAAGGAGCGTGATGGAGTGCTGCGCCAGATGGCCTGGCCATCACAGTCACCTGACCTAAACCCAACCGAAATGGTTTACGATGAGATGGACCGCAGAGTGAAGGCAAAGGGGCCAGCAAGTGCTCAGCATCTCTGGGAACTCCTTCAAGACTGTTAGGAAACCATTTCAGGTGACGACCTCACGAAGCTTATCGAGACAATGAGCAAAGCAGTAATCAAAGGAAAGTGTGGCTATTTGGAAGAGTCAAAAATAGAAAACATGTTTTATTTCATTCAGTATCTGTTCATTCACAGTGTTGATGCCCTCAGTGCGAATCTACAATGTAAAGAAAAACCATTAAATGAGAGGGTGTGTCCAAACTCTTGATGGGCAGTGCAGGTCAGCATATATTAAAATTGTGCTGATTGTTGAGATCTGTCCTTCGAGAGTAAAAACGGCATAAACATGGAAACACACTGATGTAAATTGCAACTTGCCTGGCCGGGCGAGGCATTCCACCACGAGGCAGTACGAGTTAAGCCACTGCTGCGTTTTTCTGTGTGTATCGGGGAACATGTATTGACCCACAGTGGGTCAACTCTGAAACCGCTGTGCAGTAACTCTACATACACGCTCCTCTTCTGCTATATGCATATTTTTATAGAAAGAGGAAAACAACAAAAAATAGATTTTCAGTCACCTTCATATTCACCTCACTGAAGTGAACAAAACATTTCGACAGTAACAAAAAGAGCAGATTTAATAGGATTAAAATCTTCAGTAATGTCTGTAAATATTAAAATCTCTGGACGTCCTCAGATAACATTAGTCCTCTATAAGCAGGATTTGATTTATTTGAGTTATCAATTTATTCCTGCTGCAGTTTGAGACAGATAAATTCTCGTAATTTAATAATAAATTAAAGCAAAAAATGTAAACAAATAAATTGGAATCTATTTGAATTTAGTCTGCATCTGATTGTGCAGACTTTATATGTGAATTTCAGGTCACAGATTAAAAAGAAGTTATTTCATGATAGGGGAGTATACTGTGTATTTTTATAATTTCTTATCTCTTATTAAAGAGTGTGCACCCCCAAGTTGAAGTGTCCCTTCCTGTTGCTGGCAGTGTCTCTCCGCGCGTCGTGTTTCATGTAGAGGAGAAATGAGAGACAAAGGCAGTTGAGAGCTTCAAAGACTGCGGGTGACATTTAGTGCTCAGTATCTTCAAAGACCAGGCCCTCTTTTGTAGTTTTTCTTTTTGTGTATAATTAATGTGGCCCTTTCTGTGGATTTTTCCTTTCTATTTTCTTTCTTTTTACCTCCTTTTCGGAGCTGGATTAGAACAGCAGATTAAGGAAGTGCACCTTAATTTTCAATTTGCATTCGAGGGGACTTCAAACTGCAGCTGCTGACAAGATTTTTCTAGCTGAGCGTGTGCCGTGGAGACGTTAGAGAGTGGTTGGGGTGTGTGGTCATATGATCAAAGACTAGTTTCTGCAGAGAACAGAGAACTTCCATCCGGAGTGACTTTAGGCATTTAATTGATAAGATCGATAAGAGTGTCAGTCTATTGAGACAAAGGGGATCTTAGGCTTTCATGTTTTTAACATCCAGGTAAAAACTACTATTTGGTATTTTATTTGTGAGAAGCTTTGCAAGGTTTTTAAATTATAACGTACAACAAATGGCTCTTTTGTGTCTGTATACTAGGAAGAGGTATTCCATTAGTTTATCTAAGATAAACTCTAGAAGGAAAGAAATATTTCTTTAAGACTTAAGTCACTAGCTGAATGTGGTGCACAGCATCTCTGCTCTTTAAATTATGATTTTTAACATTGTGAAGGCTTTGGCTGTCTGTCCCCGTAATGTGCCTACAACCTTGAATTCAATAGAAATAAAACATAATAAACAAATACTTGGTACTTACCAATTTATCTTACAATAACTGTACCTATGATTCATCGCTCCACTCCAGCCATTTACAGTGCCATGTTTCATTGGTGAGCAATATACAGTATAACAGCTGAATGAGCTGACGTGGGACTACGTCTACCTACATCTATAAACATCACTCAGTGGATTTGGCCTGTAGAGGGATAAACTTAAAACATCAAAGAAAATTAAAAAATCCCGTGCACATGATTTTGTGCGAGGTTGCACAGATCCTGTCCTGTCTGGCAGCTTTTGCAATCAGAGTTATGATCTGCACTGTGGTGCTAAACACATCTTCCTTTTCCAGTTCAGCTCTACAAATTCTCTATAGGCTCCTCTTGTTTAGGGTTTATGTGTATATTTCTTCATTTCTGTTCGCGTTATTTCAATTATTACATTATATATGGTATACAGGGTAACAATGTCTAAGACAGGACAAGCAAACAATAAAAGGGAGTTGGGGGGGGGGATTGGGGAAGACGTAATAAAAGGATAGAGTACAAATAGAAATCCACAATATATTATCAACTGCCACTCTTGTAAGAAAAACAAACATACAACACCTGGAACAAAAACATTCGAAAATGCACAGGTAAATAAATCTTCACATCTGCAGGGCCTTTAGTGAGCAGTGCGAGTGGGAAGAGGGTCTGTGTGTGTGTGTGTGTGTGTGTGTGTGTGTGTGTGTGTGTGTGTGTGTGTGAGAGAGAGAGAAAGAGTATGTCGAATGTGAGTGTGGGTCTTTGTCACATATGTACTTGAAAATGAGGGTGGGAAGCCACAGTGACACCCCCCAGGAGCCAGACGCAGACAGAGATGGATCTGAGCCATCCACAGCCCCCAAGATTACTGAAGACCACAAAGTACCAAGGCCACGAGTCTTGGCAACATCTGCACGCCCATCCCAGCTGGAGAAGGATGGAGGCCCTAGATGGGGCAAAAGGGGTGGGAGTCCCAGAGGGCCAGTGGCGACGGGCAACCGACCCCACTAGAGACCAGCCACCCCGGTGTGAGCTGAGATCAGGGCTCCAGGCACCAAAGAACTGCCCGGTACCTGGGCCTCAGACCCAGGCCCAGCCGTGCACCCACACACACTCATTCCCTTACTTACTCACACATACCCACCCACCTACTCACTAATGACACAAAGACACACAAAGACGCACACACATTGACCCATTGTGATAATATCTTTACAGTAAGTAAAGTATTTGTAACTTAATAAATCCCACTTACACTGGACATGACATGAATTCAGGGCTTTGTGGTCAGTTCTGTCTGCTAGCAAAAAAATTAGGAAAGCGACAGAGCTGTCAACTCTGGCTAACCTTCGTTTAGCTTACTTAACTTTTGGCTGCTTAGTAGAAGAGTGAGCCACACCAGCTAGCTAGCTTTCTATCCTCTCCACTACTTTGCACTACAACTATTAATTCATCATAAAATCAACGACAATGCTCTCAATGTTTGCGTTGTAACCTTAACTGCTTTGCTGACGCCGTGTTAATGTGCATAGTATATCAGTCAAATTAAAAAGGGTTATGTTTGCTTGTCAGACTGACAAGAATTGTGTATAAACTGGAGAAAAAGAGAAGAAAATATAAAAAAGGGAACAAGCTCAGACACAACAAATCGTAAATGAATATGAAATAGTAATAATAATTTAATATCAAAGAAATGGCAACGCCATAAAATCAATGCAAAATAAGGCAGATGCTGTGCTGTCATCATTCAAACTGTTTTATGACTGTTTTAAAATCCCATAGAAGTCTCTTTTTCTTACCTTTGTAGGTTTTAATTGTGGTTATAAAAAGTTTCCCCATAAACGTTGAAGGCAAGAAAAAATACGCATTCAGCACATTCAGTTTGCTTGAAACAGTCATTCACGTGTGTCTTTACTTTTAAACTTGTAAATGCCCAAATCTGTTTCTTTATTTTAGCTTTTTCTTAAAAAAAATCAGTCTAAATGAGTTATTTAACTTATTGAAAGTGAGCTATAGTTTTACAGTGATGTAATTCTATCTACCTTTTTGTACTACACATACTGAATGCTGGTACTTCCTGCCAAATATGAGGACATGTTTTGTGAAACAACTGAATATGTTGCATCATTTAGCACTTTAAAACTGATTCATATCCAAAGTGTAAAAATTAAAAAAACAAAACTGCTGCTAGAAAACAGCAACGCTTTACTGAGCATAACAGACTGATTTGCATCTCTTAAATTACACTTGTGACAAGCAGCTTCCTGCAGTAAAGTCAACAATGTAATAGACCGGCAAAGGTCAGGGTGCTAACTTGCCTAGAAACTCGGGTTTGAAGGGGGTTGTTTGATGTTGGCAATATTGGTGTCCAAACACTTTGTGTAATTCTACTTGTCAACACACAGGTGAGAAAATCACATTGATGGTAATAAGATTGAGGAAAGTGTTGCATTAGCACCTTGAAGTGCAAATAGCTTCTTATATTGCCTATTAGACCTAGATAACCTGGCAAGGTGGAGGGTGATGATGCTGGTTTGTTTTTTTTTGTTTTTTTTAATGTGTGTGTGTGAAGAGAGGGGGTGGTGTTCAAGAAAAAGCATATTAGCTGTGTCAAAACAGTCAGGAAAAAACACAAACTCCAGAAAATATAATTAGGAATGTTTTTCTATCCCTTTTTCCGTCTGTGTTTTAATCTGCTATTGATGAAAGACGGGTTATTTGTTTCTTCAGCTGCACACTCTGTGCAATATCCTGTCGCCCTGGCAGCCTGCGAAAAGAAATATCTGCCATCCCTCCTATCCTCTCTTCTCTCTTCTCCCCCTGGGCTTTGCATTATAAAGAGATTTCATCTCGTCCACCTTTAGCCAGGTTTTGCCTTTGATATTATTTATTAGCGCCTGTATTGAACAGTTCACGGAGCTAGAACCTTGAATGGGCCCCCTCATCGACTTCTCCTCACAATCAATACTTTTCCACATTACATATACATCAGCTCAGAGTGCAATATCGTTCGCTCTCAACCTGCGGCCTAATTAAAAAGATAAGCAGCTTCGTTTGAAGCTCGCCTTAATAGGCTGCTGCCTTGTTTCTAAGCATGAATATTGAATAGACTCATGACTTGTTTGAGATTCAGCTCATTTTGTGTAGACTACTCTGTCACAGTGAAGGGGTTCAATCTCTAGATACTGTCAGGACAGGATCACATGACTCGACTCTTGATGGTTCATTTTTCTTATTATGTGTAATGCATTGCCATGTTTTACATGTAAAGAGACTAACAGAGGTTTATAACATTTTTTTTTAATGTAAACGAGCTCAGAAGCATACAGTTTATCTGTGAAAGTACAGATTTTAGATGAGTTAATGAGTTAAGTGTGTGGAACTGAAGATTTTGTTGTTAGTCAGATCCAGAAAGCTGGATTTCCTCATTTTTACCCATGTCCATCATCTTGTTCAAACGTTGTCACTTTTGGCTCAAAGAGGGAAACACCCCCCCAAAAGATCATGTTAAGGCTCCAAAATTATGTGAGATGTACATTTTGGGAGAAACGTAATGTCACAATGATTATATAATGTAATTATATTTCAAAATATTGAGCCACTCAGGTTGAACAATGAGCCATATAGCACCTCAAACACTGCATTACCATTATCACATAGCTAGTTTCTCAGTCTGTAAAGTCTAAAAATCCTAGATTTACAGAATGAAGGTTTCTTCCTGTTAAAAGGGAGTTTTTCCTTCCCACTGTCACCAAATGCTTCCTCACACGGGCTTGTTTTATTGCATTTTCGTGGTATTTTGTAGGGTATTTATCTGAGGCAACTGCTGTAATTTTGTCCTATGAATTGAATTAAATACAGTTAAATATACTCAGAATATAATCTGATTTTTGAAGCACGGAGGATTTACCATGTACCAATATAGATGTTTAATTTTACTTTCCTTCATGGACAGTTAGTAAAGAGTTTATATCTGTTGGTTTTGAATGTGCATTATCTGTAAGCAAGAAACAAGATTTTTGGTAGGTACCAGATATTTGCTGGTTTGTGTTTGCAGTCTCCTTAAAGTCTGAGTTCTACTAGCTTATTGAGTTTGATTGGGTTTTTTTGGCTGCAGCTAAATGGTCAACCAAGAGGAACAAAAGAGGAAGACACTGGAAAAGCTGCATTCTCAAGCTTTTTAAAAATCTCTGTGTTCGTAGTCAGACTATAAACAATGACCAGGATCACAGAATAGGTCGTCTTGACACGACAGTAACATCATTCAACTCACAACTAATGACAGTATTTGTGAGCTTATATATCTATACTTATTGATTTTAAGTCTTATTTAGGCTGCAGTGTTTGGCCATGGATGAATAGATAAAAATATTGCTTGTCCTCCGTGTACGAATAAAAATGTTCATTCTGCTCATTGTAGTTCTGTTATTCAGTCTGACGAAGGACGATTGCTATCCTTTCATCTTATAAGTAAAGCGGTGCAGCTGATGGGGAAGGTGTTGTAGGAACAGCTGTTCATAACACAATTCAGAGTCTGTGTGTTTTCAGATGCTGCCATCACTTGTGCTGTTAGAGTTTGGTTTTGATTATTAGAAATGAGGATGGTTTCAGGAAGTCACAACTCACACTAAAATGTATCCAACTGGAAAGCAGGGAATGCAGAATACTTCCCATTAGACTGTATTGATGCAGTCTATTTACTGTATCTATACATATTTTTGACTTCCTTGTGTCAGCCATATTCTAGTGCTTAGAAACATACAACACATTAATAAGTTTAGCAGGTTTACGATGTACAAACTATAATACTAATATTAACACTACTGTGTTAAAGCCAAACGAAAAGTTTGAAAATGCAGACCTGAGTCTCTGATGTAGACGAACTTAACATTTTATGTCTGTCCAACAATTAGCGGTGTAATTTGAGGTGCAATGATAATTACAGTGTCACAGACCTTCAAGCATGGCTATAGATTTTTTTTTTTTTGTTATGCTGAAGGAAAGTTATTATATAAAGTGGTATTACTTGTTTGATGACAAGCAATTATCAGGATTTTTATCAAACCCATAATCCATTAAAACATGACAAACTGAATGATTAAATTGGTGGATATGTAGGTGGGTGAGTCAGTCTCTTTGCCAGTTAAATCACTCTTTTAAAAGCATTAACTGTCATGGAAACACTGGACACATCTCAATTTGTATTCCAGCTTATTTTAAATGTTAATGGCATACCCAGAGTTTTTCTTGTTTTTTTTTTTCTTTTTTAATACGTTATCAAACTTGAGTCTGGACTGGCCTTCATGTGGCTTCCGCTGAAGAACACGAGCTGTTTAAATTGTAAAGCTGATAAAAGAAGCTTGATTTTGTAAAGTGAATAATTTCGAAGATGCTTCACAGACCTTGGAGAAAGGTTAGCTAGGCCATTAAGGGAGTTAGGACGAAACAAAAGTTTTCATAACATCTTATTGTCAGCATAGGGTGGTATTGAACAGTGCTGGTCAACAGTTGTAAAAGAAATAGGGAATCAAAGAACAGTTAGACTGAGGGAAGCAAGTCATTCAGCAAACACTGTGGTTTCTTTGCGTTTCTGTGTGTTTGAGTATTGGTAGGAGTTAATAAACTGACAGTCTTGGCAGTTCAGCTCCTGTACTTTACATGTAATCTCTCAGTAATCTGACTGCAGTTCCACAACAGAGAGAAGAAAGGAAAGATAAAAACCTCTCCAGAAACCAATGAAATATCCAGCATCAGCCATACAGCATCAGCATCAGCTGGAGCAAGTCGGCAGGGTGTGTGTGTGTGTGTGTGTGTGTGTGTGTGTGTGTGTGTGTGTGTGTGTGTGTGTCTGTGACAGATACTTGGATCTGCCACCAAAGCACATTCCTCCAGACGCGTGGCCAGGCCATCGCTTCCCTGACTACCAGCTGTTGATAGAGAGAGCTATCCAACACGCACTCTCACACACTTCCTGATAAGATACAGCGAGATGCATGCAAACACACAGGCACACACTTTTTTTTTTTTTACTGCTCAGATTGTGGCTTTCTGTCTTTTAAGCAGCCCAGTGAACACGAGTAGGAATGTGCACACACACACACACACACACACACACACACACACACACACACACACACACACAGTCACGCTCAGTAACACACATTCGCATTCGTAACACACACTCGCTCTTTCGCTCCACTGCCGGCTGGCATGGGACCAAGTCCTGCATAATGGCTCTGCCAAGACAGATATGTTCACCAGTTAACTGGCTGCTGCCATCACCAGCCGCCTCCATCAGCCACACACACACAAACAGACACACACACACGCACAAAGAGAGGTGGGGATTGCCTCTACTGCAGCTTACTATTGTGCAAAAATGCAGTATTAAACTAAACTTGCCAACGTAACTATATAACTTGTTAAACTATATCATTACCATGTCACCCTTGTCAAAAAAAAGAAAAAGCATAACCCACAATACAGATATTTTCCCTCTGCCATAACCTGAGTTTCCTTTCAGATATTGGACTTTATGATCCAGATGAGCTCTCCAATAGATCCGTCTATCCATTTCCTACCACTATTCTCAGTCACACGGTCAGTAGTCTAAACTTCTACCTAAGCCAATCAAGAAATATAGTCTCTCCAGCATGTCCTGGGTGTTCTCCAGGTTGGAAGTGGCAGAGAAATCTTACCTAGAAGGTAGACATGAGGAATTCTAGTCCGATGCCCATACCATCCCAACCTCACTCTACTCCAAGCCTGAGTGATCCTAGGACAGTCAGCAGTAACATGCCCCTAGTAGGTCTCCCAAGGCAAATCAAACCCAGGTGAGAAGCCAGACTTAAGCGTGATTCAAGAGATGCCTGAGGGATGGGCTCCTCAGTAAGTGCTTGGTGACTGGGCGTTTAACCTAGCCGTGAGGAGGTACTTGGGAATGCTTATTCGTGGGCTCCCACAGATGATGCCAGAGGTGTTTTGTAAGGTTGCCAATCAAGGGTGGAGACCTTAGTGGTCCCAGTCTAATATAACTCACTCTAAAGACACAAGCTCACAATCGGATAGAATCAAATGATTTTGCTTTTCGTGACAGCTTTGGGAGATAGTGTGTTCTTCTTCTGCGAGCATGAAGACCATTTTATTGGTGTAGACAGGGTTACAATACAGCTTGTTTTTGGATGATTGGCCATATTCCTGATGATGTTGAAGAATATTAATTAATACATTTAATTAATTTGAATTAAGTAACAAAACAAACATCACAAAGTCCTACTCAACAAAATACCAGAGCATTAAAAAAAAGAGTGAACCAAACACACGAATAAAAAGATGTTTTTAGTTCCTGAAAAAGAGTCTGCAGATCTCAAGCTCAGAGGGAGAGAGCTCCAGAGTCTGGTGGCCATTCTGGCAAAAAGCTGTCTCCTTTAGTTTTCAAGTACACCCTGATCACATGACCTCAGGGACCCGCTGGGGACATATGGATATAAATGTTCAGTGATGTAAGCTGCTGCTGCTCCATGAAGAGCTCTGAAAGTCAAAACCAGAATCTTAAAATGACATATGTTGGAAAAGGAAGAATACCTGATAATAATTTTTGCCAGAAGTCCTCCTACTTACTTCTTGTTGGTTTTAACCTGTAACGTGATCTTTGTCTAATTTTAACAAGCACAGTTTCCAAAGCTTACATGAACCTTTAGTGATCCCTGTGTTATTTTTGAAACTGTCGCAGGGGTAATTATAGAAGCACGCGATCTTTGACAGTCTGATATTTTTGAAGACTTGTTGCAGTTTCAGCTTTGTTTTTTAATACTATGGGGCTTAAGTGGGGTTTAAACATCTCAGATTTGTCCCAGATATACTAGGAGCAGAAAGAAATATCTGCAGCTATTTCTGGTTTTCTGCATTTACCATAAAGCTCTTTTTATTAACTGCACTCAAATAAGAACTCTGTGCAGTCTTGAACTTTGAGACCTAAGTGAAAAGGACAAGTTTACAGTTGCAGTTATCAAGTTGAGTTATCATCCTGGTCCCAGACAGTGTAATGCTGACACCTCTGATGACAATTCAACAGTATCCTGATACAATCATAAACTGTCTGCAAGTTGTTGCACAGGTCATGTCGATATTCTGCCCAGCAGACGTTTTAAAAGTCAGGAGGTCAGGGTGGAACTGCCTGCATGCTACATCAACTTCCCTTTCATGCCCTGAAATCAAACCTGTTAAATGAGGTCACTTTTACGTTTACTGCATCGCACTTGTCCAGCCAGAGAGACCCTCAGATTTTCTCAGACTCCTTCTGAATGTGAATGCGATATTGTCGATTTTCTCTGGGGTCACGGATCAGGAGACATCAGCTCTGTGCTCCCCTGCCACAGAGATGGGCAGGTTACTGATGGTCGCGTGGCGTTTGGCGTGTCTTGACGGACACAGTGTGTGATTTGCAGCGACAAGCGGAACAAATGTCGGTAATGAGGTCACCTTGGCCGCCAGATCTGTCCGACTTTCAAACCTGATCCCTCCCTCTGTCTAACACACACACACACACACACACACACACACACACACACACACACACACACACACACACACACACACACACACACACACAGAAACAGGATGACTGACAGTTAAACTGATGCTTACCTGTGTTTGTAGAGATTTTTTTATTTATTCCAGTGAATACAAGCAATATTTTTTTTTAAATGCAGCTGTTAAACATGAAAGGTTTGGCAATAAATGCTTTAAACGGCACAAATAATATGAAAATTGAAATAAATGTTGTTAACATTAATACTTAAGTACAGACTCAACTTTACTTTTATTTATTTTTGTAACTTTGGTTCATCGTTTTTAGAAACAGAACACTTTGCAGGGCTGTGGCTGAGGTCTGGGAATATAATCAAATCAGTAAAATAAAAAAGGCCCCATAGGTCATGAAAAATGAGCAATTTAGACTTTCAGGCAACTTGTTGTTTACAGTCTTACACAATTTGCCCAAGCCTCTGTGTGATCAGACAGGAAAAAATCCAGCACTACATATCAGTCTGAGCACTTTATATGTCAGATCTGTACATTTAAAAATAGGATCCGTGGTGCGTTTCTTCTGTTCACATCAATATGTTTTTGTGCGTGCAAATCTGTGTGAAGGTTCTTTACTGCTCGACGGTGTTTCTGCTTGTCTTTTAGACTGTACACCAGTATGCGTCCGTGTTCAAAGCCTTTATGTGCGTGTGTATCTGTGTGCATTTTTGTTTCTTTATGGCTTTGACACGCTAGTATGTGTGTGAGTGCGTGTAAGACAAAGCAGATCTCGTGCACACAGCTCAGTGTCAGATCACATAAGAGGACTTGCTCGCCGAAGGGCAGATTGAAACCAGAAGCTACTCGGGAATCAAACAGCAGCTGAAAAAGCAGCAGAGGGCAGACACAGTCTGGGATAATTCCTTCCAACACATTCACACAAAACATCTGCAAGTGATGTGATTTAGACGGTACCGAATGTCACGTTGAAATCAAGGTACACATTCTTGAGCTGTCCTGACTTCTGAGAATCTGTAGGATAATTATTCCTCAGTTTATCCAAACTTCATGTACGTGCATGTCAGTTATGATAAAAGACTAAAAAGTTTATATATTTAAGAACAAATCTTGGCATCTTCAAAACAAGGTGGAATTTATGGATTTCTAATCATTTGAGCACTCAAAGCACTTTCTATTACAAGTCTCATTTACTTAGGAGTTGGGGATCAATCAACTGATCTTGCGGTTGGTGGATGACCCGCTCTGCCATCTGAGTCCCCACAAATCTCCCCCAGATATTTGGAGAAAATGTCTCACCCCTATCATGATTATACTGGAAATTAGAAAGATGCCGTAGTGATTGTGTTTTGGCTGGCTCACCCACTTGACTTCTCTCAGGCTTGAGGCAAAATGTAATCTGAAAAAATGTCAGTCACATTTCAAAAGGTCAAATCTCAGGTATTAACAAAGTTAGACAAGTTTATTTGAAAGGAAGGCTTGTGTGTGCACTGTTGACTTACTATACTTACATGTATAGAAGTATAGACGTGTATAGAATAAGTGTATAAACAGATCGATAGAGAGAAATAATGCAGACTTTCAAAGTAAACTGAGCCCCGTTTGCTTTAAATACATCAGTATACTGCAAACAGCTTCCACCTGTATATCTGTTTTTCTTCCAAATAGAAAAGGCATTAATGATAGTGAACTCTTTCATCCTGTTGTTGACACTCAGTACATTAGAAATTGCTTGGCCCTGCAGGTAAAAGGCAGGCCTTGATACACTGGAGGCCCCAGGGAGGAGCGATATCTCCTTCTTATCCTCTGAATCTGTCCCACATATGTAGCTTCTGAGTGGGCGCTAGCAGCCTAATGCCAGTTTACCCACAGGTCACATCTCCGTTTTTTTTGTTTTAAAGTCTGCTAGTGTGGCAAAAAGCCCAGGCTTTTTTGTTTTTATTGTGTGTGTGTGTGTGTGTGTGTGTGTGTGTGTGTGTGTGTGTGTGTGTGTGTGTGTGTGTGTTTTGCTTGCTGTTTTGTTTCTTTTGTTATGTATGCCGGAGGCCGCCCTTTATTTACAATCTAAACCCTCCCGCTCAGGTTCCTGACTGGTACTGCCAGCATTCTGTCTCCTTTCCCAACACCTCCCTCCCACCTTTGCTTGTTTCTGCTCAAAGTCATCTGGTCCTTTTCCAAATGAGCTATCCTCTCTCAACAAGTGTAAAAAGTGATAATACTAATATCCTTAATAATTAAGATAATATTTGTAATATTTCTATTATTAAAGTACAGGAAAGCAGAAATAGTGTGACAGCAGACAACAGCAAACATTTAATCTCCATCAGATATCCTGATGTTACAAGTATCAGTGGTTGCTGTCATTTCTGCAAATTTTATCATTTCACCCTATTTTCGTCCCACCTGGATTGTAATTAGGAGCCACAGGACAAGATGGCTTATTGGCCAAGGATAACGTCTTGACATAGCAGCCTGTCTTATCGTACAGTTACCCGTCAGGCCGCTGTGCCCCGAGGCTAACTCAATACTGGAATGTGCCTTCCTTCTCTGTGGCTTGTCTGATGTGGACGTTTCAGTGCAGGCCCGTAGATATGTTTGTAGAAGTGAAGTCGCTCCTTTTTGTTGCCCAGTTTTTGTAAATGTCCTTTGATGTATTTGCTCATAAGGTCAAAAGAATATGTGAGGAATTTGTTGTTAGGCTGATGTGACTATTATGGTTGATAGAAAAGAGGATATTGGTCATTAAATCCTTGTACGTAGTGAAAACGCCTGCTACTGTGCATTATCATTTTCCTCTCTACTGTGTTACAGCTGCCTCACTCCGGCTGAAGAACTATGTTAAGCAAATTGAAGTGAGTGGCAATATATCGTGCAGTGGTAATAGATTGTGGGTCTAGATCTCTGCAGTCTGTGAGGTCAAGCTGTTCTCTGAGCTTCAGCTGTACTAAAGACCCCCACACACTAAAACAGGCATGTGTCACATTAGGTGAAAGTACCTTCCAGCTGATTCATTCAGTCACATGTTTTTGGTTGAAAAGTCCGTCCTTCCATCCGTCCATCTGTCCATGAACTTACTGCACAAGCTCTGTGATGGACTTGTGTTTTTTTCTTACAAAGACAGCTGGCTTAAGTTTTTATTTTATTGTTTTACACAAATGCCATTATAACCAACTTTTGAATGTGTTGCACACTGTACCTCATTTCTTAAAACATGTTTGAATGCTAACTCCTGAAAAAAAAAACCTGAAAGGGCTTAAAGTCATGTGTTTAGTCAGTTGTAGTGTTTGGTTAGCATTGTTGTCTCTCATTATGCAAAGTTTGATGTAGATGTAGATCCATGTTTTGAAATAAAACATGAACTTTAAAAGCTTTTCTTTTACACAGCTTTGTCATTTATGTCTGAATAAATGTATTTTGTAGAGCAGCTAGTGCACGTTGAAAACTGTAAAATAAGAAACATATTTCCAAAGAAGCGAACGCATCAATATCCCCTGATGTGATTGAATACTTGGTTTGGTTCTTTGCTTTAACAGTTGTTGTTTCAGGGGTTTCAGTTACTTCAGAAATGTTAAATTCAGTGCCTTGTCCCTTTCAATAACTTTGATAGATAAACAGCGATTGCTCCCTTGTTCAGTCGTTTCAGCTGTCTGCACCAGGGTCACTTTTGCTCAATACTTTCTACACAAAAGCAACAGTTTTGTACTCTCTGTCAAGGCTTCCAGTCAACACACATCCAGCCAGAACAGCCACAGCATGAATAAGATGAGCAACCTCGAGCATTTGCGGTCCCTTGAATACATTGTTGTACAGGCGAAGTGAGGAGGCGGGAAAAGCTCAAGGTTTTCTCCTTTAGTATTTGGATTGCTTGTCCTCCCTCCAGTGATAATGGAGGATATTCCCTCTAAGTTGAGTTTCAGGACAAGAGAAGACCGTGCGACTCCCCTGCGAGAGCCCCCGCCGCCTGACTGCCCAGCAGACTGGCCTTGGCTCCGTCACAGTGCCAGCAGGCTACTTGGGGAACACACACAAGCCCGATCACTATATGCATACTGTATATATGTGGGCACTTACAATGCCACACTAAGAGATCAGTATAAGAAAGAGAAAAAGAAGAAAAAGCCTTTTAGATATCACCTGTTATCTTAAAATGTTACTGGGAAATTCGAAATCTATTTTTTGTTTATCATGGTTGTAAAAACTACATTTATTCCACTTAGTGTTTAAACTCCAAATCATGTTCTGAGTGGCTATTTGTCTTTCCAAACAAGCCTAACTGATGTACATACACATGCTTACAAACCAAACAAGAGAGAGAGAAAAACAGATCTCACAACCAAGTGAAATGCTGATTTGGAGCACATATGCAATTGTTTGATTTCACTGCAGTGACTGAAAGCTTTGCTACAAGATGCTTCACATTGAATGTATGCATGAGAAGCAAAGACAGTGCACAGCAAAGAAAGGTGAAGAGAAGACGGGTAGCCTTAACAGTGAGACATACAACAGAATTACTGCAAGAACCCTGAAAGAGAAGATGCCAGGAACTGTGTCTTGGCTCAGTTTTTAAGGTTTGCAAGGTGGCCTGTGTGCCAGTTGTCACTCCAGATTTGATGGTCGCATGAAGGCCTCTACTCTTGGCGCTGACATGCTCTGTGGTTGATGTGCATGCAGCCCAGCAGATCAGATTTTTTGCATATCCCAAGTGTGAACAAAGTGAACTGAAGATCAGACCATCCAATTCACAAGAGATGAGGGATTCTGGCGGAAGTCAACAGTCTTTGTGTTACAGCTGAAGAAAGCTGAAATAAAGTTGAAATTTTGGACTAATGAGGTCTTATGCTGAAATTTTATCATCAGACGTTGTGGGTGAATAACAGGAAAAGTTTGCCTTTATTCAATTCAGGAAAACAAATATCAATCCGAGGTTCAGAAAAGTATACAGTCACAGTTTGTATGCTTTCCCATGTCAACCTCTTCCTTTCCCACTTCGTCATATGCCATTGCACCGTCTGAGGCAGCCCGTGCTACAGCACCTGGTGATCAGACGGCAAGTGGTTTGCTTGCCAGCACCACCACCGTCTGCTCTCTCCCTCTCAATCTCTAACGTGCTCTCTCACCCAGTCTGCCCAGAAGATGACTCATATGTACTGTAAAGGTCATCCATCAGAGTGATGGAGGAGGGAGGCGTTAAGTGTTGGCTTTCCATGTCAATTTTTTTGTCAGTAAACTATTTGTCCATTTGTCAGTAAGTGGAGCCTCTCTCCCTTCTCTTCTCCTTATTTGCTCTTACCTGGTAATATCGTTTTTGCAAGAACGATGGCCACTAAGTTGACAACGCATTATAATTTTTCTCGAAAGTATTAATGTTTAAGTTTTACGTCGCAAAACTATTTTTATGTAGTGCAGTAATAAAACTTCGAGCAGGCGGCAATGTGATTACTGTGAATGAAACAGTGATGCAAAGCATTGCTGGGAAAAATAACACGATTACAGTCATTTCATTGTTCGGCTTTGGTAAACAACATAAGTGAAATGTAATTATTTATTGAAATTCTTTTTAAAAAAGTTTGTGTTTGATACAAAAATGAACAAAAATCTTCTTTTTATAAATGTGTTCTACTTTTTATTTAAACTAACAGTGGTTGTGGTTGAACCAATAACTCATTTGTTTTTCAGAGCTTCACACCAACTTTTGCAGGCTGTCCTAATAAAACCCAACAACAGTTTTGTGAAGCTATGCTTATTTACTCTACGTTCTTTCTAAGAGCTGTTTGAAAAGATTGTTATTGGTCTTTTTATGAGTAGTATGAGCTGAAGTCAGAATCAGCCCACCAAAGACGTTTTCCTGTAATTTTACATAGAAGTCAGTTTCATGTAAAAACTGACTCCTTTGTTCTCAGCTGCAGCTGCATAATGATTGGAACTAGTATTATTTATTAACAACGATTCACAAGCTCAGTTTTATTATCATAAATTTGCAAACTGCCTTCACCATTAGTCAGAGGTGAAAAAGGGTGTGGCAGGAATGAGCCAACCTCGGCAGTGTGAGCTGTTGTGCTTTCGCGAGCAGCTTTTCGGCTTCTCATTGCTTGACTGCTCCTTCCTCTTGCTACTCCTGCTAGCGCTTCTCCTCCTCCCTGCTACTAAAACAGGGAAGGTATGATTATTGATGTTTACCAGCTGTGATGTCTCACCCCCCCTGACACTACACCCTAAACCCGCTGCTCCACCCCTCCCCTGCAGCCGAGCCACTAACCACACCCTTCCACAATCTGCTGAAAGATGTACTCTTAGGCCCTTTTCTCAATTTAACAATGGTTGTTCTTTTTTCACATAAATGCCCTCCTGGACTCCCTCTCACATGAGGATGTGCACATCCTCATCACTGAAACAGTGGCCACTAGCCCGTAGGTGTAGATAGACGACAGACTCATTGCCCAGTGAGGTGGGTCTTCTGTGTTGTGCCATCCCCTCAGCCAGAGGATGTTTGCCTCTGGCTGAGCAGTCCTCGTGATGCTTAACTATGCAGAACTAAACGTCACTTGGGTGAGTGATGGAAGTTTCCTCCTGTGGCCAGATGAACAGATTTAACTTTCCAGGGTTTCCTTACCTGGATTATTGAGCATGTATTAAGACATCTAAAGCAAACAATAAGCATTATTTACTGCCACTAGCCAGCGCATGTTGGGCGGTCCTCCTGTTTCTGAAGATCGAGAGCTCTTACCTTTCAGGACCACCCTCCCTCCCTGCACAGCTGGGTAAAGCCTGGCACTCTGTGGGAGGTTTGATAGATGGCAGCCAAGGTACTGGCAGCCCTATCTCTGGCCTTGCCAAGCGATTGTCATCTGCCACTTATCAGCCCTATAAACACCCCCCAGAAAGCACTTTGCTTCAGAGGGGGGAGGGTAGGGAGAAGATAACAGGGGTGGCAGGAAGACAGAAGTGAGCACTGAGGACAGAGGGAGGAAAGTGAGAGATTGAAGGAGGAAGAAGAATGCTAAAAGAGCAGAGAGGAGGAAGCACCGCATTCTCACTAGCTATTTGTTTTATGCTAGTGTTTGTTCTAATGGTTTCCCTGTCTTCAGGATGACTTATCTGATCAGGGTTGGCACAAAAACTACCCAAGCTAGAATAATGACATCATGCCAACCATGATGAAAATCAAAAGCCTCTCCATTAAAGACAAAACTAAAAATGAAAGTGTAAAAGAGAAAATTTGGGAATAACGGTTAACTTTTTCACATGGCCTAATTTGTAATATTGCTGTTGTTTTTACCAAGTATATTTGTCTTATTTCTAGTCAGAATTATCTCATTACACTTAAAATAAGACACAATCAGCTTCAGGGCAACATTTCAGTAAGCTAAAGGAACTTGTTTCAAGACAGTGAATCTTGAAACTAGAGGAAAAAAATGAGATTTTTCACTTGTTCCATTGGCAGATTTTTTACTTAAAACAAGATATTTTAGCTTGAAATGAAACAATGAAACAAGTGAAAATTCTCTAGTTTTTCTCTAGTTTCAAGAGTCACTGTCTTGAAACAACTTCCTTTAGCTCACTGAAATGTTGCCGTGTAGCTGATTGTCTTATTTTAAGTTTAATGAGATAATTCTGACTAGAAATAAGACAAATAAACTTGTTAAGATTTTGAGTTTGTGCAGTGAAATTGTGTGAATAGTGCCAGTTCACAAAAAGCTCTCTGACCGTCTCACAAACAGTTCTGATGCATACAATCTGGCAACATAAGGAGCATGGGAAAACTAAAAAAACTAAACTAAAAAACTGGGATTAGAATTTGAACAAAAGTTTGAATCATGGCTCCGATGGAGAAGAGCGAAAATAGTGGTTTCAGAATAAGCAGAGAACGGTGGCACAAATTTGCACAAATTCAGTTTGTCGTCACAATTTTGAAGCCCGAACAGAGTTTTATTTCATTTTTTTCTCCCACATACTGGAGGTCAGTTCCATTTGTGCAGAATTGGGTTTTATGACTCAAGACTCAATTTCTCAAAGGTCACCTCCACTTTGGGAATATTAGTTTTTATGACAGTTCCCTCTCAGAAAGAAAAGCTCTTTTACACACTTCCCAGCTGCTCTAGTGGAAGGTGGACGTACGCTGTATGAATACCAAACAGTAACATGACAAAAAAAAGAATAGCCGGTTCATGTGGGTTTATGTTTCATAGTATGAGAATGGTGATCCACTAATGAGCTCTTGTTATTGGAATACGGCTTCCTGCCTCATTGCAGTCAGGCGTCGGCTGATGTGAGGTCATTAATTGTTGTGGGCGGTTGGGATATGTTTTCCTGCCGGGGTCCCCGGTGTCATATCGGCTTAATGAATTGTTTATGTAAAGTAACAGAGGTGTTTAATACCTGCCTTTTAAAATGTGAATGAATCAAACGGAGCAGAAGCGAGGAGCTAAATGTCATCAATTAAAGCAGAGAACGCCGTTCACAGCAACGAGCGAGACAAACACATTATGGTTAATATACTGTATATGTGCATCTATAATCCTGGAGTTCAATCAGATATCAGCAACATTGGAGACTGGACTCATGATGTTAAGTTTATATCATGGAAAACAAAAAACAGATCCGTAGCATAATGTTCAAAACAAACAAACAAAAATAATCCCAATTTTAATCACTGAACTCAAACTTTGCTGCTTTGTGGAGAGATTTTAGCCTATTATTAGTCATTGCTTTGATTTTGTGGCACATTAGCTTTATGGTTCAGTTAAGCCACTTTCCTATTTTCCTTACCAAAAGGAATTTGATTTAACAGAGGAAAAAGAAAAAGTATAACAGCAGCTGAAGTGATTAACATACACAGGCCACTTTATTATGTATACCTAGGGCTTCCTTAATTCTCTGGGTCTTAGATTTAATAGGTGCTGGAAAGATTATAAGAGATTTTCGTCTACATCGCAAACAGTTGCTGCAGATTTGTCGACTGCACATCCATGATTGGAATCTGGCATTTGAGTTCAGTGAATTCATTGTCATGTTTAAAAAGCCAGTTTGAGCTGATTTGAGCTTCATGACACGGTTTGCTGAAGGGAGTCATCAGACGATGGGTACACTGTGGCCATAAAGGGATCGCTATGGTCACTAATAATACTCAAATATACTACGGGGTTTAATTGTGTCTTTCTGACCCCACCATCCAAAAGTCGTGAGAAATTAAATCATCAATTTCTGAAATACTCAGCTCAAACCATCGGACACAAACAACCATGCCACATTCAAAAATCACCTTCTTTCTCCACTTGGATGCTAAATTTGAACTTCAGTAGGTTCACCTTTATTGTGACTAGATGACTTTATTTATATGACTTCATTTATTGGCATGATTCCTGCTTTCTTCTTTCTTAGTTTGAAGGACGGGGCGAATAAAGACAGAGCCTTCTTCAGTAAGCTCTTATTTCTTCTCGGCCTTCCCCTCCCTCACCCGCTCTTTATCTCTCTTTTTTCTGTCTATCACATTTCTCTCAGTCTACACATCATTCTTTCTATCCTCCCTCGATGGTCTCTCATCCCCCAGGTGGCCCGAGATGCCATTTCGGCCCCCTGCTTTTGAATTTAATTACAAATGGCATTGTTTTCACGCAGCCCTCCCTCCTCATCTGACACTCACGTTCCCACAAACACACATTCACACAGCACACCGGTCCATGCTGCATCCCAGATTACTGCAGGCAATAACACCAAGAATTAGGGGAGTTGGGGTTGATGATCAACAAGGAACAGATTGAAGGCTGAAAAGTTGATATCAGAAATCAAATTAATGCAAGTGAGAGGGAAACAATATCTAATTAAGATGCTTTTGAAAAAACGACAGGCAAATCAGTTTTGACACAATTACTGGTGACTTGTAGGGTCGATTATGAGATGAAGCGTTCAGATCCAAAATATTTGAATTGCTCTGCGTTTATCACGTAATAAATGAAATTAGATTCTGAAGGGAGACAGGAAACAGTAACCATTTCATAACTGAAGAAATTTGCTTTAAAACACTAAACTGCAAGGAAAAAATATACACAGTGGGTCAAGTTATTTGTTGGACGAACGGGTTGTGCATGAAATTATGTATTAATAATTTGTTGCTTTTATTATGAAATTATGTTTTAATTTCAATTCATTTTATTTATACAGCGCCAAATCACAACAATAGTCGAGCTTTATATTGTAAGGTAGACTCTACTACAATAATACATACAGAGAAAAACCCAACAATCATCAATTTATTACATTTGACAAAGACATGCCAAATATGGTCTGGTAACAAAAACATGAACCCTTGACCCTCCCCAGGATGAGAGGCTGTCTGATGCCGTGGAAGGGATTTTGCTGTGCAGTCAGCCTTCCTTCGTTTTAGAAGGAAATCATTTCAAAGATCTTATGGGCAATCACCTTTATCATCCTGTGATGAAGAATTTCTATCTTTATAAGAGTGGTCTCTTCTGAGATGACAGCACCCCGATTCATGTGCCACAAGAGTGGCTCTTAATAGTTTGACAAGTAGCCTCTAAAAATGCTGCAGCCCTCACAATTGCCAGATCTCAAACCCAGGGGATAATAGCTAAAATCTTATGTTCTCTTAAAAGATCTTATTCTTTTTTGTGCTCTTAGAAAGTCTTTCTTTCTTTTATACTTGAAGAATCCCCATCTCGTGAAAATTACTTTCCCATAAACCAAGTTTGACATTTTTGATCAAAACATTTTTTTGACAAACTTTTCATTATTGTAAGTTAAAAGTTAAAATGCAGTTTAAAATAGAGAAACATTATAAGGAAGAACTCCAAGGAGTTTACACATGCAAAATAAACAATTTGTTACAGTAAAATATCTATCTGTCTGCGCTATGTCCTGTCCTATCCTCATTAACCACAGCATTCTTAATCCCGGCTGGCTTTTTTATTACCTGCACAACATTAATTGATGGTTGTGCTCCTTGGACCAGATCTTGTAGGGACACAGGGAAAAAAAGCAAACAGCCTGCAATATATTTTAATTTGCTCAGGGATTGTTGCTCTCGTGATGAACTAATGTGATTACACCAATGTAGTGTGTCACTGCAGTGATGGCGTTTCACTGGTTTCTGTGCCTTTGAAGGATGGCTGTTGTTTTCTTCTCATTATACAGCTTCTGAAATGTACCCAGGAGGGTGAGTGAGAGGTATAGAGGTTTGCTTCTTTGGGGTGGTGGTTAGTGGTTGGAATAAGGAACCCTCAGTGCTGCAAAAGCATCTATTCTGTTGGTCCAGGACTTGTGGAGCCAGCCTGGGCCTTTCTCTTTTGTCAACAGTGAAAAATGAAGCATTTCTGAATCCCCAGCACTCGCTGTGTTTCCCTTTAGGCGCCTCAGATACATTGAGTTAACATAAAGCAAAATTCAGGACGGGGGTGGCACCGGTGACAAATGAAGCGCCTCTGTGTGTTTTGGAGGGAAAATAAAGGGGCCTCAGTTGTAGAAATGAGATTTGGTCCATGTTACTTCCTTCAGGCCCAATTTTTCCCTGCAGTCCAAATGTATCTGAGAGGTACAATGGAAGATGGAATATTCTCGAAATGGAAAAAAGTGAATAATTTGAGTATAGATCATTTCCCTTCAGCTTGCTCTCAGTCTGCAGTCCATCGCTGCTTCAGTCCCATTTTGTCGCATTACATCTTATTTTCACACTGTGCTGCCTGTCTGGCTGAAAGAAAAGTTGCCAGTCGCTCTGATCACGACACCTTGCCCATTGCAGCTTCTTAAAAATGGATCCAATTTGGGTTTTGGAGAGAACGCTCGCTGGGGTACAAATGAGGCACCTCAGGTCGCTTGTTCACGAGCAGTGCTCTCATTCGACTTGGAGTCATTTGTAGTCTGCAGGAGAGAAGAGGAGTGGATGGTCCGGATAGCTGTTGGCTACATTTCGGAGAGGCCGCGGTGCCGCGGTGTTGGGAGGTCCAAAGACTTGTCGACTAATTAGAAGAAGCTCGCCGCCTGTCATGTTGTCACGCTTGCTGGCCGCAAGGCAAGTCACTCTAGGGAACCAGACGGGTGGCCATGTTGGTGCAGAGATTTCTGATTCTGTCCCAACAAAATCACGTTGGGTGCTTTCATGTTTGTTTGTGTATATCAGGCCTTTTACTCTGATTCTGTATGAGGAATTAAATATGAGTGTTTGTGTGTGTGTGTCTTAGATGTGTCTGCCTTTGTGTGTGTGTGTGTGTGTGTGTGTGTGTGTGTGTGTGTGTGTGTGTGTGTGTGTGTGTGTGAGTGTGTGAGAGAACCCATCACCGACGCTTTCCTGCAGATGCAACTCAAATAGGTTGTGCCTCACCAATTACCAAAGGCACTTTAGACAACAACATCTTTAGTTATTTCACTGAGTCTGGTCCCAAAGTTGCCTGCTGTTTACCGTCTCTGCTTGTGTTTCATTTGAACTTAATTAATCCTTTAAAAGATTTTGTTCAAATCAGTGCATTGGCAGCACTACAACTTGCGTTCATAGAAAGTAGCAGCAGCCTCAGAAAGAAATGAAATCAACAGAACGATTGAAGGCATTTAATGGAATCAAATAAAACCGATTTTATCTGTGAAATGTAGTGAATAATGCATTTTTTTTTTACATGTTTTCCCTCCTGTTCCATGCAAAGTAACACAAATAGACATTTACTTTTCTCTGAAAATCATTTGCACAAGCAACACCAATGCCAAACTGTTTTACGGTGGTACTTTCTGCAGCAATGAGAAATACACCTTCTTTCTCAGTAAACATGCAAACAGTCCTTTTAAAGTATTTTAGACTGTTCAAGAGGTTCACTTAAAATTCAGCCTTGGAAAAGTGCCATGTGGCTACAGCTTTAAAGACTGAAAAGTCATGTTTCCTGCGAGGGGAAGATCAATAATTCATGCGATTCATGTGGCTTCCAAGAGCAAACTAACAGATTATCTCGTGCAACTGCTACACTGCTCTCTGAAGGCTGAGCCATTCAAGAATTCTGCCCGTTGTGGGATGTCACAACAGGCGTCTTACCTTTTTGACAAGTGATGGAAAACACCTGAGTTGGTGTTGATGAGTTTGAAGAATCCTAACAAGTTGCAACCGACGTCTGATGGAGACATCGGTTTTTAACGCTGAACTAGAAGTCTGTTCAGATGCTCCTCAGTGAGCATAAGAGCAGGTGCCACTGACAAACCAATTCAGCCACTTCAGCTTCTATTTCTCTCAGCTGCTGCTGCTCCCTGCTGACAGCACTATTAAGACATGTTGGCCCACTTGGCTATCGCAGACAAGGTGTTCATACGTCTTTGTCTGGGGCCTGGACAAGTACCAGTCAGCCACAACATTAACCCTTCAGCGTCTTTTTATTACAGCGTGACAGAGCTAAACGAGTCCCCTCCATATACCACATGGAAACCAAGGCATTCACATTAAACAGAAGGAAGTGTCCACCTGTGATTGATTTTGGCTTTATACATTCAAAAGAGCTGCTCGTTTGGACTGTGGTGTTTAAGGTCAGCATCTATGGTTGCATAACATCTGGCATAAATTGACCAGTGAATGACGAATTGAAAGACTAATTATTAAAGCCACTGGTGAATTTGGACTGTGGCAGAGCTGGGGCTCTATTTGCATATCCTTCATCTGCCTGGTGTGTCAACAAAGAAGACTCGCTTTCTTTCACCTCACCGGTGTATTCAGATGCAAAGCGAAGTGAATGCAATTACGTATCCTTTCTTTTTTTTCATATCGTTTCTGTTCTGGCTTTAATATGTGCTCTGCTGAATTTTAATTGTAGACCTCCATTTGTTTCCCTTTAAGCTCATGAAAAAAGAGAGCTGTGCGCAGGGTTTAATTCTATTTGTGTGGAAATTTGTTTTAATATTTGCCTGGTGGCAGGTCGGGTTAAAAATTCATATTTCATAAAGTGAAGATATGCTACAGTAATAGCTCATTTGGACCTGCAATGGTAGAATTTATTCTTGAGCCCTGTGGAAGGTTTTCTTTTTTTGTTTTTTTTGGGGTTTTTTTGTTTTTGGGGGGGTGGGGGCGGGGTTAATTTGGTAAATGAATGTGTCTGCGAAGAGCCTGCACGATAACCTCAGTGATTTCACCACCAACGCCATGACGACCTGTCTGGTAAAATCCACATTTCGTTGTAGACCATGCTCTTGCTTTAATTTATGGGATAGTTGCAATAAAGTAAATTCAGAAATATTGCAATGAGAAGAAACTGCAGAAAATTACCGTTACAGGCGAATGTGAGCGATACGATCTTCCTATTGGACTTTAACCAAATCTTTATAATAGGATATATTCCACTAAACAGCCACGACCACTCGCCAAGTGCGCGTTGTAATTTACAACACCTATGGTGGCTGCTTGCTACTGCATAAGCTTGTTATATTTGAGAATGTGAATGATGACATGGATTGTTTTTGTGATCTCATAAGAGGCCCTTCTTACACCAGTCCTGTTGTCAGATTTCATGGTGTGCAATCAGTGAACCTTAAAGAGCAGTCATGGGTATGGCTGAATAAATATTCCCTTTTTGTGTCTGATAATTAAAACACTTAAAAGACTGAAGAGGCAGTGCTTGACGACATCAATCTGAATACAAAAAACACTGGAGAACAGTTCCAGCTGTTCAGCTAGCCGTGTTTCACTGGTATGCATATAGCACTTTTTTACTTATATTTGGCATCACAAGCCACAACCACCCACTGATACATAACTTTACTCTATGCCTACTTTATTCTATTCTTTTTAAATGCTTTTTACTTGGCAAACATTAGGGGGTCAGTAGGGTTTCAGTGTCTCCACCGAGGACCCTTTGTTGTTACTGGACATAAAATCCAATTGAACCTTTTTGGCATATTGCAGTTCAAGTGGTCTGAGTGGGCACTAGACTCCCGTGCCTCCTCTGGCCTCTCTTTTTAGACTTTAGAAAATGTAGCTCGTGACAGTAGCATTAAGCCAATTACAGGCCTTGTCAGACTAGATCAGGTAAAGTAGTGTAGGTATTATATGAAGTCCAAAAGTCCAAAAAAGACTTGGTTTTGAAGAGGATAGAGCTAGTAAAGTTTCAGAGAGGGGGAGTGTGGTAGATGGAGGGCTACCTGACTTTTGTTCTTCTCTACACCAGAAGGATTGTTTGCGAACACTGTTCTTACAAACTCTCTATATCTCTCTGATGTCTTTGTGCTTCATAATGCAACGATGCTTCCATAGTTTCTACAAAGGATCTTTATCAATCATGTGTAAATTAACCAAGCTGCATTTTCAAGGCATTTCTATAAATCATGTTCTGGTTTTGCTTATACGTCATGTGTTAAGGAGGAGGAAGGAGGAAGCATTGATTTTTTGTGAGCCAGTTGAGCACAGAGTTTAATAGCTTGTTTGGCAGAATTTGTAGCATTGATTAATAGTCATGACTGTACACACATGGATGCCTATTATGCATTATTGTGGACACTGAGGATTAATCACATGTTAAAGTTAATCTACACTACCTGTTTGGAGGAACAATATGCAATAGACATTGTTGTTACGTTTGAAAGTTATTGCAGTTTTGTTCCGTTGCCATTGTCACAAAAATGTTTAAAAAATGAACATTGCTTTGCTGATTTAGCATTATAAACTTTTTCATATACGATGTTTTTGCCGGGGGCTAGAAAAGTATTCATTATTATTTTCTGTAAAAACATACTGTTGGACATTTTTCAGTTCATTAATCATTGTGGGGGTTTTCTCTCTGTTCTTTCCTTACCATAGTCCAGAAGAAGGTGTCTTTAGAGAAGGAAGCCAAGGTCAGCATCCTGGAGGCTGGGATTGCCGATGTGAGTACACACTTTACTTTTAGTTTTTGATTTGAGGCTAATCAAACGTCCACGTGATTAGTGAAGCAAAATGTGACAGGAGTCTCAAACCCAAATGAAATGTATGAAGGTGCACTCATTACCTACTGCTGCTAAGTTTGAACTTCAAATTTCTCAAAATGTCTTTCCAGGCTGTAGCATGCAAACACTTTTCACCACAAAACCTTGTGCATTAGTGCAAAAAAATGCATAAAATGTATGAAAATATGAAACTCATTTATTCTAATTGGTAACTCACATTCCTCATATTTGTGTTTGATAGTAACTGTAGACACTTCTCAGAGCAGCTGAGTCATCGCAGAAACGACTTCATGAAAAACAGAATTTCATTAATCTTCCTTTACTTTCCATCTCTTTCCTCACTGACTGTCACTAATGATGCACTGCATTCTTTATAACTCCACTTGAGTAAATCAATTAAAAACAACCCACACAAACAAACAAACAAACAAAAAAGCTATGCAGCACCAACAGTAAGGTCTAAGAGGGGTCTTGGCGCGTGATGGCTGCTTCATCTCTTCCACCTGTCTCCATCTCTCGCCTACATGGCTTTCATCTCCTAGCATTGCTATTCTCCACCATCTCTGTAGTAAATACACTGCTGAGCATCTGCACTCCCCTATTGATTCAAGGCTTAGGCTGTACCGATGATGGCGCGCCATTCACCATGCTTATCAAAGTGGCAGGTCTGAGGGAGAAATGGTTGGAAAAGGGGGCATAGTAAGTGACTGAGGGAGAGAAAGACAGAAAGAGTTGGGAGGTTGGAAGAAGGGAGGGATGGCATGGAGAGTCTTTCAAGGTGATCGATACCTAGCTGCAAACAGCAGCCAATTATGGCCAATCGAACCTCAGTTGTAAGAGAAAGAGAGGGAGAGAAGCAAAGAAAACCCCTTTAGCTCAGCCTGCCACACAGAGGCAAAGCAAAAACTGGCGAGTCGCAACCTGCAACACAGCATCCATCATCAACCCATACAGTGTTTATTATAGTTTTATCATACTCTGTAAAATAAGAATATTAGCATACTACATCACAGATGACAGGTTAAAAATAAAAAATAGAAAAGTTAGTCTCTCAACAGTGCAGAGGAGATTATTTGTTTTCTCACAGACATGAAAACTTGACTTGAACAGGCCTGCAGGTTTGAGAGATGAATTCTCATTTTCACATTGATGCCTGTGTATATTTGGAATGGAGATAACATGAAAATTTATTGTTGCAGCAGAAGAGGTAATGGGAGAAATTGCATGCAATAAAACCAATAAAGACAAAACAGTCCAGCATTAAAATAGATCATAAATTATTGTGGGGTTGTATAACTTTACGCACCTGAATTTCTAGCGTATTAAGGTGGCAAATGAGTGAGAACTACACGGGAACGGTATGTCAACTTTAACGGAAATATAAGGATTTTAAAATGCTCTCATTAAGTTACAAGATAAAAAAAAAAGTGTGTTTTAGGCTGTGCCTGGATTTAGAAGATGGAAGATGTTGGAAGGACATCCCATAACTGGAAGAAAACTGAGTATACAACTGGTATTTGAATGAATCAGCTCCACAATATCTAAAATCCAAACTTCTGTTGTTACACACAAAAAATCCCTTTACTTTGAGATTTTCTTGGACACCTTGTTTAATCCAACTTAAACACGGTTTTGCTTGAGCTAAAACAGTGCTCCAAATATCTGTGCTTTAAAATCATCACATTGCTGTTCTGCAGCATTTATATCTAGTTCAATCGTCTCACAGTGAATCAGCACATCTCCTGCTGTTCGTTGTGGCTCGTTCATGATTTGCGACTACACTGAGCTACTACGTTTCAGAGGAACTGCAACAGTAGTTCTGAAATGTGTTGTCTTTCTAATTCATGACACCATTGAAGCTTCAGTAAGCGTCTTATGTATTTGTTTGACATATCCCCGAATGAAAGCTGTTATTATGCGCTGTAGTTACCATTTAAAACTACTAGTGGCTGTGGGGACAAGTACATAAAAAATGCATTGGTATCCTTTAGATGATGTGGAAGACAGCACATTGATAACCAAGAAAACCGACTTGCAAGCTTGAAATTTTAACCCATAGGAAACAGTTTTGAACAGCAAGTAAAAACACAGCAAAAAGTATACTCGAGTAAATAGGAAAAAAAAGCCTTAAACGAGACTCCAGTTAATTGACTGCCATGTGTGCCTGTCTCATCTGTCTTTTAAAGTGGACAGAGTCCTACAGCTCATTTTGGGATTGCTTAAACAGAGGAATTAAAAGCCCATATGAGATTCTAATTGAGGACTTCTTGAAACATCTGCTTTAGTACAATTTAGAAAGAAAACATCATAGAAAACAAAAACTATCCTGTGAGCTCAATGTGTTCTGATTTTTAGCAACTTATTTGACCCTTACTCGAGGGCACAATCTCTTGCATTTTTTTTAACAGTAAAAAATGCAGGAGATTGTCTTCATCTCTGTTTGACCTTCGTCCATCTCGCCGTTTGCTCACTTAAATTACAAATCATTCCATCAAAGCACTAATTTGCAAGCTCAATACCTTTGATTTGTGGACTGTGACCTAAGTCCTGCTCTTTCTTTGTCCGCATCATTGTGGCGAGCAGCTTTATGTTTGCCATTAAGAGCTCTAAAGCCTTGAAGCTGTTTGGATGAACTGAACGACATCTGAAGCGTCATAAAATTCTCATTTAAAACTTATCCTGCGAAACACTGTTGGAGGAATGTGAGTAAGTTCTTGAAAGTAAAAAGAAAACATTTTGAGGATTTTTAAAAATCTGTCACTCTTCTGTATTCAAGGTCCGGATAAACTTTGGTATCTGTTTGTTAGGGTTGCAGAAATCTTGTGGCAATGGTATTCGGAGATGCATAAATGTCTTATTTGTGGATGTCCTGTTTTAAAGTTGGACATTTTACACCTGCTTTGAACCCTGACTTGCTCTTTCAGACTTTTTGTAGCGGTGTTAAGAAAATACATGACTTCTGTGTATAAAGGTGAGATAACACTCACGACTGCAAATGGTGGATTCTTGTCAAGAGACATAACATAAGTCATCTTAATGGTTGTAGTCCCGAGTAATGCTCATCCTAAATCAGAAGGGACGAGGGTGTTGGGGCTACAAGGACGCTTTTAATTTTGAGAGATTCATTAAATAACCGCCGTGTTCTCATCCCAGGGAGTCAAATACTGCCGTTCTCTCATAGATGCTGGCGCCTCCGGAATACGCACAAGTGCCCCTTGGCATTGTTGCGGTGATTCACTGGCCACAGCAACGTTGAGCCTCGAGACATAATGGTCTTCTTTTGAAGAGCAGTGAAGATCGGAGGGATAATGTTGGACTGTCACAAGTTTGTGAGCTAGGCCGTGGTTTGCGTCCTGTTTGAGAGCTTTGCCTTTTGCTTTGTTTTCATTCGCTAATCTGTTACCCTTTTATTTGCAGCTCGGTTTAATTTAGGCACAAAAAATGCCCACAATGCAAACCCTGCAGGTTATAATATGACACTGGGCCAGTGTGGTTTCTTAAAGTGCCCCCTTTGGCCATTTCAGAATTAAATCTTGTCCCACACCATAAATGAATGGCATTAAGATTATTTTATCTTATCCGTGTGTAAATCTTAGAGGTTCTCAGCTTTAACAAAATCTCAGGTTTTGTTATTTTTGGCACTATCAGAAAGGTGATAATTCTTCTTTATGCTGATTATTGTCGCTGGAGTGGTAGGTGTGCACGCATGAGGAAGCAAAATAATAGACTCTAACCTAATAGAGAGTGCATCTTCCAATGACATTAAATTATACTTTGCCCCTGCAGTACCCTTCATTATCTCTCACTCTGACTGCCGTTAATTTACGTAGCTTCAGGATTGGAAATCATTCAATCACCAAGGCCACGGAGAACATGGCACAGATTTCTCCACACTGAGACTTGTGTCCAATTAAGTGAATGCATGTTTGTTGGGAGGGAAGAAGGTGGAAGATAAGGTTGCTGCGGCAGCAACCATTGTCCTGTAGTGGCAATATTCGCACGCTACCCCATCCAGCTCACTTTTTCACTGCAAATAAAGGCACTTCCAATCTGTTTGAAAGAGCTTTTTCACAAATAGAGGAGGGAAATCTAATGACACAAAAAAATTAAAAAATAAGAAACAATGGGAGTGGATCACTTTTTCCATCACAATTCAATGTAATTGCTATTTAAAATACAGGGCGGGAGCAAACACTCCCTTTTACCAGAATGCCAAAAGGCCATTTGCCACAAAACGGCTGATTTAATACAACTTTGAGGAATTAGATCTTTTGCAGTTTTTAGTTGTTTTTTGCAAGAATCAGGCATTTTATGATCCCAGTATTTAAATTTTGAGCTGCATTGATGATTAAAAGTGAAAACATGTTAGCTCATTTCTGTTTTCCCTTCCACAGTGATACATAAACTTAAACACTTGCGGTTAACACGACATATAATTGTCACATTGCATTATGTTTCTGGAAACCCTGTCTGGATCCTTATTAAGGAATGTAATCATTACCTAAGTCAGAGTTTTTGAACAGCATTGCTCTGGGAGACTCTTGAGTGAGCACTTGAATGTGCAAGACAAGGGTCATGTGACAGACACTGGTTGCCAAGGTAGCGCCAGCGCTTCTGAGCTTCTGCGGTATGGCTAATTGCTTTTTTAAAAATAGCATACTTAGCAATGCTAGAAAGAAGCAGTCTGTGGATTTCTCTCTTTGTCACTTGACCCCTACACACCCTTTAACAGCCTCACGAAAGTAGTTGTTTAGTTGACTGAGCTTAATCAAATTTCAACAATAGAGGTGACAGACTGGGAACAAATGCTTATTCCAGCTGTTTTTCGAAAACACATAACGACTTTTTGTCAACTGAACTGCCTATTTGATAACCTTACATGAAGTGTACTAGTATGAGGCAGGAAAGAGTTAGATAAAAATTAATTGCCTAATAGTGTTGAATGGATGCCACCTTCCTTTTTACAGACATTTGTGTATTACCTTTATTTAAACAAGGCAAGCAAAGAAGAGCAAGCTCTCGTTTTCACATATATATCAGTTAGACAAATCAGGTTTGAAATATTTTATTACAGTGGCAGAATAAAACAAAATTTGACATCTAGGCTCAAAGCTCTTCATTAAATACAAGTGTTAGTCAACCTTTTGATGTAACATTTGTAAAAAGGCTTAGTCCAGTTTGCACTATGCATTATTATAATTACATAGAGGTGGAATGTAATTTCCTTATAATCCACGTTCACAACAGAATATCTGGATTTTGGGATTCGTTCTCATCCCTGAGATGGTGATGAAAAGAATTTCTGATCCTGAAGTGTTGTTTGTTGTCTTGCTCTATACCAGTGAGTCACAACAAGCAGCTTTCATAATGATTTCACTGAGAATACATTCCTGTCTGCGGTCTCGGTGAGCCGAGTGATAGCATCACTCGTAATGACACAGTATTGTTGTCTGCAGCCTGCCCAGGTGCCTGAATAGAGAGCTGGATTTGAATGAGAATATTCATGAAGCAAAGAGACTCACATATTGGATCAAGGTTGTCTGTTGGCCGATGCATCCCATTGCACCTGCAATTTTTATCACAAGGTAGAAAATAAATGATTAAAAATCAAACCACTGCCATGCATGTGAGCTGTGTACATATATGCACCCAGGATGGACCTGCATGTGTATGAAAATACACCGGAGTTCTTATATTTCTATCTGTGTGTGTGTGTTTTGGGCATGCACTCATGCATCCATCTGCATCGCCTGCCATAGATATTCAAATAGCTCCATGTGAAAAATTGAATCAAGAGGCTGTTGAAGTGCTGGCTCTTCTTTTTCTCTGCGGCCGTGACGCGGCGCGTCTTTGATATGGTAATGACAGCTCGCCACACGAGCCCTGAGGGCCAGATGCATGCTGAGATGTAACCCAGGTGTCTGTCAGATTGTGTGGCCTACCTGGTTACAGGAGACAGTTTGCTTACTAAAGAAAAGGGCAGATTTGTTGCTTCGACTACAGAAAAGTAATATTTTAAAGATTTTTCAAGATTTATTCTTTCTTTTTTATAAAAGAATATATTTCTGGAATATTTTGTCGTAAACTACTCCTGCTCGCATTAAATAATATAGAACACATATTTATGCTTATTCTTTAATTAATTTAATTTAGAGAATTTTTGTCACCTTGTTAACGGTGTGAGCTTTCTGAGTGTTTTCTGGTTTAAGCTGTGGCTGTAATTGCCAAGATTCTGCACCAGAAAAAGATATTGTACAAGGTCCCACTGTGATTGCAGCTACACAAAAACTTCTCTTCTTGAATATCACATCTTTCCAGTCTCTTATTAAGTATTGTGGCACTGCTGTAGTGAGCTTGAATGGACATTTACAACACGACGGAAACAGCTATTTAGACGGCTTGAAGTTGCACATTAATTTGTCTGATATGCACACAGTTGAAGCTAGCTGTTACTGGAATTACGCATATAGTCAGAAAACACTGTCTGACACGCACGGCATTTACAAGCTAAAGTTTATCAGACTGACTCCACGATGTTAAAATCATGTGTTTCCTGCTGCATGTGAAATGTGGCAGGTGTAACTGAAAAGGTCAAAAAAGCTGCTTTTTCCCTCTTTGGACAGCCTCAGCCTTTTCTTTTTGCTAATTTTGGTAATGGCTAATTGTATCATTCAAATTAGACACAACTGAAATAGAAATAAGCTGCCAAAATACAGTGATCAATGCTATATAACTATATAACTCCATCTATTATTAAACTAGTCTAGACCAATAGTCACAGAAGATATAACCTCATAGCACTTGTAGGAAAGTGAAATCTAATTAAAAAAAAAAAAAGCATTACTTTGATAACCTGTTGCTTCATTAGTGTGCATATGATATGATATGAGTTTCTACATTATGTTTTTTGGGGTTTTTTTTTTATTTTCTTCCAAATCTTAGTAGATTCCTTTGTAAACTCTCTACAGCTGTGGCCCTACTGGTTTTATTTGACATCAATATCATGTATAATTTTGATGCAGAAAAAGTTGAGCATTCTCCTTTTAAGCATTCTGTGTTTTCTTCACTGCCCGAGCGTGTCGCTGCAGCTTAGCATTTCCATGTTTAGCCAGCCCCGTCTCACACCTCGTCTGGATTCCGTTCAGACTGCGAGCTACACTTCAGCAGACCGGCAGTCTGCTTACAGGTCGCTGGCGGACACCCGCTGGGCTTTCTGGCAAACAGCATGGCACAACAGACAGCTGGCATACAATGTTCACGCCCCCCCTCCTATTTTCCCCAGGTGCTAAATGGGCTGTTAGGTACAGCTGAGGTCATCCACAAAAAGTGGTATATGAAAATAAAAGCCCAGAATTTCAATGCACCTCGACGGTCTGGATCTTTCTCTTGGGCAAAAATGCATGCCCAAGAGGCTGCGCTCAAGCAAACAAGGCGGGTAATGACACTAGCATCAAGCATGGTATTATGCACCTGTGGGCTCAGTCTAATGTCCTTAATAGTGGGCTGTAATTTGGACTGGACACACTGCATCACTGTTGTCTATACACATCATTGAGCAAATGATCTGATACTGTGAAATGGCCCTTCTCATTAACTACGTCTCCTGCCCGATTAGCCAGCAGTATCTAGGCATGATTGTTGGTAACTGGTGTTGTTGTCGAGTCACTCGTTAACATAAACAATTCAGTGTCTGCAAATGCAGAGGAAGATCAGAATGTCTCTGTGCTTATTTTTAATGCAACTATATACAACAATCAAACTTTAACAACAATCATATAAACAGTTCATTAGCTTAAATGCAATGTTGTGTATGGTGCATCAAAAAGTATTGTGCTAGAGTACTTTTTTGTTGGAATGAGTAACATAACACATTGTTTGTGCAATTCTCACAAGCTGATAGTGGCTGATAAGTAAGCTGATGCCTGACAGCTGCTAAGAAATTCTACAATATACTTGAAAGATGAGCCTGCGTGCTAAGCACAGCTCTAAAAATGAGCCAACATGATTGTGCGTCAGTCCTTCGCAGGGCCTTTGCACAGCTTTGCAGAATGTCTACATGCTGTAGCCGTTCAATGTCACCAGTTGTCACAAACAACCAGTGCGCAGCCTACTCTTCCTTTAGTGTTGTTACTCTTTCAATCAACCAAAGAAACCAAAGATGTTCTCCCTCTACACGGGGAACTTCGCTGTCACTCCCTCCCTGTTCTGATCCTATTTTCAACCAATCAGCATTCGACCCACTCACAGCATCTTCCATGTTGAGCTCCACTCCTTCTGTACATAGATTGCGTACCCATTATTTTCTTTTTACGTAGCCAAACCAAGTAGACACAATTACAGTATCGTGAATCTAGAGAGGGCCGAACAAGGAGAATGGAGCTCATGCTACAAAACACCAACATGTGGCTCTTAGTCCTGCATGCTTTACATCCCCTGGACATAACAGCAAACATGCAGAAGCTAATTTTAAAGGAGTGATAACATAAAAGTAATACAGTATTTGGAATATACAGTATAGTCAATATAACAGATTACTTCAATTACTTCAAACAGATTACTTTGGTTGCTAACAGATTGTTCTAGTTGTAGTAGTAAGAAAGTAATTTTTAACAAATGTAATCTGCAAAGCCTCAATTCAACAGAAATACTTTCAGTGTTGGCATGAAATATGTAGTCATTTACTTACTAACCACTTTATATTAACACAAGTATCTCTAATATTGAACTCCAAAGCATCTTCTCCCATGTGTAATATCAACTATGTTTTACACACAAAGGAATTGAAAATGAGATGCTCCACGTTTAACTTGAAGTCACAGAGTTCACACAGATGCTGACCAAACAAGGCAAAACCCCGTCTCTGGTTGGAAAGGATTAAAGCAAAGAAAGTTTAACTGTTCAACTTGTGTTCAGTCTCCCAGCCTGAAACTTTTCATCCCCATATACACACCCAGTGTACTTCATGCTGCAAAGCCAAATTCAGTTGAGACTAACTGTATTTTTTAATTTAAGTGCAGATCCAAAGATGCCTTATCTGAGTGATGTCACTCTAAATTCACCATCTAAATATCATAACGATGGACAGTCAGAGAGTTCAGGCCAATGAGATCCCATAAAAACGTTTTTCAGAGATAAACACATTATTATTGAAAATGTATGGTAACCTATGAGCCTGTCCTATACTTTGCATTCTACAAATGTGGTCCTGACATCAGGTTTGGTTTTGGTCAATCAGCTTTCAATCTCTCACCCTGCTTCGCAGTCATAGCACTTTTAATTAGATCCAGCATGGCAGAAATTCACATGACGTGGAACTGGATGACATTAGGGGCTCTCTAACCCAACTTGATTTAGAAGAATATGATTTTCTCAAAACTAATGATATGGATTCAAATGTTAAAGGTGCACTGGTGATTCTGCAGTGGTGGAAGATCAAACTTATTTTATCCATGCTCCACCTCTCCACCAGCCTCTTTTTAGTGCGGTTCTAATGACAAACAACGCAGACAACATAACGTTGTTGGATGTAAGGCAGTTTACAACATGCAAACCTTGGAATGCATAAAAAAGACGAGAACTATGGTTGTTCTTTTAGACACTGAGTCTTGACTTCAAATGAAATAGTTTAGCAGCAGAGAGTTGTTAAGTCTAGCTGCAGCTGTTTGCTGAAGCTCTTGTAAGCTCATGGAGACATGGGCAAACATCATATACCTTCACTTATCCAACCCCGGAGCTACTGGTGGGGAAATTAAAGGAGGGAATTGGATTTGGATTGAAGTAAAAAACAACAACAAAATAAACAATTACTGCTAACAGAATAATAACATGCATGTGTTTACTAGCAAAGAAAGAACTGCAGAAGAAGATAGAAAATGCACATATGCAATGCTACAGAAGTGTCTCTGTAATCTTGTTGGTTGTTTATGTGTTGACGTGGTGCTCTTCGTCCTCTGAACATCTGCCTTCCCCAAATCCCTTGTTCTGCCGGTAGCAACAGCGGCACCACACACTGCGTAGCATCTGCTGCTAAAGGTTTCTGTTAGCTGGGAGGGTGGTTGCTCGTCTGCAGAGTGTACCGGACACTGACAGGCAGGCTCACAGACAGCAGGCACAGTGCTCCCCAGGTGGGCACAGAGAGGTCTGTCAGGACCCGGAGGCTCAACCGTAATTACCCCCACCCACCACAACAACCATTACAAGCTCCCTTGAATATCTTCCTCCCTCCATGGGGTTAGCAGAATGCATCAGAGGCCTGTCTGATGTATGCTGCAGTCCTACAGCTGACAGAGCTAATGTGTGATGGTGGACTGATCTGTTTATACAGCTGTGGAGTGGGTGTGTGTGCAGGCGGTGTGCACAGTGCTGGCTCTGGGAATGCAGAGTGAATCTATATGTACATAATTGCATGCAAATCACAATGCAAACCTGCAGAAGAATATACAATCTCTGTTTGCAAAGAGAGCTCAGTGTCATTAGGTGTTTCCAGACACTAAAATGTGAAGACTTGCTCCCTTTCTGTATTCATGATTCTGTATTTCAGACACTCGACTGTTTAATACACAATCATGCAATTTAAGGAGCATCAATCAGTGCTTGTTAAGCTTTTGATAGCCATTTCTTAAACATTTTGTTCCACATTAATTACCAAAACAAAAGGATATTAAAATCATACATTCTAAAATCAGTAAATAACATGATTATATATTTTTAAGTCTTTGATTATTTGGCATTAAGGACAGGAGAGTATCCTCTTTGGTTTGTGGATGTGTTTGTGACATAGCATCTGCAGCATCATCCAGTAATCCACTAGTCCACAGGAAATAATGTGAACAAAGTGTCATTGTAGCATCACAAGCTGCCACACCGTTACCAGAAATGTGATGTCAAAAAACAAAAACAGAAAATTTAAAATGTTTTTAAATTAATTAAAATAATTATGTTTCTGCATCATAGTCAGTTGTGGAAGCCAAATATCTGTGTGAGGCTAAACTAACCTGAACAATTTTATTTGCTCATTCAGCTTAGTTGATTGTCACTGGAATAATTTTTGTTAAGTTAATTGTATTTCTCACCTCTCCAGTTTATAATATAATTAACCAGGATGCCATCAGTCAGCTATGTCATACTTAAAACTGGCAGCTAAATGCTTGGAAAGAGCCAATCACTGTTTAATCTCTATGTTCTAACTTTTTTGTGTTGCAGTCTTTTTCAATTTAGTAAACACAAATTAAGCGATTACAAAATTACATTAAAATATCAGCTCATTCTTCCTACCCATGAGACACAATTTGACATCAATTCCTTGATTAGTGATTGAAGGGAAAAATGAACTTATTTTAGCTCCTTACGTTATCAAGCCTGTGCAAAAGTTCAACTAAAGGGATGAACTATTGTGTACATATATAATGTATTTCAGTTGTAAGGCTTTGTCCTTCGAGGCTGACCATCTGTGCCTATAGATGCTACTCATATGTGCGTACATGCTTGTCAGGCAAGTTTACTGAACACTCACAAAGGTGCATATTCTCATTGAGAGGCACCGTCTTTGTTGAGGTGGAACAGGTGAAGGTGAACGTCAGACAGTGGGAGACATTCCTTCATCTTTTACAATGGTTCATTCAAACTGTGCCGGCTGCTAAACTGAAAATCCAATTTTTTCATGGAAAATAATATATCATTGACATTCTATTCAAGTCTTTGTGGCACCTTATAAATACACACATTTTATTTTTCCTTACTGTCATCCTTCAATCAAACTTCATGGACCTTGCTACTCCTCCAAAAGTTTTCACAAATCCCTTATTTAGACAGACGTGCTGGATGAGTTAATATTTAATACAATTTTACACGTAGATTTTAGGTATTTAGCAGCTGGCACACGTGGCATGGGCTGAAATCAAACAAAATGCAGCCAAGTGAGATGTGACTGTTTTTTTTATTTTTTTATTACATTTATGTTTTAACAGTTAAGCTGATGCTCCAATCAAATTGAAAGCAGCAGTAGAAAAGAAATCTATATGTCATCATGGGTCACATGCCTGCAGTACTGGAAGTGATTTAAACTTAAGCAAAGCCTGCTGGGATCCACCTGGATGCAAAGGTCACTGACGATATCATACTGTTTGCCTTGTCTGCTTTGCCATTCGTCAGTGAATGATGGTGAAGCTTTTGTTGTCAGCAGCAGGTATACAAGCAGTTTAGTGTTTCACAGAAACATAAAACTAGTCGTACTGTATCTATGGAAACATTTTGAGGAGCAGTTGAAATTGAAGTGTGGCTGTAAAATTGGTAATTTCTGTTTTCTTAGCATTGTAATATAATTGTCATAGTGCAGTCCATTCAAATCTACAATAAAATTAAAAAAACATGTATTAAGGTGGAAAATGAAAAATATCAATGACAAGAATCGACAGCATTATCCAAACTCAAGCCACTGTTCTCACTGTTCCTTTGAATAGTATCAAAAGGATTTAGGTCTTTTTTTTTTTATCGATCAGTTGATTCATAAACTCTCCATAGCTTTTTCTAATGTCATCAATACATAGAAGTAATAAGTTACGTCTTCCCAATTCAAGGTTAACTTTTTTTTAAAACCAAAGCTTACTACTGGAGAAACTGTATTTAAGTTCATAATATAATTTGTAAGTTCAAAAATAAGCTTAAATGTATTTGTAATTTCCTGCCCCAAGTGGAGGAGTTTAAGTATCTCTGGGTCTTGTTCGTGAGTGATGGGAGAAGGGAGCCGGAGATCGACAGACGGATTGGTGCTGTGGCCGCAGTGATGCGCACCCTGCAACGGTCCGTCTTGTTGAAGAGAGAGCTGAGCGTAAAAGCGAAGCTCTCAATTTACCGGTCGTTCTACGTCCCTACCCAGCCACCCTTCCTCCGAAAGGTGGCTGGCCTCTCCCTTCAGCCATCCGGGAGGGGCTCAGGGTAGAGCCGCTGCTCCTCCACATCGAAAGGAGCCAGCTGAGGTGGTTCGGGCATACACCTCCTGGGTGCTTCCTAGGTGAGGTGTTCTGGGCATGTTCCACCTGGAGGAGGCCCCGGGGAAGACCCAGGACGCACTGGAGAGATTATATCTTTTGGCTGGCCTGGGAACGCCTTGGTGTTCCCCCGAATAAGCTAGAGGAGGTGGCTGGGGAGAGGGAGGTCTGGGCTTCTCTGCTTAGGCTGCTGCCCTCGCGACCCGGCCCCGGATAAAGCGGAGGAAGATGGATGGATGGATGGTGTTTGTAATTTGAAAGTTGAATGTGAACTCTTTGATGCATGGCACATTTAAACTGCTACTGAAACGAACATGCTCCTCATCCTGCTTTCCTGTATGAAAAGTGCTTCTGATATGCTTGTGTGTGTATTTTAGTTTTGATTAGTGATCAGCAATGCCACATTGATTGATAGGATAACTGTGCAGATTTCTAATCAATTTCCCCTCATGTTTTTGTTGGCTCACATTCACAGTCGCAGCAGCAAACCTGACTTCTCACCAGTTGGTTGTTCTGTCTGCATATAATGGGCTACTTAATTCATATTACTGTTGTTTGTCGTATTCCAGTTGGCTAATGTAGCTGTTCTCAGTCACAGCATGAGCAGTGTGGTGAGCAATTAGCACAAATTAATTCTCAGTTTATCATATCACTGTTGGCTCTTGTTTGTCTGTGCTGATCACAAACAGTAGGAAATGAATTTCTATGCTGATGATGACTGAGTATAATGCATCCTGCTGCGTCTAATTTCAGCCACTATTAAAAGTATTATAAAGTAAAACAGGTTAAGCCATAATAGAAGGACAAAGCTACACGGCCAACAACAATGCATGCAAACTGTGTATTGGCATCGGTGATATTTGTCTTCCTTATGTTTTTGTGCATGGAAGAAATGCATGAAATGACTCCAAAGGTCCTACAGAAAAAAGAGCAAGTTAACTAAAGATTGAGTGGGACAGTGATAGTTGAAAAGTAGGAAAAGATGTACTTTCTAATTCTCACAGTTAGCAAACTTAGCAGCCACACAGTTAACTTCAGTATATACTTTGAATCCAATATACAGTACAGTCACAGACCACTTTATTAGGTACAACTTGTTAGGACTGGGTGGAAATTTAACAGAGCACTAGAATCATTCCTTAGTTTTTGGTCATTTGACATCAATGTCCTTTTCAAGAAACTAGACTGAGACAATCTTTATACTGCTGTAAGCACCCATCAAAGATGCACTGTGCAGATGTGAAGGTACACTGTGTAATAAAGGGATGAAAATTGGTCAGCAACAACAGTCAGGTAAGCTGTGGCATTTAAACTTTTCAGTAATGTGCATTAACTAACAGATGAAATTACATGCTCCTCCAAAATGACTAACATGGAATAAGGTCAGTCATATTATAATTATTATACATGCATGTGATGCATACAATTATGTTATAACATGCAAAAATTATTTGAGAGGTAATTGCATCCAATTAAGTGCTGTGACCGTTATCACTTAACTTCAGTTTTAGAAAACATTGTCAAATACGTTTCTGTGGGTTGGAAATGTTTCATTTTAATGGCACTTTACCCCTGACTGTCTTCTGTGTCTTAAATCTTACATCTTACACATCTTACAATGTTTTAAAGAGTACTATAAGATGTGTCATAAATTTAAGCCAGCATCCTTCATTCACATAAAGTGAACACTCTGCTAACATCTGTGTAGTCAGTACAGTCCAAACTTGAAGCCTGTGGCAGTTCCTCAGATGCCACCTTATGGTTTCTCCAAAGGTGAGTTTATCTAAAAGCAGAAGCAACCAAGTTTAAAGGAAAAACATTTATTATCTTACAACACCTTGGTACAGACCGTTCTTCTCATCGAAATATGTTCACTCCTGCTTAAAAAAATGTTGATGACAGTGATAACACTAAAGCTGATTTTCATAGCCGCTCTGCCCATTATACAGTCTATATACAGTCTATATTTTGGACACACCTGTGTTCTTTGGCCCAACTACATAGTTCAGTTTGTGGTGGTTGTAAACAGTTGCTCCTAGTCAGCCTACAAGTGAAGACATCAAAGCATGCAAAGCATTAAAACCGCAGTTTTAAAGTCCATGTCTTTATGCTTTCGTTTTCAGAGAGCCCAGTGTGAGTCATAACCTGAGCTAAAGTGGGTGAAAATTTCAGCTGAAAAAAAAAGAAAAGAAAGGTATTCTTTATCATCTGTGTAATATTACTTTTCTTTATTAGAGAGTTCAAAGCGCAGAAGCAGAAAAGCATCAAAGATTTTGTTTACATAGTATTTTTGACCCACTCAGCCATCATGCAAGCTCATAATGGTGGAGTTTTTAAAAAGAAAGTTTGATGTACCTGCACTAGTTGCACTTCAACTACCTCGGCTGCTGTTCCCAAGCAGTTTTGCTCCTTTAAAAGTGCTCTCCAGGCAAACAACCTAGTGCACAAATAATGTTTTCGATCGCGCAATCTCCCATAGGTCTGACCTTGGCAGCTTTTATCAGGTGATGAATACTTTCAAAAGATTGCATTGTTTTTCAGACCAATACCACTGCTTTTTAGCCAGCCCCCGAACACTGCAATCGCCTCTACCTCAAAGCAAAACGAAATAAAAAATAATGATATTTCATGATTGCAGATTTCAGCAAATTGATAATTTCTTCCAGGTTTAGGGGGGAAAAGATATGAATGTTGATGGAATTTTATCTGTTATCTTACAAAGGACATCTGAGGGACTTCCCCCTTTGAAATCGCGGGCCCTGACTGAGTTTGCTGTCCCTTTGTAGATGCACGGATATTTCTGAGGAAAGAATTAGATTGTCTGTGTTTTGATGAAACTTAAATAGCCTAAAGTCTAACATGCACCCACCATGAAATGAGAACAATACTCTGTGTAATAGATACCTGTCTTCAAGGTGTCTGTGATGGGTTGCTGATTGTTGTTCAACTGAAAATTCTCAGGTTGAAGATGTTTGCTTTTTATTTCAGATAATAGCACAATAAAATTCTAATAAATAACATTTAACATTTGTATATGTAGCTTGTTTACTGCAATTGCAGTGTTTACAGTATTCCGTGATGCCATGTGGTGTTAAGAAGCACTGTTTTTGCTTAGTATAATTCTGCAGCCAACCATCTTTTCAGCTAGTTAACTGCTTATACAGTTCAGGCTCCAGCGCTGGAGCCTTTCCCAGCTGTCACTGGGCAGGATTTACCCTGGTCACGTCGCCAGTCCCTCATAAGGCCAACATAGAGACAGACAACTATTCACATTCACACTTACAGCCAATTTAGAATCACACCTAACATGTATTTTTTTGGACTGCGAGTGGGTGGCAGAGTACCCAGTGAGAACCCACACATGCATAGGAAAAAACTACAAACTCCACACAGAAAGATCCCAGCTGGTCTATACATCAACAATGAATGAATAAATGATGTGATAGCACCAAACAAACAACTGAGTATTATAGTGTTTGCTCTACTGTACAGTTTGTACAGAAGGAGACTGTTCTTCTAGTTCACTATAGGCAGAATGTAAAGTCACAACTGGTAAATCTAGCTGCTAGTACGCTGATAGAGAAATTCCTTGCAGTGCAGTGTATCTATGTTTTAAAGTATAGTTTGGACTTAATGCACAATTAATTGGAGAGGTTCAGTCGCTGCATACAAAGTCAAGGCAAAGATGCAAGTGGATGCACATATGGAGAAGATGGAGGGAGGGACTTGTGTGCACGGGCTGCAAGAGATGGAAAATGTGTTGATTTCCTGAAACTTTGATTCATAAAAAACAGAAGCAATCTTTTCCTATTTCCTAATACATTGGTAAATCTATGCAAATATAGTGAAATGTGTCATCCACTCAGCAACTTACTGAAAGCAGTCAAGGTCATTGCATTGCTTTCAGCACTTACTAGAGACAGTGTTTCTTAGTGGAGACGGTAAAAAAGTAGTTTTAAAGAAAATAACAGAAAAGGTTATTTATTTTTGTAAAGCTTTGCCATTAAACTCTGAAGTCTTTTATATATGAAACATACACAGGCTGCAAAAAACCTGCAAAGAAGTCGCCCAAGGTCATATTCCACATTAAGGCCATAAGTTATGTTAAATATACATAAAATAAAACATGAATGTCTGTTATTTGAAGCACCAATAACATGTTTAAATTCCTGTTTTGTCATTTTTGGCTCTAACTTAATATCAATAATATTAATATTAAAACTAGTAAAGTCTGTCGTCACAATGTGACTGTGAGTGCAGGGTCAAGGGACCAGTTACCTTGACTATTAATAATATAGCAAAAAGTAATGAGTTGATGTACTTCTCAGAATCCATTCATAAGGTGACTGAAGGTCAGAGAAAAAACTTAAATTTGCTACAGATTCCCTTCAACCTGCAACCTGTTGAACTTTAACCTGAATTTAACCCTAAACTCATAACGTGTCTTCAATTTAACATTCAGTGGTTTAACATATATGTACAGGGTGGCTGTAGTTCAGGAGGCAGAAGCAGGATATCTACTGATCGGAAGGTTGGTGGTTCGATACCTGTTTCCCCCTAGTCTGCATGCCAAATATCCTTGGGCAAGATATTAAGTTCCTTGCCGATGCATCCATCAGAGTATGAATGGTAGTTAGTATGTTATATAGAGCATTTTGAGTACTCAGGGAGAGTAGAAGTAGAATCAGTCCATTTACTTGCTTTTTGTCCCTGCAAGGAAGCTACGTCACTACAGTGTGACAATGTAAACAGATTCAGTTTCCACAGTATAAGTTTTATGATGAGTAATAGCTGGACAACACACACACGCATAAAAATAATCATTTTTATTTTAATTTAATCTCACTCTGTATTTTTGTTCTCTGTTTAGTAACTATGGGAACAAACTGTTTTTGTGCCTTTCTGAGAGCCATCATTGGTGCTGGTGAATTTACCACATTGATAAATCCTTAATAGTTCATAATTTATCTGTTATAATTTAGGCCAGCGGTCCCCAACCCCCGGCCCACGGACCGGTACTGATCCGTGAGTCGTTTGGTACCGGGCCGCTAGAGTTCAGACTCGGGTGTGAAATTTGTGGTTTTCAGGGTTTTTATCGTTAACTCGGTTTCCCTGGGTCTTTTTCCCGTGTTGTGTGTCTTATTTTGAAAGAAATATTTACATGTTACCATAGCGATCAGAGAGCATTAAGGGGCAGATAGGAGGATGTTACTCTCTCTAATAAAGTAGCACAATTACACAGTGAATTTGCATTTATTATTATATTTTCAAAATACCACAGTTTTTGTCTTGGTCGTATCATTTTATTTTGTTGTATTTATCTGCGACACTTTAAAGGCTGGTCCCTGAAAATATTGTCTGACATTAAACCGGTCTGTGGTGCAAAAAAGGTTGGGGACCGCAGGTTTAGGCTACGAAATCAGCAGTCTAATTCCTGTGCACCACTGCTGTCTGTCAACATGAGTCATCCAAAACTTGATGTAGACGTGTCTGAGAGTGTGATGTTTTTTTTCTTCTTTGAGTGTGAGGGTAATGAATGATTGAACAAAAATGTTTGCCATAGGAAAGGAGATTTCACTTGAGAGACAAGGCAGTTCATTGGATGAAATTGCAATAATGTATTCTTATATAACAAATGTGCTTTCAATCTTGGCCTCTCCTCAAATTGCTGCACCTGCCAAAAACAAGTTATATCAAAGTGAAGGGTGCTCATAGTTTTATACCAATCATTAGGACACTAAATTGAAGGGACAAGTTAATATTAACACTAAGGGAACTCGATTTTTATGCTAAAATGTGGGTTTATGAGCATTAAAATCCAAATAGTGCACTCTCTGTTGTTTTAATTTTTTTCTACAACAGATTTACACTTCCTTTCCCAAACCTCACCCTTTTCTGGCTGGGATCACACCACAGAGTCGGGCTGTAAATCCGCAGCACCTTGTCCAGACACTTTTCTCCCAGCGAGTGCTGGCCACCAGCACGTGCTGTCTCATTAGCGTTGGCTCGGTTTCCTCAGATTAGCCATAATTAAACTGTGAAATTGGAGCCGTTACCTTAAGTCAGGACACAGCGAGGACACCATGAGCTTGGTGACAGTGCTGGGCAGGACGCTGGGGCGGGGGGGAGGAGAAGGGCAAGCCTGGCAGTCTGGCTCTCTGCCACAGCTCCTTCCCTCTGCTTTCAAAGGAACAGAAGGCCAGTTCATGAAAAAGGGATTCCCAGTGCATAGCCAGGTCAAAGATGAGGTTTCAGCATTGTTGTTGCAAGTCTGTCAATTTTTAACATTTTAACTGCAGATTTATTTGCCATCCATACAGCTATACACATCCAAACTGTGCGGTACTTTTGGCCACGGGGCCTTTTCTGGGCCCGACTGACCTTAGAAGATCTCAGAGGACCACATATGTAGTCTTTGTTTAAAAATCCTGAATCTTTCATACATTAAGTAGTTCAACTGAAGTGCAGCCAATTTTTCACTGGCTTCTCTGAATCGATGGTCCTCACTGTTGTTATCAGAGAAACAAATTGTTGGTTTAAGGGGAGGATTCAGGGGCATTAGTATTGCAATTAGTGGATTGATTCATTTCATTTCGTTGCCACGCTTCTCATTCATCCGGCACATTTGGGGTTACAGGTGACATCATTGCTTCATGATGTAATTTCTGTGTAACAAACATGTTTCAACATCTAGAATATTTCTGTGTTGCAGAAACTACCTTTTTCTCCCACATGAGGTTTTTTTAATAGTATTCTCAGGTGTATTCTCTTTGAACACACAAATACTTTTGCCTATTTTCAACTTCCATACTTGGTTTTTGATGTGTTTTGTTGCTTCTGCACTGGCCTCCTCCTGCTCAAGTTTTGATCTCACCTACAGCTTTGCTTATTCTCTTACTTCTTAGTGTAGGTTATTTTTTGGGAAAATGTGTACAGGATGTATGTAAAAGTAAAGCTATTTAAGGATATAGTGTAGAGAACAGAGTTTTGAATAGTCTAATCTTAACAAATGACAGTTTATTGATAGTTAGCTCACATATACAGTAAACTAGATGATTTGGAATCTTCTTCCTGCTTCGCTTTCACATCCAAACGAAACCATTTTTCTCTGTTGATAACCATGAAGGAGCTTTACTGAACCATGTGGGACACAAAGATTATAACTTCTGTTATGATCTATTACTTTTAAGCAGACATCTAAGCTGGATGTAATATTCATGTCAGATACACTGGATCGCACACTAAAGCCTTACATACCATAATTAATATAGGAATATATTTTTATAATTACTGTCTTCAGTTGTAATTATCTCATGACATTTATCATAACACTCTATGATAACCACTGGAAATAAACTGAAAATTTACACATAACTGAAATTTGGTAAATAGAAAATAACAATTACATTCTGATGACATGTTGTATACAGTGGTCCCTCGCTATAACGTGGTTCATCTTTCGTGGCCTCGCTGTTTCGTGGATTTTTTTTGTGCAATTTTGCATGTTTTTTTTTTCTTTTTTACAGCGCGTTGTGTTCTGCGTCCTGATTGGCTGTAGAACATTGTCAATCAATCTCCCCCGTGCCGTGTCTCCGTACAGTACGGAATGCGTTCAGCTTGTCAAGTCTACATAAATCTTCGATCGCTAGCAGATTGACTCTTAAGAGCTGTACTGTATCTTTGTAAGTTTTCTCCAACAAACACAACAATGTCGACGAAACGTTTTGCACCGTCAAAGGGACCTGCGGGTGCCTTTGGTTTCATTCTATACTGGACTTATTTTTCTACGAAGGTTTGAACTTGAGTGTTTAAACAAGAGAGAAAAGTGTGAAAATGTCGATGCCTGTCTGAGAAAAGTGTATAAAGTGTGTAGTGAGGGGTTTTAGCCTTAAAACATCTATAATAATTGTAAAAAATAAAGCTGGCTACTTTGCCGAGTTCACCTATCGCGGGTTATTTTTAGAACGTAACTCCCGCGATAAACAAGGGACCACTGTATTACAAATATATAATTATTAATCAATATATGACCTATTACTGCATGCATGTATTCGCAGATCCTGCCCTCTTTCATGGTTGAGTACATATCAACCAACAGCGGTCCACACATCAGCTACAGATTTTTTATCATGCATGCGACACTCACAATAAACATGCTATTTTAAAACCAATATTTAAGAAGGAAGTGACGCTCTTGAGATTAAGAGTATCTTTTAAAAGTCTGCCTTGCACTGAGATAAGCATGGAGACTTTACATGGAAGGGCTTCATTCACTTCCATTCTAGCTATTTTTTATCCACCGGCCTCGTGGACACGATTGCTGCTGGCTCAGATGCACTGTAGCTTCTAGCTGGTATTGTTTATTTAAAGAATGGAGAAAAGTTGATGGATGCCCTTTGGTCTGAATTCACATTACTTTCATAGTGGCATGCTGGGTCACAGTGTAAGAATGTAAGGAACATGGCCTTCAGCGATGAGCAGGACGTGTGAGTTTCGAGCAGCTCTCCTGCATGCCAGAGAAATGCCTGATGCCGATGTTTAGTCAGAAGGCTGTCCCACTGATGTTTCACAGTTGAGGGCGAGTGGGATGCAGTGGGAGGTGCAAGGGAGGATTCAGGCACAGGAGATTGTTGTCATGACAATGACAAGGGCTAGACTGATGGGGGGCAGCTAATGATGAATAATTATGCAAGGTTGTTTTGTTAAATATATTGTTCTTATTTTCCCTACTCCTGTTGTGAAAATTGTGACCTTGCCCCTGTTTTTTGGTTGCTTGGGAAAACAAGAAATGACTTGATGAATGGAGACTAAGTGCTGTTGCCGAGAATCCAGTTCACCGTAGAAACAACGATCCCCTCAGGCTTGGCCACTGCTATTCTGTAATATGTGCTCTCTGGGTCATATGTATTTAATATTCCAAGTGCAGCTAATGGCACCATGCTAGCTTTTGCATGGTGCATTATTGCCTGTGCTGGGCTCAGCTGAGGAATATAAGTATGCATTACAGGAAAGCTTGTAGTAAATAAATATTAGGCCAGACAGAAAGCCCATTTTCAGATGTTTGGTAGGTAGCAAATGAAGGTGATCATAACCCCGAAGGCCAAGCTGTTTGTTTTTAAAATTACATAAGAGAACATCAAGACAAGAGCAGAAGTGTCACATAAAACGAGCACTGCGCCTGTTTTATTTGAACTACCAGCCAGAACATTAACACAGGGAGGGAACAGAACACAGCTGATCATCTCATTGCCTTGCAGTGTAGTACTGGGAAACACTGGTGCTCATATTCATGAAGCTTAGACTTTGACATGTGACACTCACCTAAAATTGCTGGAAGGCAAAAAAGAACCCAAAACAATAAACCGACCTCAAAGCCCCCAAATTCCCCTCTGACCAAAACAAGCTCATTCCAGAGATAGGCAGAGCCTGTCCCAGCTGTCGTGAGGCAAAAGGTGGGTTACGCCCTGGACAGATCACCAGTGTGTCACAGAGCTAGCACAGAGACAGACGACCATTCACACCTGGTAACCAATCTCTATGGGAGGAAGCTGGAGTACACTACCTGGAGAGAACCCATCCAAGCACAGGGAGAACTCCACTCCAAAAACTCCACCCAGAAATGCCCCAGCTGGCCTGGATTCAGCCTGGGAAGCAACAGTGCTAAGCCTTGCCCAACATGCTGTCCATTGCAACTGCAGTGAAACAAAAATACATGCATGGCTTTATTGTTTGGTCTTTGTGTGTGTGTGTGTGTGTGTGTGTGTGTGTGTGTGTGTGTGTGTGTGTGTGTGTGTGTGTGTGTGTGTGTGTGTGTGTGTGTGTGTGTGTGTGTGGTCCAACATGAGTTTTAAATGGATTAACACACTGTTTTGCTCCATCTCTCTATCCCACCAATGGTGTGAAGTTATAATCAGTCGTCCTTTTTGGTTGCTGCTCATTTAGCTTCAAGGTTTTGCTTCCTTTCATCTTATTTGCTGACAAATCCCTCAAACAGTCTCTGAAAGAACTTCAGAATCAGCCCCTTTTCACTATAAGTCTTGTGGTTTTTGCGAGGATATTTCAGGGCCACTGAGCTGACTGTTGAAAAGGGAAATAAGTGCTGGAAAAAATGCACATAGACACACATGCAGTCATAATATCTCTATGAACACAAAAGTCACACACTCCAGCACACAGCATTGGAAATACAAATTCACCCCGACCGCACACTTCCTAATCAACTCCTCACCCTTCCTCACATGGATACACAAACTGGCAAACTTGTTCAAGACATACTGGTTACACATGCTATCAGGTCCTCGCACACGCAGCAGCACGCACGCACACACAGGCAGGCAGCAGGAGGTCGTGTGGGTGATTGAATGTGAGGGAGAGGCAAGGCGACAAGCGTAGCATTCACCTTGATCAACAGCCTTTTCTCGGCTTTGAAGCGACGTGCACGCTAACGGTGCTGCTCTATTTTAACAAGCTAATCTGGGCCCAACGGCAGCACACAGGTATTACACACATACACATGCACACAATGGTGCAATAGTATGAAGCCTTATGTGTATGTGGGTGTTTGCAGCCTTGTGTGTTTATATATTCAATTCAGTGATTTAGATTTACAGATGTGTTAGACCCACTAATAAAGTAACCAGCCGACAGATGTGTTTATATCAGTTTTATTTGAATTATTACTCAGAGGCAGCCACAATAACTGGGGCTATTCTTCATAAAGGTAATGTATTAGACATTACTTGTTAGTCTTGTTAGTGTTAGACCTTAGAATTAGGTCTGTTGGGGGGGGAGAGTGGTATACAAATGCATATATGTATATATATATATATATATATATATATATATATATATATATATATACACACACACACACACATACACACAAAAAACTTGAATTTTACTATGTTTATTTATCGGATAAAATAAGTTGAATGTCACAGTTATTATTGTCTGGCCAGAAACAGCGGAGGTGTCCAAATTCAGAGGCTGCATCTACCTGAGGACTCGGCCTCCGAAAGCCGAGTAGACCGGAAATGAGAGACTGTGAAATTGGACGGTCTAACCTTCAGAATTATGTCACAATCTCTCTCGGTGGAGTGAAACTCGGCCGTCTGCTCCTTGCTGTTTAAAAATATAACTGGGCGCTGGTGTAAATTCTCGACCATCCCACACTTCTGTTTAATCAGTTTTCTGTTTGACGTCTATTCAGCTGTGTGAAAACCAAGGAGGAACCCTCCTGAGGGATTAATAAAGTTTTATTTAAAGCAATACAGTTAAAAATCATACACAGAATGCATATATCCATATTTCGCAGACATCAATATAATCCTACCCTTTCACCCATGTGCCTCAAATGTAAGACAGAAATTGTTACCCTAACTCACAGCTTCTGGTCATGTTTGAAATTGCAAGAATATTGGTCTAATGTGTTATCTGAAATGGAGAAGATTTTCGGTTGTGAATTGGAGATGGTCTCTCATACTGGGCCTCCCCAGCCGGCGATTAATATCCAAGAATAATAGGAGATTGTACTGTGTTCTCACCTATGCGGCAAGGAAGAATATACTACTCCAATGGATTTATGAAAAAGCACCAACTGTTAAAGGTTGGCAAAGAGTAGTGTTGGATCAAGTTCCATTGGAATATCTTACATGTATACTGCACTCAAAAACAGATCAATTCTTTAAGGTGTGAGAACCATACTTGAACTATGTGGAACCTGATGTTTCTAATATTATGTTACAAGGATTCTCTTGAGTGTTCAAACTGCAGCGTAATACTGGGACCACAGGTATTGTACTGTATTGTATTCTCTCTTTATTTATTTATTTATTTTTTAGATGGAACTGAGCTGGTGTTCTGTGCCTAGTTATCAGTCTGTTTGTTTTGGTTTTGTTTATTATTTATTTATTTATTTTTGGTTCTGAATTGTACACTTTATTATGTTATCTAATTATGTACTATTTGTGAAAACAGAAAAAACTAATAAAAAAAAAAGTTTTATTTAATCTAATCTAATCTAATAATCTCAGCCAAACTGATTTACTCACAAACAATTAAAACACTGAAAAAGGCCAAACAATAACATGTTTAAGTTATTTAAGTGACTTATATATCATGTTTAGCCTGAGTAGCAAAAGGCCGCGGGGGTTTGAAAACGATGTGCCGGGAGTTTGCTGTTCTCCACGGCTCAGATATTTGAAGTTTACACAGCTACATTCTCGCCTGAAAATATGTTAAAAGTTTATTTTGTGACCCAGAAAGAGTAATAAGAGTAATATTAAAACTAAGTAGCTGCAGTAGTAGTAGCCATTGTTGGAAGCTGGAATTGGCTGGGCCAATCTGGGATATGGTTTTTCAATTTTGTTGTCTGGGTGGAAAATTGGGAGAAATTGGGGAGAATGGTGGCTCCGGGAGATTTTTGGGAGGGGCACTGAAATTTGGGATTCTCCAGGAAAAATCGGGAGGTTTGGCATGTATGTACATTACTTTCTTGCTCTGTAAATTGACCTGGAATTCATTGTCTCATAATTACCAGTTAACAATGCACACAGCAGCACAAGTCCCTATCCTAATGAGGACACACTTATGATCTTTGTCTTCATATTTAGATATGAAAACAAAGCCGACAGCACAAAGCAAAAATGAAAACCAGCACAAAGTGACTTCGAAGCAATCGCCACAGCGATTCTTCTTTAGAAACATGAGTAGGTAGAAACGAAGTCTGCAGCCTGACTGCTCTTCACTCCTTCTGTTACCTGTTGAAGTTCAGGGTCTGGCTGCTGGGCTGGGGTCGGCATTCTCTCAGCTATAAAGTCACGCTGGATTCTTGGCTAGCTTAGCATTAGCATGCTGTCTGTCAGATTCTTGTAAAGAGCTGATGTTTTGTTAGCAACATGGTGGTTTCTGTCCTGGATGCAATTTCCACTTTCCCATTTATGCCCTTGTCCTTTTTTGCAATACAGTAAAAAATAATGTCCTGTCTCCACTCCCCACAAGCTGCATCTCTGTACCGCTCCACTATTGCCTCCTACTGCACATAAACTGAAGCTGATTGTACCATAAGTCTGCAGGAAGAGAAGAAAAAAACATTTGTTTGATGTTTTTTTTCTTTCTGTGAGCCCAGCGTGCAGATAATTTAAGAACTATTGTAACACAAGTAACAACAATTACAACAATTGTAACTATAATGTAATTACTCATCTGAGAACACTTATTCACGCGAGATTTATTTATATTAGGAAGAAATCTGGTGGAGAAAATTACTATCAGGGTCTCACTGATGAACTCAGGTGAAATATGTCTAAAACTGTCACAAAGAAAGTCACATGTTGTTTAAGCTATTTAACATTAGTCATCCCAGGCAGTGTGTTGGGGGGAAAGCACAATCGTCTTAGTTGTTGTCTTTCCCTTTGTGTCATCTATTTATATAGTTGTTAGCTGTCCAAAGTTCCATTAATTAATTTACACTTTTCGTTTTAGTTGCATTAGCACCATCCACTGAACTGAGAAAGGGCACTGAGATCAGAAACGTTCTGAATTGCAGTCAAATATTTCATCATACTGAGGGAGGAGTCAAAAAAACACTGACCGCTGGCAGGAGAAGTCCTATAAAATGCAGCTGGATGCAAATCAAGACAATGCTGAGAAAGTGCAGATCAGAGGCCTTTGAAGAACGTCCTAAATGTACTTTTGTGAAAGCACCTTTAATTTTACAACAGTGACAGTAACCTTCCATGTTGGCTGCAGGCCTAGTGCTGTACAGCACATCAGGCAGTGCTGAACATCTATCAGATATTTATTTGTCACACTGAGGGAAGAAAACAATCCGCTGGGACCCACAAGCAGATGTAAAAACGACTTTAATGACGTGCGAAAAGTCATTGTTATCACCTTCCCCTCAGTCTGCATCTCATAAGAAAATAACCCTCAATTTATTTTGCAGAGCTCTGAGGCATCCTCCTTCACAGAGGAGAAGATGGCTGATAAAGGTGATGGTTGAAAGGAATCCATCCATCCTTTTCCCTCTTTTCCCCCCCTTCCTTCATTCCTCGCTCCCTCCCTTCATTCCTCTGCTGCAAAAAGAAAATCCATTTGATTTTTGAGGAGGCAGGGAAACAGAAAACATTTCTCTGGGCTTTCAGACAAAAGCAGGCTTTTTTCAAAATGCCACTGCTTCTTCAGCCAGGTGGCAGACGCACTCAGCACTAAACTGGTCAGATCGAGTTGGTGAAAGTAGTCTGGAGCTCTGCTGCGGTCACAACCTCTGAAGATAAAAGATATCTGTGAGAGGGCATGGTGTATCAGTGATTTTATTTGCCATCTCTGCAACAAAATCTGGTGGAATACATTACAACCACAAAACTGAATTGTTTTCTTTATGCAGAACCGCAGTATAGATAGTGGACTGTGCCGGTGGGATGCCTCACTGCTTTTTGTGCAGCTCATTTGCACCAGAAGTGACAAACAGCAAACAGACAACCAGTGGTTTAAAAATTATTCAGTGCTGAGCTGCATTTTACTGTAGATGAAGACTTGTACATCGCCCTTTTTAATGTTTGAAACAAAGACATAGATCTTGTAGTTTTGCCTCTGTGCTACATCACCAGTATGACTGGAAATCAATCAATATGTGGTTGCAGTGCAAACAGACAATTTTAATTGATGGGGTTTTACAAAAAACTGTTCAAGTTTTACAGGCATTTTTATACATTCCTCTGTCTTCAAAGTTAAAAATGAATGTGGCGATCGACTATCAAGCAGTTTTATGGCCAGGTGAGGCTTGTTCTCTTACTGCTTCATCACAAAGGAAGTAGACGTAATATCTGAAGTTTTTTTTAAGTGTTGAGTTAGTATTTTGTAACTGTCCACTGTAGTTTCAGTATAATTTTAATATGAGACCCAAAGATGTTAGCGCAAGTGAAGGAGGCTATTATTAGGCTCAAAAACCCCAATAAACCTATCAGACAGACACAAAGTTTTCAAGTTTAGAATAAACAATACTGTGCATTAAAAAAAAAAACACTCAGCTACACCAAGAAGCCTGGAAGACCCCAGAGGATGGCTAAAGAGGATGATGACAGAATTATTTCCATAGTTAAGAAAAACTACTTCACAGCATCTAACCTAGTCAAGAAAAGTCTACAATCAAAAGACGCCTTCATGAATGGAAGTACAGAGCATCTACAAGAATTATGCTCAACACCAAGACGTTCAGATTAGACTTTGCCTAAAAACATCTAAAATAATCCACAAAAAATATCACAGATGAAATGAGAGGATGAGAGAAAAACAGATGAGAAGAGGAAGGTATGGAGAAGGAGAGAAACGGCTCATGATCCAAAGAATACCACATTATCTGTCTAACATGGTGGAGGCAGTGCTATGGGCATGTATGGCTGCCAGTGGAACAGGGCCACGGTTTGTCGATGATCTGACTGCTGATAGAAGTGTGCAGGGCTACATGCTCTGCTGAGATTTAGCCAAATGCTGCAAAAGCAGCCTAAGAGTTTCTTAAGATTTTCCTCAGTTGCAAAGTTATTCAACTGACCTCAGTAATAATAGAGCATGCTTTTTATTTCGGAAAACTCACCAACTGAAGGCAAAGCAACTCAAGGGAGGAGCACAACATTTGGTGATGTCCATGGGTTCTAGACTTCAGGCAGATCGGCTGCAAGTTATGTTTTTGTTTTAGGTAAAAAAAACAAAAACAGTTAAAATTAAAAAGAGTCTTTATATTTGAATTTAGGTTAGTTAGGGAGAACGGTGGTCGTTTCTCCGGTCCATCGAGTGCACCCAGACATCATTTAGCATTATTGTCATCAGTCAGTGCGTTCTTATACTGCAGGAACTCATCATTCATTTGGTGGGCAAACCTTAAAGCAGGTGTTCTCAAAGTTTTGATGTGTCAGTTTAGGAATCTAGCATCGAATTTAGGGCCAGACAAGAAAAATGGAAACATCAAACATGTTTGTGATGTGTCCAGTCAGAGAGTATACACGGATGCATAATGGCGGAAAAACTGAACCTAAAGAGAAATGTTTCTTTGGTCTCATTCTGTGATATGTTTGCACATATCTTTTAAATAGGACCATCGTTTGCAAAATAAACTGTATTAAATAAGAGTAAAATAGTTGAAAGAAAGAGATGTCTCACAGACATCCATACAGTCTGACTTCTTTTTAAAATCAGCAGCGTTTCCACCTCCTCAGAATTAGAAAGAATGCAGGTTTAATGTACCATAGCTTCTCTTCTCTTTTCAACCCAGGAGCAAAAATTATTTTTCACATATAGTCTTTGTGTTGTTTAAATGTTAAGTTTCCAAAAAAAAACATTGACTGTAATCAGTAGAAACAAATTCTAGTCTGGTGTGTGAGTCATGAAGTTAATTTACCACCTTTACAGCCTTTTATTTTGGACACATAAAACAAGCAAACCAATGTATACACAAACCTGTGTGACATTCACATTTAATGTCCCTTCAGTAAGCACTTTGCACTATGTCATATCTTCAGTGGACTGGACTTGCTTTCGGATGCAGTGTTATTCAGGGACAGCAGTCGAAGGGCTCTGCCAGGGAGTTAGTTTAAGTCAATTACAACAATAACTGAGTGGGTATCATTGGCCTGTTGGTGAAAGTTTAACCTCCTAGGACCTGGCGTCCGCATATGTGGACATCACATTTTGGGTTATCTAGAGCAAAATACTCAATTTTGCTCTACAAGGTCCTGATATCCACTTACGAGGACATTATACTGCTACTGGTCTATCGAAATTTTAAACGAATATCATATATGTGGCACTCATTTTTCTTAGAAACAAAAATCAGGTAAAAAAAATATCTGGTAATTCTTTGTTTTTACATTCATCGGATCCCAATTTGCCCAAATATCATAGAGAAATTAAAAATGTTGCTGTGGAAGAGTTCAGGTCTTAGGAGGTTAACATATGTTTCAATAAAATGCCAGTGCTACTGTTTTCAAAGGAAAAAGATATATTTGTGCATGTTCAAGTTACCAGGAAAACATATTTTAACAAATGAGCAGACGGTTTTATGGCCAAGGACAGTCTCCGCTTGTTTAACGGCGGGGAACAGCATACAGGACATGGCGCCTTTAAACTCTCGTGGTGTGATTGGACTGGTGAAGCGGAGCTCGCAGACTTAGACCGCCTGATGGTGATGCTGCTCCAGTCAAGACTGTCAGGAGAATTGTTTCATGCTCGCCCCTCTGACTGCAGAAGGAAGACAGTTACATCGGCCTCCGCTGTCAAGCCATTTTCCAGCATGTGAAGTGAGCTTAGCCAAAGGTACAAGACAGAGCAGTGTGTGTGTGTGTGTGTGTGTGTGTGTGTGTGTGTGTGTGTGTGTGTGTGTGTGTGTGAAAACCTGAGGAAGGGGATAAATAAATAAAAAATGAAGGGGACAGAAAGCCCAGTCAAGTCTGGGTTCATGCACTCTTTGGAAAAAAAAATTGTGGCCACTGTTGTTTGCTGTTAACTCATTCACTGCCAGCCATTGGCAGTGAATGAGTTAAACCCATTGACTCATTCACTGCAATTGACGGCTATAGACGTCAATGGCAGTGAATGAGTTAAGCATGAAGCACTTCATCATATGAAGCCTATAGGGTCACTATTTTTTAATGGTTTTGCTACAAAGCGCTACATCCGTTACTTTTTGCTCTGCATTTACCTTAAATTTTAACAGAGCTTCTTGCACTCTTGTTTTGTTTTTGTGCTCATTGTAAAGATGGAAAGTCCTCAGAGTATTGAGTGTTTTTGGGTCTCCTTTCTGCCCAGAACTGGAAAGGTACATCCTCATTTTCTTTGGTGCAACTAGCAGGTTTTCAATCGCTGCTTTAACACAAACTGTATGAAATACTTTGTCACTGTCTATTTGTCAGTCAGACCAGATGTTATGCTTGCTTACTTGTATGCTGAAGATTTATGTCCCAGGGGGCGTCGGGGCGTCGGGGCTACCATATCATGCAGATGATGGCTCTTTTGTCTTGGGTGCCATCCTTGAAGACAAGGCATGTGGGGGCAGAATGGTGGGTCACAGGAATCCAAAATACTTGCACCACACAAAGGACAATGGTTTGGTGGTCCTGGGCTGAAAGAGCTGTCATTTTGTTGAACAACATGAGAGACAGCCTTTCATTTCGTATCCATCGGTGACCGTTTGAATATCACACAAGCTGTTTGTGAGTATCCAGGCGATGATGGCCTCTGATGTCGTTACCATCTGACAGAGCTGACGGCAGAGTTGATGGCCGTGTCGTTCTGAAGCCGTCACACAAAGAGGGAGACATGACTGTTTTTTAAGGTTGCAAGTTGAGTGATGTTTTCCGAGCTCATTATGTGGAGATTGTTGGTCTAAAATCCTCTGTTCATCCATAGTTAATGACAGTGGGGACTTCTCACTCTGGGTTCTGTGAGGCTTCAAGTGATAGCAGAGAGAATAAAGTCAAGTAGTCTCATGCGGAGAAGAGATCTTAATGGTCGCCATCAATCTTCTCATTTTACATGTCAACAAAAAGAAACAAAAAAAACTTAAAACCTCAGCAAAGCACCGTGGAAGTGTCGTGCAAACAAATTCGCAATCTCGAATTACGATTTATAGCCAACAAAAGGAGCAGTGGAGAAAACGAAATAGTTAGTTCTGACTAAAAACTACCGGGGCAAGGTCAGGTGTGAAGTTCACAGTGAAGGATCCTGGGAGAAGTTTTAAAAATAACAGTTGGACTACAAACACAGGGTAAGTATTTGGTCTCAGACATATCTGCAGTTAGCTACCAGTATTAACATTGCAAGGCCTCATTCAGCTGAGTAGATGCAGGTTGAACTCAAACCCGGCTATATAGCATGTGGTCGGCCGCTCAATGCACTTAGCTAAGCCAGCGCCCAACAGGCACTTTAAATCTAAAATGCTTGCGAGGATCACTTGTTTTAACAGGTAACGTGATGTAGGGCTGTGCAATATGACCAAAATCTCATATCCCGACAATTTTTACATTTTCTGTAAATTCTGTGAATCTTGGGCAACTCGACTTGTGTGAAGTGTTTTCAGCTGGATGTTGTGTACCTGGAGTCGAGTCATATGACCGATGCATGAAACTATACATTTTTAGACATATGGTAAGTGTAAACGGCTGCAATTTCTTTGTATTTATTACATGATGTGCTGCGGGGAAAAGCCTGTTCTAAGGTTTACTTTTTTTTGCACCTCACCTCTCATCCGTAAACACTCTGCATACTATTTCACGTGATTCCGTTTATTTTGAAAAATTCATTTAATACCTTCCTGACTGGTATTAAATAGATAATTTGATAATGGCTTTAATTGGGTTGAAAGTTTAATTCCTTTATCTTAATATATACAACATATCTGATGTGCTGTTTTATCATTATATTTTACCTGGGGTGCAGAGAATATGAACCAGCTTCAAAGGATGCAGAAGTGGCCAAAAAGCGTCTGCAACCATCAGGTTTGACACTACAGGATTGCCAAGTGTTATGTTAAGAAGACATTTCCTCCTTGTTGAATTTGGAAAAATTCCCACTTGTGAGAATTTCTGTGCTTGAATCTGGGACACAAAATTGCTAATTTTACCAAATGGTTTGAATTTTTCTACCCAGCTAGCACCATTTCCCCCTTTTAACAGCATGTTTCCTCTACTTATGTCATCCACGGAAATCTAGGATAGCATGTTCCAGTTGTTCCGTCAGCAAAGAACAGCATGGCAACTAGGATCCAGGAAGTCCATTCAGTATGAGTACAGTGCTCCTTTCAGATAAATCTGATCCTTGTAAAGAAGAGCACCCACAGCACCTCCCTTTACACTAATGTGCATGCAACTTGTGGCATGTAACTGTGGCCTCGCCGTTTACAGCGATTTTATTTAGTTAGAATAACTGCTAACTAAATAAAATCCAGCTGAGTGAGTGTTCATAACCTCATTTACAAGTCTTCATGATAATCACAGCTACCTGTTTTCAGGCTGCTTTATAAAATGTACACACAGACTTCAGGTTTAATAAAAAATCACCTTCATTCAGTTTGTGAAAATGTTAACAGTGAACAAATGTTAGAGTAACATAGTCCTTGAAATAGAAAGATTCAATCTTCAAAAAGCAATTAAACACAGGGAGTTGTCCAAGTCTGAAAAAAAGAAAGCGATATTGCAAAGAACTCTGAGGTAAAATTACGCCTCTGCTAAACAGTTAACTTGGTAGCAGATGTAAATTCTGCTGCTCCTGCTAACTGTCTTCACCATTAGTACTGGAAGCTAAATTTTCCAGAGAACAGTCCTAAAATGGAAAGAGAAAAAATATCCAGTGAGTGGCAGCTCTCTGGGCGAAAGTGCTTTGTGGATGTCAGAGGTCGGAGGAGATGTGCCAGACAGCTTTGAGTTGATAGGAATGCAACAGTAACTCAAACCACCGCTCATTACAACCAAGGTATGCAAAAGAGGATCTCTAAAAGAAGAACTCATTAAATCTTGGTCGAAAGATGGGCTACAGCAGCAGAGGTACTCCTCCTGTCGGCTAAGAACAGGAAGCTGAGGCTATAATTTTCTGACTTGGACAACAGAGGGCTGGAAAAACGTTGCCTGGTCTGAAGAGATTCTGCTGTGACATTCAAATGGTAGGCTCCGAATTCGGGATAAATGAAATGAAAGCGCAGATCGCTGCTTTGTTCAACTAGTGGCGCTGTAATGGTGTGGGGGATATTTTCTTGGTGCACTTTGAATCCTTTAGCAGGGCCGGCCCGTGGCATAGGCCGTATAGGCAAATGCTAAGGGCGCCGTCCATCAGGGGGCGCCACGCCAGTGCCATAAATGTTGAAAAAAAAAAAAAAAAGTTGGTACTATTAATTCTAAATACAAAAAATAATCCCACGTTAATTAAAATGCAAAGTAAAGCTTATTTAATAGAAACATTATTTGTTACAACATTACGCCCCCCCCCCCCCGCACGGTGCGCCCCCTCCCTCCCGGTATCATGGTTCCTTTTGGACGTCACCACATCAAAAAATCAACACAAGATGTCAAAACGGCCAAAACTGTCAGGTGGCCAGGGAAGAAAAAAGAGAAAAGAAGAGGAGGAGAAACGAGAAAAAGACAGAGGTAGGTAACGTTAGCCTACATGAAATTATTTGTCTGAATGTGATAGTAACCTAAATTTTTAGCATTAAGCTAATGTTACATGATTCGCTAATTGCTAATCAATAAATAGCTAGTTAACTGTTTTAACGTCAGTTAATATTGTGGAGGGGGCTAAATTGTTATGGAAAATAATAATGTAACGTTAGGTAATTACAGTACTCCCACCTTTCCCACCATTCCTCATTTGTATTCATCTTTTAAGCAGGTGTTTTTTGTTTACATTGTTATTGCCTTCTGGTTAGCTAACGTTTACCCTGCAGGTAATAGTCACTTTTCCACCCCTGTATATATTACAGTTGTAAGCCTAGTTGTTAAAGTGCACATCATTAATGTTAATTAAGCAATATCACATGAGAGGGAATGCTGTTTTTTAATATGAGCACTGCTGTGATTCGGTCAAAGATAATCATAACATAACATTCTCATATGATATTATACTGTTACTTTGCATTCTGCTATTCAGCATTTCACTGTAATGATGACAATAAATTGAATCGAATCTAATCTGCATATCAGTTAACATCATATATATATCTCTTTGGTTTTTCATTTATATTATATCATTTCATTTTATTCCTGGAATCATGTTTTTATTATTAGACTTTAATACTCAGTGGTGTCACATACTCCTCTCTTCAGATGCACTGTTGAAGTTTCTAAATCCCACCCCTGGGCCATCTACCACATCTACCGCTGCTGCCTCCACTTCAGCAGCACAACCCACCAGTGATGCAGCATCAGCAGCACAACCCAGCCATGATGCAGCAGCATCGAGCGGTCTTCCTGTTGCCTTATTTATATTGTATTTTTAATTTATTTTATCCAACTTGTTGACACGTTTTATTGTGTTTATGTATGTAAAATTTATTGTATTTCATATATTCATTTTTTATTTTTTGTATTCATTTATTTATTCATATCTTTTTTTATCTTGTTAATTATTCTGATTGTGAATTTGCTTTCTTTAAGTAAAAAAAAAAGAAGGTCAAAGACAAAGCTATTCGGTTTCTTGTGAGTACATACACTACACTGCCGATGTAGGGGGGCGCCACCTAAAATCTTGCCTAGGGCGCCAGATTGGTTAGGGCCGGGCCTGTCCTTTAGTATCAATTGAGCATTGCTTAAAGACCACAGCCTACCCGAGCATTGTTACTCATTTATGTACATCCCTTCATGACCACAGTGTACCCATCTGCTTTCAGCAGGACAACAGTTCATGTTATGAACCACAGATCATCTGATAGTGGTTTCTTGAATACGGCAGCGAGTTCACAGTACTCAAAAGGCCTGATCTCAGTCTAATATAGCGCCTTTGGGATGTGTTCAAAAAGCAGATTTGCATTATGGATGTCCATTCAACAAATCAACATTCAACAAATCCATATTGACAAGACAGCATGAAGCTGTCTTGTCAATATGGAAAAGCGTGCATCTTTCTTCAACTATGACAAGATATCAGCTTTGTTGTAATTTCTTTACTCTCAGCTGTGGGAACATAACATTTCAACACCTTGAGATTTATTTCCGGTTGGATGGAGGAGTCTCCTTCTTGGTCGCCCATTTTTAACCAAACCTTAATACTGCTCTTAGTCACATAAGTAACAAAAAATCATATCACACATCCATAACAATCTAAGTCGAAAGATAAAATAATTTATCAATTTAAATAAATCTCAAAGCACTTTCTGTATTATTTGTATTTATGTACCATGAGACGCTCCACTCACCAAGAAAAATATACTGTATTGTACCATAACAATGTAGCTTGCTCTGAGTACATTTTATAACATTAATATTATCAATATTTACAGTATTAAGCTGGAAGTGGAAAAAATAATGACAGTATATGTGCACATCTGAGTTAATATATTGGCAAACAGATGTCTATGTACATATCCAGCAAGTACGTTGCCACATGAATAATCTGAGTGGATGTATTTATCTTCCTTTGAGCAAATGTTTGGCCTCCACGCGCTCCTGAGTAAAAGCGTCTGTCTCTCCCACTGTTAGTGTATCAGCTGTTTGGTGCTATGGGAAAGTATTTCCCATAATAGGTGGACCAAACTAACCAAAGTTCTCTAGGTTGGAACTGCTTGATTGAGAGTTCAGAGTTAACACATTAACACTTCTGCTTATGGCCTGATGTTAAAACTGTGATGCAGACACATAAAATGCAGGAACAGGTAGTATTGCATTGTGTGTGTGTGTGTGTGTGTGTGTGTGTGTGTGTGTGTGTGTGTGTGTGTGTGTGTGTGTGTGTGTGTGTGTGTGTGTGTGTGTGTAACAAAAACAGAAAAACAGCAAGCGATTTTCATGTTGCTAAAAAGGAAGAGGAAATCAAATACAGGCCACCAAAGCTCCCCAACTTTGTCACTTCCAGTTCTTTTTGCTTGCGTTCAAAGCATTGAGAGTTGGACCGATGGGAGGTGGGAGGTACCGGTCAGCCCCCCCTAAACTCCACCAAGCAACTCCCTGCCCCCACCCTCCTAGCCCTCTCGGCACACAGAGGAGAGCAGGGTCTCCGCTGCCTGCCACCTCCAGCTGCCACCAAGGAGGACAAAAGATTGTGTGGGGGTGTATGTGAAGGAGATGCGGGGGACTGAAAAGAAAGATGAACTGAAGAGCCCCACACACACACACACACACACACACACACACACACGCTCCCCAGGAAGGACCTTGTCAACTGCATTAGGCAGCATCTCCTCTCTTTGCCCTCTCTTTTTAATTTTTTTTTCAAGCTGCAAACACTGTTAAGTTTGTTGTTTTTCCATCCACGCACACACAGACAAAAAACCCCAACAAACATCTGACATCAGGAAAAAAAAAAATTCTGACTCAAATGCACAAACACACATGCAAGTACGCTGACAAACACAGCTTCCCAACTTAATTCTGTAACGGTCCACGTTCGCTGCAGCTGTTAGTCCTTTTCACTCTCGCCAACAATGATTACGAAAGAAGAATAGCTGGATACAGTAAACTGAAAGACATAAATCAATCTGTATGTGATTGTTTTTTCAAAGCTATGAGCAAATATTTGGTAATGTATTAAATAAAACTAATATTTTTCACATGCAAACAGTTAGGTCACAGTCAGGTCCTTCAATTTAAATCAAAACTGCAAGTAAGCTGTCAGTTTCTATTTGTTATACCGCACAAACAGCTCACTTTCTGTCAATAGTCATACACATCAATACTTTTTTTTTTTTTTTTTTTTTACGAGTGAGAGAAAAACCTTTTAGTTCAGTGGAAGGAAATCTACACATTTTTTACCTTTAACTATGCCCTAAATCCCTTCTACGAGTAACAAGTTTGGGAAAGAAAACACTGCATTGCCCATGGAGATAATTCTGCTTAAAGAGAAATCTTTAGTCGCCTGAATTGTCTTGAATCGAGCAGCAGTTTCTTGGCAGCAGAGGACTGATGTGCCTGAAGATATTTCCATTTGTTCCCAGAAAGCAAACCGATGTCGCCACATCTACAGAATAACTTTAATTTGATTGAAGGAAAACAAGATTTTAAGAAGCAGCACGAGTCGGAATGACTTGTAAAAAGGAATGTCCTGCTTTTTTCCCCTTTATTCCCTCTCCTCCTTTCCTTACAGCCTCGTCCCTTTCCTTTGCCTCCTTCCCTCATCCTTCCTGTCCTGTTCGGGTTTTTTTTTTCAATCCTCTCTTCGTTTTCCCCCCTTTTCTTTTCATTCCCTTTTTACTCTCTTGTCCTCAACTCCTCTTCCTCTCCTCTTCCTCCTCCTGTCGGCAACATGTGGAGCCGTAGCCATGGCAACAAGGGAGGTGACATGTGCTGTAGACAGGCAGGGAATGGAGGGAGGGATGGGAAGAATATAAGGAGGAGCCCCACAGCACATTTGTAGTCTCTCTCTCCTTAAAAAAAATAGCATCATTCCTCCCTCTGGAAGTGGAGGCTGCTCGTCCTCTCCTCTCTTTTCCTGTCATCTCCTCTCCAAACGTATCTTGAATTGCATCAGGAAGAAGACAGGAGAGAAATCTTTTGGTGCATTTCTCCTTTTTTTTTCTTTTCTTTTTTGTTGTTTACAAGGGATGAGGTTAATGGCATAAAAAAGAAGAGGGGGAGGAAAGAAAGCTGGGAACTTTCTTTTCTTTTCTTTTTTTCCAAAGGAGAGAAAGGAGATGATGGGAGGAGATGAAACTCCCTCTCTCTCCAACTCACTGACTCTCTCCTCCTCCTCCTTTGGTATGATGCTGTCTCTGAGTCTGTGGAGTCCGTGCAGCCGGAGTGGAATGGGAAATAGACGCAAGAGGAGGTGTCTGTTGCATTACCTCACCATGGATTTTTGGTAGGTTTTAATTGTTTTGCATGCTAATGTGGGCTGATTTTAATCAGTACCCACAGCTGTCGAATTGTCCCACAAATCTTTGCGAAATATTAAAGATGATGGGTCTGTTCTGGTGTCGCTCTTTTCAGTCATTTCTCTAAAAGAGACGAAGAGTGTGCCCTGGTTTTAAACACATTGTTTTTCAAATACAATATTGCATCAGTTTAATTTAGAACCTAGTGTGTCGATAGAAATTCCTTCGCTTGATTAAAAATTGCCTAAAATTTGTCCCGGAAAGTCGAATATTTTAAAGGTGAACGCGCAGTGGGAGTATCCGTGGAGTTTAGACAGTGAGTGACGGCGCACCGTGGTCGAGGGGGCTTCATGCAGCTGCATCTCACCGTAACATTGTAATAACATTCAGTTTAATGGGATTTGCTGCTGTTTTCATTTTGCTCAGCTGCCGCCTCGCACTGCTGGAGTGCGAACTTTAAATAACCTTGTGGTTTGTTTTCTTTTTGTTTTTTAATGCTGTGATATTCATCTTCGAGGATTGCCCTAATTTGTGTGCAATTTGTGATATCGCAGAAGAATCGGTTTAATCCGGTGAAGGTGAGGTGAAATGAATAGAGTTGTTGCTTGGTTTTTAAGTGGGTGCTTATACGAGCAAAGGATCATTTTTTTCTGTTTTGTGCAAAGTTTGACTCAGGTGCATTTGAATTTGGGTGCGTGCAGTGTGCAGACATCAGTGCACGGCGTTCGAGAGTGTGTGGGTGTGTTGTTAAAAGACATACATACATGCAACTGTGCACCAGCAGATGTAAGTACATGAAATGTAATGTAGTCATATTTCTTGCAATGCACGCATAGTAAAAATGTACTTATTCATACATCCCGCTATATGTGTGTGTGTGTGTGTGTGCGTGCGTGCATACATGTGCATGAATGATGTGTTTCTCTGTGCTTGTTTGCTGAAAGGTTTTCTTGAAACCCTGGTTGAACTTTTTCAAAGGCCCGGAATGAATCAGAGGTGAGGGATAAATCTTTTCTACAGCGGTCGTCGTCCAGGAAAACAAAAGCTGGCCGGCGCTCTCCCTCTGACCTTTTTTTACCCATTCTGAATAAGCCGGAGCCGTGCAAATCCATCTGCCTTTTGTCTATGGAAGCCTGGCTAATCCACACCCCCATTCACGCACACACATATACACCCCGTCACACTCATACCGACCAGGAGACTTAACCGCTCCACCACAAAACGTCCACGCAAAACCAAAGACCAGAATCATTCGTTTTTCCGATGAATGATTTACTCACATTTTTGAGGAGAGTTAACCTAAATCTATTTTCTTAATTGATTTAAGTAAGGTTTTAGTAGTAACAGCTGCAAAGAAGATTATTGTAAGTCTATGGAATTTAGGCTGCTGCCCACATAAGTAAGATTTTAACACTAAACTGCTTAAAGAAATTCACCATGTGATTAAAAAAACAAAAAACAAAGGTGTTCTGCTATTCTTTTTGTTCTTTTCCCTCCTGTGTAAAGGCGCCTATCTGTCTGCAGGGAGTGTGTCTGATATTTGCTGAAAAGAGATGAACCTAGCAGCGTCTACAGCCAGACAGACAGCCGGCATCCTTGACGGGCTACATTAATGCTTTTCAGAAATAGTCAGGAGGCACTGCACACTGTATGTCAAACCACATTTGCTTATGTGAAATGAAGAATTTGCAAGTACAATCGATTTTTGTGGGAGCAGATGGACAATGGAAGTGGAAGCATGAAAGGAACTCCCATCTCCCCTCTGCCTTTGGGGAGAGAACATTCTTCTTTCATGTTCAGACGCTCGCTCAAAAAGTCTTGATCAGAACGGCCGATTTACTTCCAGAAACAAACAGGATTTCTGTAGCTTTTTTCTTTGTCTGTCTGAACCATGAGAAAAATACTTCCGAGCCAGGAATGATTTAGATTAAAGCCTGAATTTCTGTTTTAATCCGTCCAGCGATTCAACCCAACAGTCGTAGTGATATTCCTTTTTCACCTACAATCACACCAGCAACGTGAACCAATTTACATTTCCTTTCATTTCTATGTGCTGGGTTGTAATTCACCTTAGATTGAAAGGGTTAAGTCTCGGGAGTGAGAAACGATGAAGGCCTTAGAACCGCAGAGACGAGCAGATTGCCGCTTATTACTGGAAACATACAGTACAATATAGGTAACACACTTACATCGAGTACAAGCTTTCGAATGCAAGTGTTTAGTTTCATAATGCATATTACCGAAAAGGCTGTACAGTCATTTTCACAGTAATGGCTGCATGCGTTGGCTCATGTGTGAATGTTCCACCTCCCATCCTGAGCAAACATTTGATTTTCACTCATTGCAAATTTCTGCTACATCTGCCGCTGCAGCTCGGCTAGAATGGCTGCTCGTTTTTCATAGCTGTGAACTAACAAGTCATACGCCCTCAAGTCGCTCTCTCGCTCTCTCCCCCTCTTACGCTCAACACACACTCTTCCACCCCCCTTTTACTGTTACTAACAACTGCAACCAAACTTGATTAAGCAGGTGGGGTCAGGCTACATTTGTTTGAATCAATAGACAGACATGCTAGGCAGCCATGATAAAGAGGCCGAGGGAGGAGGTGGGATCAGTGCGTGCGTCTCTGCCTGTGTGTGTGTACGGAGTGGGGAGTGTGCTTTGGAAACGCCGGCATCTGTCCCGTGAAAGATGACTGAGCTGTTACAGTTAGGGCCTTGAATTATGGGCCATTACTAGCCAAGCAAGATGCAATCCCTCTCCATGAAACTTAATTTGACAAAACAATGAGATGACTCGGGGAGTAAAATGACAAATGAAGTTATTCGATCCGCGGGTTTAAAAAAAAATACATTTTGCAAAAGATGATTGCAGTGGAAGCATGTGGAATCAGCAATAATGCATTATTAATGGGCTTGCCGAGCCCACAACGCATACAGGCTACTGCTCAGCTACTTTTGTTTATGATGCTTTCTTAACGGCTGATATTTTTTGCCGCGATCTTTTACATTAAAAGCGCATTAATGAGGAGAAACATTAAAAATACACAAGCCAACCACAATCAATTGCGTCTGCTCGTGCAGATGTGTAATGCAACATTAGGACAAGCAGCCATATAAATGTAATATAAACAGACTCCCTACATTACTGATTCATGAACAGGCTCTATAGTAAGTTGAGTTTGCAGATAAATCTTTAATGTGCCCTGTACTTCAAAGCTGAATCACAATTTTTACTTCTCATACATATATATATATATATATTTTCTTCTTTAATTCAGAGCCTTACTCGGAGACAGCCGCTGTTTTTTTTTGTTTTGTTTTTTCAGGGCCGTCACATTACTATGCGACCAGCTTTTACAGTATGGCTCAGAACTCCCCAAGCAAATTGGACACCCCACAAAGCATCGGACAACTGTTGTCCCCATTGTGTGTGTTTTTGCGGGCACTCTTTATTAGGTGCTGAATGCAGCAGCAGCAATGAATGAAATCACGGGGTGGGGGGGAACGATGAAGGGAGGGTGCATTATCGAGTGATGATGGCGGTGGGGTGGGGGTCACTCCCCGAAACCTCACAAGAATTCCAGAACAATCTTTAACAGGGTAGAGCGGTCCTTTTCCCACCTCCCAGGGTTTCAGGGCTTCTCTGTGCTGACAGGCAGGCAGGAGGGATCCGACAGGACTGCCCCTTTTCTCCCTGCTGCTTTCAAAGCCTCCTTTCCATTAACTCACCACGCCACACCTCGCCTAATCTCCGTGACCTCTACCACTGAGGGACAGGGATTTTTTTTTTCCGCCCCCTCCCTTTTTTTTCACCCTCAAGCTGCCTTTCTCCAGGGTTGAGAAAACCTTTGTTTTTTTTCTTTTTGAAATCATTATTTTTCTCTGTCAGAATACAAAAGTAATTTTAAACAAGCTTAATATGCAACATAAAATTACAGCTAGGACAAACTAATGATGAGTGCAGCGATAAGCATAGTTATGTGCTTGGGACCATCAAGCGTTTGAATTTTTTGTACCCGTAAATGAGTGGTAATCTCTTTTGTGCGACAAAGATATGGGGAAAAAATGGTTCCAAATAAGGAACAAGTCAAGAAAAGCTGTTTTTGCGATTGATTTCTTTTGATAATTCTTTGTCAAGAGGAATTACAGGCCTGTCATTGGCTATGCAATTTGTAGCTCTACTCTTTTGGTTCTTGCCTCGCTCTTTGTTGGCAAGATCATTATGCTGTGCGTAATAACGGGGAATTATGTTGCCTATTGTTAACTAGTAGTAGTCAGGTAAAATGCAACAGGCCCATTATCTGGAGCTCGCTGGTGTCTGAAAATGAACAGCAAGCAGCAGTCGGAGCTGCAGCTCATAATGAACAGCTCAATAAGACTTACTTCTCCGCTCTCAAATGATTGCACATTCGTGAAGCAGTTCAGACAGAGACTTTTATCATACAGTATGTGTCCATTGTGTTATCTTAAGCAGCTGACTGGTTGAAAAGAAATCTTTAATCTCTAGTTGTTTGCTGAAGGATCTGGTTCTCTCACGCTGGATTAAATTGCAGCTGAGGTCGGAATTGGCGAGGCACTTGCTCAAGACAGCAGAACGTCTGTTGCCTCTGAGCATGGTGGTAGAAAATTCCTCCAATATAGCAAGCGGGGTGTTGAGCTGTCTAGAGACATCCAGAATGCTTTACTAAACAGGAGTTTATGCATTCTATGCACTCCTGGGCACAGATGGTGGAACAAACGCTTGTGATTATACTTTTCATCGAGCGCAGTGATATGCATGTTTATGCGTTTCCAAAAAAGGAAAGAAAAGAACCGTGTGATTTACACTTTCATCTACCCATGCAAAGACAAGCATTATTTTGGAACCCTGATTAGTAGCAAAAATAATTCGCGCTTATATTATCTTGTCAATCGAAGGATTCCAGTGTGACTTGTTTTGGGGGGGTTTTGGCCTCTTTGGTGGCTGCTTTAATCCAGGAGTATCAGACCATGTGCCATGAAGCTCTGAGAGCCTGCAGGGTTGTTCCAATCAAACACTCTGCCAGATGATTTTGCAGATTAGTTCCTCTTGTCTGACTGATCAGTAAAATCACCTGAAAGCATGCACACTCTTAGGTACACAGCTTCGCACCCCTGCGGGTTTTTTTTCTTCCCAAAAGCACCTGCTTCCATCACGACCGCAGTCATTTTTAGCAGGGTGGATGAATCAAAACCCTTATCTTGACATTGGCAGCACCACGCTCTACCCATTGAGCTGCAAAGAGAACCACTCACCGCAGATAAAAATAGTAATAGACGCAATTTATTAACCAATTCATCTGTTCTTTTGTGGCCCACAGGGAAGCCAGATCAACCAGATCCCCACCAAGTACAGCCAGACAGAGTCAACCAAGTTCCTCATTCTCACCGTCGTGTCAATCCTGTGTATCGTTGGAGTCCTGCTGGCCTCCACCGTGGTCTACTGCCTCCGGCACCGTTCCCACCACAAGATCAAAGAAAAGCTCACCAATTTGGGAACAGATACAAGCAGCGATGCTACCGCCACCTACCAGGTAGGAGTTGTTACTGTGCCATCTGTGCACACATTCACATTATACATATATATTTATATTAGAAAAATGTGTTGTGTTTATAACACGTGAAAGATGCATAAACAGGAGTTCTCCTGTGTGTGCATAACATTAAGAAGTGGAAGTTTTGTGGACCTTCATAATGAGAGAGCCTTTTATTACAACCATATTTTTGCTTCTTGTAATCGTCATCTTGCAACTGATGGCAGCCGTTGCTTTTTCCTATTAAAGCAAAACAGAACAACGCGATACGTGTTTATTATTGAGGTGCACTGTTTTGTTTTTACAGTTTTGTATTACCTGTACTGTTTACAGTAAATCTCACACGACATAAATAATCCACAGTAAGATTTGGTCACAAATTATATATTTTTTTAGGACTCATCTTTTTTAGATTATTTAAAAAACACGCCAAAATGCACTATTATTTTTCCCTATGTAATTAAAAATTGAAATTTTTTTTAAATGGCTTGAAAATCCCTGCTTTAGTCTCCGGGGCTGATTTTGTGATTTAAAGGAGACAGACTCTGTGATTCTCTTCTTTCAGCGTCGCCTTCACTCTCGTGTCGACATGTTTTAACTACGTTAATGGTGTGTGGTGATTGCTGATTGTCTCCTGCTATAATTTGTTGTCTGAGACATGAAGTAATATCACCAATCCAACAGGTTTTCCACCTCGAGTTATTTCCATTCCCTCCTCTGCTTGCGGTAATTATCCTTTGGCCGGAATAGCCAAGTGTGAAATTTAATTTACAGAATCCAATATTAAGTGGCTTTTTGAGCAAAGAATTAGATTGAGATTTTTCCGTCTCTCTTTCTCGCTCTCTCTGACCTTTTCCCCACCACGTTTTTAAATGAGAGTAGTCCTGTGAGCATTGATTTTATAATGAGCCCAGCTTGGCCCCTAAGTGCTTACATTTTATGCTCCTCTTCAGGGATTTTTACCTCCTGAAATAGACTGTGGGACTGCGTCAAAGGTTTACCTCATCACTGCTGACTTACAGATTCACAATGTTGCTTTTTGCAAATAGAGATATTGCTTACCAGTAAGAGAGAAGCATCCCTTACTGGTTAGCGAGAGAGGTTTCTAAAAGACGATTCAACATTCATGCCGCTAAAAATTTCATTAAAATTAAAAATCTGTTTTGCACGAGTGCCCTGGCCAGTGATAGGTTGATCTCAGTCTACATAAAATATTTGTTTTTCCTCAGAGTGAAAAACTTATCTTCTCGGTTACTTAACTCCGAGAGTCACTTTAAGCTTCTAATTGAAAAATGCTAATTAAAATTCACACGTAAGGCTGTGTTTCCGCTTTATTTATCTGATTAAGCGCTTACAAAAACCTTTGTTGCTCATTCTTGGGAGGTTTCAGTCTTGCTTTGCTCGCACTCCCAAAGCTCTTCTAGTTGATTCTCTTTCCTCTATCGTCTTTATCGAGTCTCGACAGTGAGCCGCCGTCATCCTCAGTGAAAGACCTCAGTGTTCAGCTCCCATCTTAGCCGTGTAAACCTCGTCTCTTTGTCAGCGCTGCTGTGTAGAGGGCTTCCCTGGGCTGGAGTCTGTCTGTGTGTGTGTGTGTGTGTGTGTGTGTGTGTGTGTGTGTGTGTGTGTGTGTGTGTGTGTGCGCGCACAGTCTCCAGGGCTACATGCAATTAAAGCAGACAGGAAGCGGCAGGCTGCCTGACGGCCTTACTACTGCAGCTCCTTCATGCTGGCTGTCAAATAGACACAAATATGCACAAACACATGCGTGCTGTGTGTATGCATGCACACTCTAACCAACCGCTGCATATTAATGACTCTTGCCCTGGGCGCGTTTGTTTGAGGCCTCGCTTCACATCCTTACACACGCACACACACACCGCCTTCCAATCACGTCACCACACCACCACCTCCCTCTGAATCCCCTCCACCTTTGGCTCTCAGCTCCCCGGCTCCCAGCGCGTCAGTCAAGCAGTTACGGTGTAACGGCAACGTGGGATTGGCCGACACCAACAAAGGAGATGTTGATTGACAAGCGTCGACAGAGGACTGTGTGCAGCGTGTCAGAGCACTGGGCGGGGAGATGGTGGATGATGCTTGTCAGTCAGTCAGTCCCTGGATTACTCTGTTGCCAACATGGGAGTCTGCAACGTCGTTGTCAGTTTATCTTTACATCTGATTCGAACTTTTATCTGCTACTAAAAGTCTTTTTTCCCCCCTCAAAGCAGAGAGGAAACTATCCGCTCCGCAGCGTGAGATCATTGCACTAGATTGCGGCGAGGCTCAACTTTTTGCATGGATGTTTTTTTCACAAATCAAGAGATATCATCTTGAAGCATTATCATTTTTAAAGATATCATCACCCACACCAGGAATTTTCTTGAAACACGAGAAATGCTTTGATAACTAATGAACATATTTGCATGTTTTTTAAGAAAGAAAAAAATATAGACTTGTTACTGATGAGGGGTTTTTTTTTAGCTTTTCTTTTTTGGCGTCCCTCAGCCTGCCTTACTCCACTTTCACAATCTCTCTCTTTCTCAATTCAATTTCAAGGACTTTCATTAACATCATAAGATCTTAACATCGCTAATGAATATGTGCAAAATGCACTTCCAGTTCATCTCAGTTTAGATTAAACAAGCAAACAATAACTCTCGTTCTGTCCTACACCTCTGTTTTCTCTGTATCCCTTCTGTTCTTTTCTTCTTTGCTCTGTTTCTGAAGCTTTTTTTTAAAGTATCCGTTCTATGTATATTTTAATTATAATTTACTTTACTCCTTAAATCCCTTTTCCTTAACACAGATTCGGTTAGGTTGCCCCTTTTATTTGCTAGTTTGCTTAAGCACAGAGGAAGGGCACTTGGGTGAAGGCCCCTGAATTTGATTTGGTCAGAGGGGCATGTAAACAGAGGTACCCCTGTGAGCCTGACAGGCTCTGCTGGCACACCCCAAAAGCCAACCTTCGTCCCTATTAGCAAGCTTTTCTGAAAAGGGGGTGCTTCGGGTGGCACGTGCCTCCCAGCACTTACACGCCCTGTGCTGCCCCGGGGCTGATGTATGATTCGAGATGGTCATGTGGCACCAAGTGGATTCCCTGGCATGACGCCCATGAGAGGGGGTTGTTGGGGTTTTTCTTTAACCTTTATTCATATGGGAAGAGTTGATGTGGCACATGTGCATCTTTTCCACATCATGCTCTTTGATTTTCTTCTTTCTTATTTAGTGGCTTGGATAAAAAAGGCCTGTGTCAGGAGCAAATTTAGTATGCACTCTATTTTTGACTTCTTGTGAATCTGTGTCTTTTTACCTGCGAGTTTCTTAGTTTCATATAGCAACTATGCTATGCTAACATTCTAATAATTAAAAAAGATTTTAAAAAAAACTTTTTCAGATTGCTTTTAAATGCTGACATCAATTTTAATAATGATTCCTTCCCTCCCAGACAGACCTTTCTTTTGATCGAATGGATTGTGTCTTAAAATCAATTTAAAAAGACTTAAAGCTCTTTAGAGACTGGTACTCCATCATGCTGAACATATACTGTATATCCACCCTTATTTATTGTCAGATCTAATGCAGTAGTTGATCTAGATGACTCCAAACCTTAGATTTGCCAAAAAGCATTTCATTCATGAGTTATACTTTCATTATAAATTAATCGAGAAGGCAGCAAAAGCCAGTATGGATTTCCTGGAAAGATAATTTTTTCATTTGCTGCATTACAATATCTGCTGTTTGGCACAGCACTGGGCTTTTGGATGACCTTGAATACACTAACAATAGGGGTTTCGCTTAAAAGCATCTAATAGACTGCATGGATTCAGTGCCACTGAGCAGAAACAAGATGTAATGTCTTTAGTAAAAGACTCAGTGGAACCCAACTGTTACAGAGTCCCAAGTAATGCACGACCGTACAGCATGGCTGCTTTGCATTCAGTGCACTTAGCGTACATGCTCGTAAACAAGCAAAAAGTTGAAGGTGGAAGGCTGTTCACTCGTGAGTGGTCACGATTTTGAATCAAAGAAGAAAGAGAGGGAACGCCAACCACTCTTTAGTAGGCTTTGAGTGATATTAGTGCCAAAGGCATTAGCATGTGTTGTTTGGTGTTTCTGTCAGTTTAGTCAAAGCTGGAAAATACGCATCAGACTGGCATGCTGATGATAAACCAAAGTCATTAAAGTGATGAAGTGTGTATAGTTAAAATCAATAGAAAAAGAAAAAAGAGAAAGAAAGAAAGAAAGAAAGAAAGAAAGAAAGAAAAAGATACTCGTGTTTGTATGGACACTGCTCCGGGATGGGGGAGGTGTTGGCACTGTAAATCTGCACTGTTCACACTCTAAACCTGTCCCGAGTTATATTCTTCCTTCACATTATTTTATTTTATTTGATTTTTTTTTAAGCTCTAATTGGCTCTCGGAGGGAAGCCATTTTGAGGCAGTTTTAATTACATCATAAAAAAATTTGCTGCAGCTGCAAAGTTCACCGTGTGCAGTTGTTCTGGTATGAATGCTGTTGATCATGTGTGACAAAACGCCCACAATTCGGTGTGATTGAGCGGATTGAACACAAAAAATGGAGCTCAGAGGATGTAGCAAAAACAGGAAATCGGGCAAACTGGTGTAGTTAGCAGCCAGAAGGATATTTATGGGGCCTATTTTGGTCTTTTATTAAAGATTTGACATTGGGTAGTTTGTGTGGTGCCATAAAACCCCCTGTGTGAGCTGTGACAACAGTCTGTGTGTCTTTCTCAATACTTCGCGGGGCGATCGTGGCTCAAGAGTTGGGAGTTCGCCTTAATCGGAAGGTTGCCGGTTCGAGCCCCGGCTTGGACAGTCGCTGTGTCCTTGGGCAAGACACTTCACCCGTTGCCTACTGGTGGTGGTCAGATGGCCCGGTGGCGGCAGTGTTTGGCAGCCTTGCCCCAGGGTGGCTGTGGCTACAATGTAGCTTGCCATCACCAGTGTGTGAATGTGTGGGTGACTGGTTGTGTAAAGCGCTTTGGGGTCCTTAGGGACTAAGTAAAGTGCCATACAAATACAGGCCATTTTACTTTTTCGCATTTAAATGTTAAAACAATAAAATATATCCTGTCCTTAACACTAGTGAGCATCATTCATAAAGGGACGTGCAGCCTTTAGTGTGGTCTATACCTCCAACTACTCAGAACACATCAGGAAAGTTAGTCATGCCAAACACATCTCCAACAGGGTCAGTCAAGGTCGTAATGGGACACCTCATCATACAATAATGCAGTTATCACACAGCTAACTATTTAATACATTAATCATTTGATACAGAATATCGATTAAAGTGGTGTTATTACGAGATAAGATGATTTACAACCCTGAACTAACAGCACTGCAGATCTGTAACCAGAGACACACGGCTAAATCTGATAAATCCACTTAGCCTCCATCCATAAATCAAACATTTGAATAAATAAGAGTAATACTGTAAAACTCTCCAGAATTACTTCTCAGTGTTCTCCATTGACTCAGGAACCCTGAGAAATATTTCTACATACACTGGAAAGTAAAAATCCACATGGGAATGGATGCCAACGTCAGTTATGCTTATGTAATGATAAGTAATGATAACTGACGCTGGGATGCCCTTATTGTGACTAGTTTTAATAATGACATGTGAAAGGGCTGTTGATCTTTTTTTATTGACAATTTAATTATTTAATATATAAAATGTCATCAGGACCACTCAAAATAGTTTTAAACCCTAACCCAAAAGCTGCCTTCAACTTAAAAACAACAAACTTAGATGCTAAATACTTACATACTAAACTTAAAACGTGCTAAAAACAAGGCTGCTGCAAAGCACTGACACTGCAAGTCTAAAAATAAAAGCAGCACTTGAGACTTTACTTAACTGTAGGTCAGTGCTTCCTCTAACAGCTTCTAGTACGCACTTCTTTTAAATCCAAGCGTGTTTATGTTTCCCCACCACCGCCCGCAGCGCCGTCAGAATCCCCGGGCCAGGCATCGAAGCACTTTAATAATCTGCACACATTTATGAGATCATTGTCAGCGTGCCGACCTACGAGAACATCAGACAGATCAGATACGGACTAATGAAGGCCTGCTCACATTACCTCCACCGTCAATCAAACACAGGGTCAGTTAATCATCTGCGTCTCTCTCATTAAGAAACACAGATACCCACAGAGTTTTGGTCCAGGTCTCCTGTTGTAGTCACTGTCCTTGTAGGCTCGTGCAGGTGATGTATGGCTTAAAATAGTACAAAGCAAAGGATGTGCCAGGTAACTGTTCCTTTACAAATTTACTCAATTATTAGATGATTTTATTTATTTATTATTTAGATTTTATTAACCGGGTTTATTTGAAAGCCTGCTTAATTTCCAATGCAGAAGGCTTATTTCTGTACTACCTATAAACCTCGGCAGGTTCAAAATGACAGCAAAACTTCAGCTATTGTTAGACTAACAGGTTGTCTGACTTAAGGAAAGATTCTAGTTACAGCATTCAAAGAGGTTGGGTATGAGACAGGAAGACAATAAAAACAAAGCAATTATACACCCACAACCAAATCAGCCAATTGGGCAAACAGAAACAAAGATTCCCCCAAGGCCCGTCTCCAAGCTGCATTCAATTTGAAAGAGATTTATTTGAATATAACCTGTTGTGTGTTGAACCATCTCATGAGCCAGGCAAATGTTACACCTGTGGCAGGTGAGCTACACAGCCTTTTTTGCATGGCTGGGTCTAAATTTCTCAATACTGAGACTATCTTATACAATCCTTATTTCTCTGAAGCCCACTATTTAAATCAAGAGATTACTGTCTTTTTTAGCCAATTTTCTTCTGATTGGCCGCCCATCCCAAAGAATGAGCAGGTGGGCAGACCAGACAGAGTTGTGTTCCTGAAATAACTTTATTAAGGATATGTCCTTAGAAATCAGAGAAGAGCTTTCTGAAGGGTGAGCTTTTAATAACAGGGTGTACTTCCACACATGTTGACCTTATTTCAATCTTTGGTAGAGTCCATCTCTGAAACAGGATACATGTTACAGAAAATGAGAAAAAGCACAGCAGAGTTTAAGCATGTTGCTGATTGGAAAACACTTCTGACACAACGCTAAAACCAAGGAAAATGTACTCTAAAGACTGTTTCTCATCATTTTTCAGTAAAACAAGTCATCCAACACTGTAAACGCATTAAAACAGTGCACGCTATTTTAATGTCGAGTATACCCCTCTGCTTGGCCTAAAAACCCAGTCAAATAAAGGGTTGAACACTAAATTAGCACATGTATCTTTCTCTTTTTTAAAGGAATATGCCCTCCAAAAACACTACGATTTTTTTTAAAAATGTTGCCCATTCTGAGAAATCAAAATATAATCTTATTTTATAAAATTTATTGAAAGAGTAGAAAAGGCAACCACCTTCATCATTCTCAATATTGCTAACTTAAATGCCATTTGAAAAAATGAAAAAGTTCACCTTTAAAGATATTTCAAAAAACAGCCAATTGTGTTACACGTGATGGTTATCGCAGAATACCACAATGCTATTTTACCGTATAGCAACATCTTTAAATCTTTAACTTCACAGTCTTAAACTTTTGTCTTTGAGTTTCTTTACATCCACACATGAAGTGCTGCGTTGATAGTTTTTTGATGTATGTTCAAAACAAAACTGAGGAAATTAGATCGAAACATTATATGCCACAAAATAATCAGTAGCATTTAAACATGTCAGATAAGGTCACAGATAGTTTTAACTGTAACATGAGGGTTTTAGTTCTGCACATCTTTGTTCTGGATTATCAAAAACTGTGTGTTTTTCCTTCCTCTTGTATCAAGTGGCACAGTCATTCCTTACAGCTCACTAAAGGTCCTGCTGGGAGTTGTGTAGAGAAGACGCAGACTGAAAGTTCGATGTGGTGTCAATATTTCATTGTGGTCACGTATCCAGAAAATGACAGTTTGCTCAGGCGTATGAAGATATTGTACTTGCTGCTAAGAAACTGAGCGGCATAGTTTGCCAAAACCTTTTTATAAAGTTTTTTTTTTATGTATTCAGGGGAAGCTTGCTGAGCATGCATGCTGTTTTTCCACCAACATCCTGGAAGCTGGCCAGCATTCAGCAGTTGGTTGTTAAGTGTCTGGTTCTTTCACCATTCCTGCCCAGGTGTTTACAGCCAGTCGGAAGGATTTCAGTTTTGCTCAAAATGTCTTTTAGTTTTATTCTTTTTGTTGTGAGTTTGCTGTTTTTTCGTGTGTTTTGTTTGGTTTTTTACTAACTTGTGATTTACAGGAGCATGACTACACAAGTTGTCACTGAAAGTTGTTTATGAAGGTCAGAATACACTAAGCCCAATTTTAATAGCAAATCCCATTTTCTGTTGCTTGAATCCACTCTTTACTCACATTCACTCATTATGCCCACAGTGGCCCTTTTTCATTTTTATGATTTTAAGCCTTTTAGATTTTAGAGGACAAAAAGAGAAATAATAAGAACACTCACAAATACACATTATAAAGAAGGCAGGATTTTTTTGGAAGGAAATGCTAATTAACACGATGAAACTAACGGTTCTTAATGAGCTCAGGAATGTTACACTCATATGTACAGAACCCTCAAGTCATTAAATAAGCTTCATTGTTCCGCTGGCAAAAGTTTGGACTGTCAACTTTGATTCTGAGAACTTATGACTGACTTCAAGTGATGGCCATGTGACCTAAAACACTGCTTTTTAAATGTGAATTACCTATGTATATGGGGTAGCTGGTGTTTTGCAGCTACTCTAGTTTTAGGCAGTGCTGACGTTAGTCCATTTCTCCATCATATCCATTTTGTGCTACAGTTGTTGCTTGCCAAGAGCTTCAGCCTTTCTGGGATGTACTGTGTTATTCTTCAGCTGTCTGTTTTTTCCATCACAATCAATCACTTTACAGAAGAAGTGATACACTATTTCGCCAGGGTTAATTTTTCCTCTGAAATGAGGAAGACAGACATGGTACAAAAGGGTACCAGCCAGTGCTAACTTGTTAACATGCTAAATTCAGTTCATTCCAGTGTTATTTTTATAACACCAAATGACAACAATGGTCACCTCAAGATGCTTAATATTGTATGGGAAAGACCCTAACATAATACAGGGAAACCCCAACAATCAGACAAGCCTCTATGAGCAAGCACTATGGCAACAGTGAGAAGGAAAAAAAAAAACCCTTTAACAGGAAGAAATCTCCAGCAGAACCAGGCTCAGGGAGGGGCGGGGCCATCTGCCCTGGCCGGTTGAGGGTGAAGGGAGGGAGACAGGAGCCAGAGATTAATCAGTAGCTGTCTCTGTCACATAATAAATAAACCTCTTTGAAATAAGATCAGAGTGATTAATTCTTCACTTGCTTAGTTGATTTTACTGTTCAGTTATTTTAAAAACCAACCATGGTGTGTACTGTACTATTAGCTGTTGCTCTAATAATTAGTCCCTGGGCAGCAATTATGAAGAAACCAATGAGTGTTAACCAGCCACAACTTTATTTGACATGTGTCAAATAAAGGTCGGTTCAAAAGCTTGCTAAGATTCTGATAATAATAGTGACCACAACTTCAACACAGCAGCATACGAAAACATTAAACTCAGCTACCACCATTACTGTTCATCAAAGAGAAACAACCTCATCAGATGCAACTGCAGCAAAAGCAAGCTCTCAGTCTGTCTCCATGTTTTAGTGGGGTTTTTATTTTACCGTTTACAAACTGTCAGGTGTATTTATTCACTTCCCTTTGAAGGTAGCATGCTACAGCAAGGCAACATTATCTGCTGTTAGTTCTAATTATATCAGTAGTGTTAAGATATTTCAAACAAATTTGTCAGCCAAGTGTCGTAAGTCATGCATGAGTAAAATACTACTAGGTCCCACCTACGTGACGGCAGTGACTAATCTGTAGCGCCTTCCTTCCCGTAGGAGCTGTGTCGGCAGCGCATGGCAGTCAAGCCCCCAGCCGAGCGTCCGGAGCCCATCTCCTCCAGGATCAACAGCGTCTCTTCTCAGTTCAGCGATGGCGGTCAAGCCGTCAGCCCCTCGGCACGGAGCAGCATTTCCTCCTGGAGCGAAGAGCCCGCCCACTCAAATATGGACATCTCAACCGGTCACATGATCCTGGTGAGTTTCCAGCTGAGCAGTTTTGATGTAATCATCACACAATACAATGTGAAATATGTCGAAAGCAGCTCACTTTTTCACCACTAACAGCCCTGCAAACATATTTCATGTGAAAATAAAAATACTGGATCTGAATGAAATTTTCAAATGACGAACAAACTTTAGTCCACTACAGTTTTTAACTAATTGGCACTGCTGGGTAATAGAGCTATCATTTTTAGAAATAGAAATTGTAGTTACCTCAATTTGTTATAGTATTCCTAATCCTTATTAGTAAAGAAAAAAAATACATTAGTGTAACTGATTTTTTTGTTTTGTTTTCTGTAAAGTTCATAATTTATCTTTATTTTAAATAGAGTACCTTTCTTTATAACACCAACACACGTGCACCCTATATTACACACCCAGAGCTGATGAAATCAGTTTATTTTAAAAAGAAAAGAAAATAGAGAAGAATAACACTAGGCAATGGATCCCTTGGTTAAACTAAATGTGCCCACATCTCGAGTGGTTTAGCTTTTCATCCAGCAGAGCCTGTGTTGTGCTTTTTGGTGTTCGTGTTTCTACGAATGTGAATGAAAAATGCATCAAAATAACGAACAAAATGAGATTGTTGCAACTTATTTCTGTAAGTTGCTCTTAAAATAATAACCTTATGTTAGGCTATCGTCAAAATGTTCAATTAAATTAATTCTAGGAACCAACACTGCAGCTCCTGTGCCAAGTGAAAATGACGTCAGTGGCCCAAATAAGATGTCTAATATTGATCGTTCAGAGAAAACAATGAAAACTTCAGTCGGATTCAGTTGGATTATCAAAGTAGGTTAATTTCCCCGAGAAGGAGTTTACAAAATAATATTTAGAGTAAATTTCTGTTCTGTTCTAATTATTCTATTAATAGGATGTTTTTTATCTTCCACTTTTATCATCTTGCCTCCCACTTGGTTTACCATTTTAACCAGTCTTTTAAACTCAAACTACTACAAACTACACACACACACACACACACACACACACACACACACACACACACACACACACACAGACTTTTATCCTCTTGTATCTCTCTCTCTCTCATCTTTCTTCTTGTCTTTTTTTTTGTTTTTGCACATCTCATTACACCCACAGTTTCTATAAGCAGTCTTATTTCCCTCTTCAATACAGCAGATGAAAATCTCTATTGAACCTTGGTCGCTTTCTGCCAAGCGCCATCATAATTGCGATACATACCTACTCACTTCAACAACCCACCACCCACGGCACCACCACCTCCTCATCCCAACTCCCCCACCCTGCCTCCACCTCTCTCTCCGTGCAATATGAGGCTGCCGGCAAGATGTGAAAGAGCGGCCTTTTTGATGTGTTCAATAGGCACAAAGATACTAATTACCCCAGAGAGTTGCACCAGAGTTGTGTTCAGGAGAGATGACTCCCTCTGCAGCCCTTTGCTACTGCAGAGTGTCTCTGTTGTTTTACACAAGCGTACAGCCAAGCTAAAACGTTTGGCAAACGCACCCACAGTATATAATGCATGCATATAAAAAGCTTAGGTCACATACAGATGAAAATAGATTTGAGTTTTGACAACAAGGTCTGAACTTCTGCAGGTATGTTTACTTTATCTCCGTGAGATGAATCCATATCTGCAGAGGTGTCACCGCTGGAGAGTGGCATGAAATAAAGTGTTTGTCAAGCATTCAGTCAGTGTGTGGGCCACAGTCTGGTCAGGATGATTGCTGAAATTGTTAAATCATAGCAACAAATGTATAAAACGATGAGAGGGAACCAAGGAGACAGACTAAGTGACTCTAATGTGTCTATGATGATTAATTTTGTGTAGGTGATGGAGATGAATGCAAATTTTAAAAGCCTCTTCAGAGCAAATTCAAAAAGTGTAAGTGGACTTTTTCATCACAACATTTCATACATATAATATGGTGCCTTTTCTTTTTAGAACAAGAGACCCTCATCCCCATAAAATTAATTTAAACCTTTAAATTGTTAAATTCTAAATTCACTAATAACAATTTTCCTTTTCCAAAAGAAGTCTATAAGGAGTCAAAAAGTATTATTGTTTTTAACCCAATCTTAAAATCAGGAAGGAAAACAGAGGATATTTGATGACTTGGATAAAAATCATTACCTACTCTTCAACAAATGAATGTGTCCTGAGGGAGAGGTGATAGGTTGGTGGGTTTAAATGAGCAACAGTAGACTATGGGGTGCCTGTTATGAAATCATTTTTAGACCAAACATGGTGGGAAAAAAATATGTTAAAGAAATCTTCCCATTCAAAGTCTGAAGCATTAAACTGATGAATGTAGACAAGTAAGACTGCAGTTTTTAGGTGATATGCCAATGCCATGTTGTCGAACTGTGATTTGCAAAGTTTACACTCTAACTTTTGGACATGTATACCAATAAAATCCTTGGTCAGCATCTGTGATCTAGTGTCAGTTAGAAGCTGCCTTAGGTTAAGTAGGTCCAAAGTTTTGGGGGAATTTTCTGGTTTGGTGCTCCTGCTACCAAAATACACCATGATGTTGCTCTTTCTTCTTCTAAAAGTAACACCAGGGATGTTCCAGACAAAGAGAATTGGGCTAAGTCAGACCATACTGACTAAACACTCTAATTCCTCTAATTACAAGCAATGGTTTTACTCAGATGCAGTTGGGATTAGGAAATAATTGCACTTGCTTTAGTTGAGCGATTAGTTATGACGTAGATTTTTGATAACCAATTCATTTCAGTTTTATTTATATGTTACCGAATCACAACAGCAGTCGCCTCAAGGTGCTTTGTATATTTATAAATATATATGAAGATATAAAACTTACACCCGCTGAATTAATATGTATACGTACACATACAGGAACAACTCTGGGTTTTTGCAGTATTTTGTGATACCAGCAATACTGTCAGAATAATGATAGAAGCATCCTCTGCTACATCCAGAACGGTGGATTTTCAAAGATCACGATGTTTTATTCATCTAACAAATGTATGCAGTCAGATATGCTTTTACTGTGCCCATTTAATAATGGTTGCTGTTTAGTCGTTGGAGTATAAACATAAAATGTAACTCAAATGGACTCCTTTTAATTGCATCTATGCTGTTTAATAATAGTAAACCTTTCCCAGTGGACTGGGTTTATTAGGAGCCTTCTGTGTAGACGAGGAGTTGATGTCTCATTTAACTTGAAGTCCATGTTGTTGTTTCCACTGAGGAAATAAAACCGATAGGACACTGAGGATTCTGGTAGTTTGTAAGTCACAGCGTGCTCATCAACACGGGCCGTGATAATGTTGGTTTTTAGTTAATGTTAGCAGGCTGTGAGCTTTTTCAGTTATGTCATTTCCTTTTAATCCACTTCAGTTTTGGCCTGAGAGAGAAAAGAGCAGAGAGATTGAAAACAGAGAGAGCAGATGTATCGTATTAACACAGACTGGCCTGGAAGTGTGCTTCAGCACCTTGGACAGCTCCACGGTCTCAGTGAAACAAACTGTAGCTCTGAGTTGTCCAAGCTGACTCCATCTAATAATACCAGTGTCATGTAGAAAAAAATTATTTTTTCAAAATGTCAGGAAATCAAGGAAGGAACATGATAGTTTTAAACCAGCCCGCTACTCTTTGAAACCGAAAGGTCAGATTGTTTTCTCAACCCAAGTTCTCCGGGTGGAGAAAAGTTCAAAAAGCAAAAAGCCACTTACCAATTTTCTTAACCGTTTTTTTCTTCATGCCCCTCCCATCTTTCATTCTTCTTCTTTGTTTTTTTTACCGTTTACCCAATTTTCCTGCTTTTTCATCCACGCAGCTTTTTATTGCATATTCTTCTTACCCTATTGCCTTTTTTTGTGTTTACTCTTCATCCTTTTCCACTGCTTTCCCAATTCTGTTCTGCCTTTTTCTTGTCCACCATTTTGAAAAGTGCCTACTTGTGACTTCTCATACTTTTGTTTTGCAGTGACAACTGTAAAAAAAAACAATAACAAAAGAAAACAAATCACAGTTAGCTCATTTGAATTTCACACCATGATGTGGGACCTGAGTAGCAAATTTGATGGCAACAAACCTGGGTTACAGTCGGTATGTTTCGGGAAAAGTTGAGTCGTTCGGTGAACCGTCACAGCAGGAGATCAAATCCATTACTAAGCAAGACAAGTTTGGCTCTGCTTTGAAAAAGTAAATATTTATATCTAATGCCCAGCCATGCACTCAAGTGAGGCAACTGTTGAGTGATTAATAAAAATCACCAGCTTCAAAGAAAGGAATAACGTGACTGCTCGTGAGCTGCAGTGCCCCTCCTCTCCACCAGCCCTCCCACCTCCCTACAAAAATTAATTGCCTCTCGTAAACCCCTGGCAAATTCCATGTCATCATCCACCCACTGATTTTAATTTGAGGCGAAACAGCTTTCACCATCTTATCTACGTTAATGTATTACTTGGTCCCATGTGACTGGGACCGAGATCCCCCCCCCCCCCCCTGCCCCCAACACCTCCCCCACCTGCCCCCAACACCTCCCCCACATCCTCTCTGCTTGTGTCTTAAGAGGATTAGGCGACTCTATATATAAAGCACATTATCTTGTCGTTTGTTGCTGGCCAAGTAAGTGTTATAGATTATGCTGCAGTGGAAGCCTCCGTCGAGATTAGCCATGCTGGGAATCTGTTGTGGTTTTCGTAGCTCACCATCAGGCCAGCTGGGATGTGATCTGTAGAGTTGATAGGTCACAGGGCAATAGCTGGAGGATGAATGTGCGTCGGGAAATGGATGTTAAATCACTCTAATGTGGTCTGCCGAGGAGGAGGAAGAAGCATTCAGCTGCGGAGAAGTTAGCCTCGTGTCAGGATGATGTCAGCTTTTAACTAAAAATAAGATAGCTGCCTCTGTGTGAAAGATGGATGAAAAAAAAAAAAGATGGATGTCGATGGATTGGTTATGATGCATTATGTGTTTGTGTTGAGTTCACAAATGGGAAGATTGTTGCCTGAATTGTTGCAAAATACTTAGAGCATGAAATTTCATTAGTTCTTAATTGGACCCTCAGCATTAATTGTATCTGCAAATAGACTTAAGTTTTAAAGTTACTTACTTGTTGAAGTGGCACCTTGTTCTAAAATGTATATAATGCAACATCGATCCATCTTTTCTTGTCCTCATGAAAGCTTTGGAAGCCTTTTTGTACTTCCTACACCGATGCAGAATGCATCAGATATAAAGAAGACTCTTTTAAGACATTTAGATTAGCTCTTAAAAGCCTCATCACTGGCGCTGATAGCACCTTATGTAAGATGTTTGTTCCAGTATGACACCATTAGTGCAGGAAGAAGGTGCTGTTCCACAAGGAGAAAAAAAATCTCTGTAACAAGTCTCTTATTCTTGGTTTTAACAGCTAAATTTACGAGTTCAGCTACATTTTCAAAGTAAAAGTGCAGATTCTGCAGATGGTCAGTGTGAAGCTAACCTCCAGTCAAAAATAATTCATCATCGGCACAGAAACTGTTATTACCGTTAAATAAATATAGTCAGGTAATATGTATTCTGCTCTAACATGAAGTGGAGCATAAAATAGAAATGCTGAAGTAGAGCACAGGTCCCCTGAAATTGCACTCGAAGTGGCTTCGATAAATGTGTTTTCCACAACTGGATACCCTTCCCTGCTGAGTAACAGTATCCCACAGTGATTTCTTTCCACCCACTTCCCCTTTCTTTTCACTCTCTTTCGATCCAAAATGGCTGCTGCATTACGTCAACCTCCCTATGCGACCAGCTTTCATGCTCCCATTTCCTACAGGTGCTTAGGTGGCGCGTCAGAGCCACAATGGCGGCTCGAGCAGAGTCTTATTGCGTAGCGGGTTTTATTGAGCACCTTTGGTAGCTGTAAGCCCCCCCCCCTCCCCTCTGCAGTAAGGGGATTATTCAGTCTTTGGCCGACACATGGTGATCTCAGCACCTCCTGATTGGATTGCAATAATCCCTTTACACAGCCACAAAACCCTATTACTCTGGCATTAGAGAAGGAGAGAGAGGGGCAGGGGGTAGAGGGCAGTTGGGGGGAGGCATCAGATTTGGACTCTGTGTGTGTGTCTTCTGTAGGACTGTGTGTCTTTCTGCACCCTAAGTTATATACGTGCTTTCTATGTGCATGTGTATATTCTGTCATTTTGTGTGTGTATTTGAGTGTTTGCTTAGTGTGTGTATCTTGTTGCCTGCGTATGTTTCTTTTGTGTCTTTGCAGTATGTGGGTGAACTATTTTTTGTACATGTGACCTTACGAAAACCTTTATGTGTGGTTTCTACTTCAGATGTGTGTATGTGCATTTTCTTTGTGTGCCTTTTGATGGATCGGGCCTCCCGCTGTTGATAAGCGGCTGCGTGCAGGTGGAGGGTCGCAGCTTGTGACCTCCTGTTACATCATTGCTGCTTTTAGCAGCTCTGAGACAAATTTAATAGAGAGCTGATACTACAAGGAAAGTCTGTGTGTTTCAGTAGGGTTGTGTGTATGTGCGTGTGAATGCAGTGTCATGTGTAAAGCCTGCTGTTCAACAGTGAGTATTTTGAGCTCACTTAATGAAACTAACAAGCCTCAACACTTAGACGTTAGCCATTGGAGTAGGCATGTGCTTGTATGTTAAAAATCATATACGTGCATTTCATCTGGACAGTTCTCCATTTTCTTCCGCCGCGCGGACATCTGCTCAGGTCGACTTCCATTTTTAACAAACTCCTCTCATTTTAGCAGAAAGCCATTAGGCCTTTTTTGGAAGCTAATTCTGATTAAGATCAGTCCCATTTGTAACTGCCACCATAAATCACCGCTGGTACCATTTAAAGAACCACACCAGCTCATTCCGTTGCCTCATCCATTAAAAAACGAGCCTACCGTCCATATTTTCCGAGCACGGGCTGCTCATTTTCAAAGCTGCTTAAAAAACAAAGCATCACTGTTCACCATCAGATACCATTACCATGGCTTTGCCAAGTGTTATGGTTTTATGCCAAAATAATTTGTAGGCAGTTGATCAAAGTCAGTGAATTAATTAATAGGTAATAGGTAATGGCATACACTGCTAAAGATAGGTGTGTCTTATAAAGTGAAATAGCAATATGCATTTTGGCACTAATACTTTGGTTTAATGGCACCACTAGATAATTATTTGCTTTCATTTGAATGTTCCTGGAGAAAAAACTCACAACGTTTAATAAAGATTAGAAAAATGTAGCTTCTAAAATAGAGGATCGTAATTGGTTTAGTTCAGATGGTTGTCATCCTGAACCAGAAATTTTAAGGATTGCCTTTAAAAGAATCAGAATTTTAAGGCATGACCATATTGAGCCAAAGCACAATAAAAACAATTGCAATCAAAGATTATTAAAAGAAGGGAAACCCTATAATGAATACACCGCAGCAAGTTTCATGTATATAAATCTGTCTCTGATGGGAAAGTATAAGCCTGACTCACCTACTCTATTGACTCTTTTCCTCCAGTCCTACATGGAAGATCACCTGAAGAATAAGGATCGCCTGGAGAAGGAGTGGGAAGCACTGTGTGCGTACCAAGCTGAACCCAACGCGTGCACCATCGGCCTCAAGGATGGCAACGCGAAGAAGAACCGCTCCGCTGCTGTTGTAGCATGTAAACAATGACTTTCTCTTATTCTTTCCGTTCTTGCCACTGTGTCTTAAAGGTAGTAGTAGTGTACAATGTACAAGTAGATTTTATAGGAGACTTTAATTAATTTATTGACAAAGTGTGAACGATTGCCTTTAGTATCAACAAAATTGGATAATACCGTGTTTTAGTTTCTCTAACATGTTTAAAACCTAAAAGGTGTTGCAGTTCTGTTGGCAGAGACACAAAAAGAAAAGACTGCATTACTGGTGGAGCACAAAAGCCATCAGTTCTGAGTGGAACCAAAATTCGGCTGTTACACCTCCTGATGTCAGTCGTCCAAACATGGTGGCATTACTCTCAGCACCTCTCAACAACACTCCCCTTATATTCTGAGCTCAGCCTGTATTATCAGAAACCTGGAGCAGATGCAGCTAGCAGAAGGGTTGTAAATTAGTTTTCTATTAAAGCTCTCCTGCACCGACCTCATCAATGATTAAAATTTCTAAGCTTCTGTGGAAATAGCCCATCTAAAAAAGTGCTGTCCCATTCTCTCCACCAGGCCGAGGCTTAATGAAATCCAGGTTGTCAGCAGGGAAAGCAGTTTGTCAGGAATAAATTGTGCTTCCTATTTGAAGCACCACTGGCTTCTTCAAGAAAAAAAAAAATTCTGAACTGTTTTGCCGATCACCGGAGGCTTCGGAGGAGTGCTCGCAAGAGTAGAATGCACAAACTCGGAAAGTTTGTCCCTCTTAAAAATTCACAGGATCCCAGATGATTATGGCAGATTCTCTCAAGGCTAAACGAAGCTCCTCAGTTTTAATTTAGTTCTAGAAATCACTAAATGGATGATCTGCCTACCTCACAACAAACACATTTTCCTATGCAACTCAAATTAACCAGTGTTTGGCCAGTTACCTCAATGGAAAGACCTTTTTTGTTTATTTTTTATAGCTCCATAATTCTTGATACAATTTCAGCCTCATTGTGTTAAATATGATCAAAAAGTTCTGTCTCTACCTATAAAAAATAAAAAATACCCTAATTTTCCCTTCAAGGTCATCTTCTCGTGCACTTCTGGACTCTGTTCAGTGGGGCTGTTATATAGCTAGTGTTGAAAACACGCAGTTCTTTGAATCTTTGGGCTGAAGGAAGGACAATACTCGGTGTATCAATGCTCAATCAACAATCATTTATTTCCATACAATTCAACAGTCAGAGCATTACAACGTCCGGACGGGAGAGATGCTACCAGAGGGTCAGGCACATGTCTCAAAATGGTGACGGGTTGCTCAGCTTTTTATAGTCTCTAGTGGCCCCCAGCTAGTCGTAAAAGCCAAAACATCACATTTTTTCTCTGTTACAGCGCCTAAGTTATGACCTCGGCAGTTGTTTCTCTGCTTTCTGTAAGGTGGGGGTGTGGAATGTGGTCTATCTATCTCCCCTGTCTTTAGACACAGAGTCTCCTTCTCTTCATGATTCAACAATTAAGCATGTCAAGAAAACAGTGTAACACATTCCCAGCAGATCAAGGATACAGAGTGATGCACATTTATCTAATGAACTAATATGTGAATATGTTCTGTTAACTCAAAAGTATAATGAGAACTAAACTACATACAGATCCCACACTCTATTTTAAAGGGTATAATATGATCTACAGCAGTATTCTAATTCAACTACTTTGATTACATATATAAGGTAACATATAATAACAGAATAATATCACAATACCCTCTTTTGATCTCTCATTAAAGAGATCACTAATAACAAGCACTTCAGCGTTGCAAGGTCCAAGTTTTCTTGATCCTGAGGCCCTCTGTCCCCCTTTAACGGGTGGACCATATGTGGGATGACCTCTGTGTTCACGCAGTTCAGATGCAAGCAAAGTTAGATTTACAACCATAACAGCAGTTACAGATGACTCTCCCATCACTCCCCAATTCTCCCACAGCTTTATTTTGGTGCTCCAGTTTTCCACTCCCATTTTAATGCCCCCTTATACCTTTCAAATGTACTTAGACTAGAACCTCTGTCTAAGGAGCTTTTAACCTTTATTTTTATTGCTGCAGCTACCAGTGTCTTCCAGTTGGGTGATTCTCAGCTTCTTTCTTCGACCTCCGGGGTTAGACCACCCTTTAGTCATTGCACAGTTCTGGGGATTATTCTGCCCCGATTTCAAACAAGGATCTGTGTGTTTTGGGTTCACCGGCGTGTCCCCCTTTTTGCCAAGAGCCTCTCGAACCTCGTTGGTCTGGTGTTCCTGGTTTTCGCCAACCCCTTCATGGTTATTGCTGTGTTTGTGGGATCCATCTTCTCCAGGAGCCCAAACGTCATGACACTTGACCCCAGTTGCTGTCTCGGCAGTCCCTACATCTGTCCCTGCTGTGAAGGGTCCTCACATCTCCGGGTCCCCGTCTGGTGTCTGTTCCTTTCTCTGCAAGAGACAGAAAACCAAAACACCTCTCTCCCTAGCCTTGATAATCTAATATTGTTATCCATTGTTCTTCTAATGATTCAAATTTGGTTTAAAATATTATGTTCAGGACCTATTCTAATCATAATCTATGTGTGTGTAAAAGAAATCAAAAATTTGTGAACCCTTTCTAAGTCTAACACATTATAAGCTTAAGTTTTACCATAGCTAATTTATTAAACACAAAAATAAACTCATAGAAATTTTCATATCACCATTGTTTGATGTTCGGACCCAACTTCCCCCTTTTTGACACACTCCCATGTGTCAATTCATTGGAGCGTTGCTCCAGCCTTGTCATCCCTGAGGATCTTCGATCCCGAAAATGTCCCTTCTCCTCATGTAATAAAGTCCGTCATCCTTCCATGCCCCGGTAACTGGTCCATCCAGAGCTGTAACATTTTGAAATGTACATACAACAAGCCAAACCACACCTTGGTCACACCAACCCCTTTCTGCCCTGAAGATGTCCAACACCATCTTAGTCTGGACCAGGGTTGTAATAGTTTTGCAATTTTCATCAGTTTTAATCAGTTTTTACCAATTCTTTGCTAGTTTAGTGTAGTTTTTATTTTCTGAAAATCCTTAGTTTCAATTTAGTTTTATTTGTGTTTTGCAAAAATTAAGTGTAACAAAATCCCAGTTCCATCATATCAGTCATACTCTTCTGGTTATCCTTGGGTGTTGAGACTAATAACTATTAACTCTTGCCGCACCGAGTGGTCCTAATTTTGGTTGAAGTGAATTGATAACCTTTTGAAGGCGATTGTTTCACACCTTTATTTAGATGTCCCAGTCCTGTTGTCTCGGGATACATCACGCTGCCTTATCTGGGATTAGCTGTTTTCTAGGGATGCGGGTTGAGTGGGTGAGCTCTTCAAGGAGGGGGAGTGTGCTCCCCCTGATGAGGTCTTCTAGGTAAGCTAGGTTAACCTTCTTGTGTGGGCTTTTCAAGTGCACTTTAAGGTTAGTGGGACTTTTAGTTTTATAAATGTCCCTCATGACCCCCTGATGACCCAGTATTTCATTTTTGCACACTGTAGTACACATTTTAGTTTTTGCTTGTAGCTCGCATACTCTACTTGCCACTCCTCTAATTCCTGATGTTTCTTAGAGAGGGCAACAGTACCTTTAAAATTATATCACATGTGTGGGGGTGTGGCCTTGCCAATTGTTTTGCCCACCTTTTCAAAATGGCTGGCGTGCCCACAAGCACATTTCATGGAAAAAGAAAGGTAAGCTTGATATTTACATTTAAAATGTTTTGTTAAACTCAGATTTTTATTTTATTCTTTTTGCAAGTACCCCTCCTCGGTGGCGAGAAACTGTTGGTGTGGTCAAGTGGGTGCTCTAGAAACAAACGCTCAGGACAGAACAGTTATCAGTCATGTACTTCCTACAAATTTTGCATATGTTTTATTTCATATTGATCCTCTGAGTGTAATGGTACATTTTAATTTGAATTTATCCAAACTAAACACAATATTTTCTTTATTTACTTTGCTCTTGTTCTTTTGCAGTACCACATCCTATCAAATGTCCCTGTCGATTATATTCTACATTTAATAACTTACTATTTCAAGTGAGAACCTAAATCATGTGGACCAATGTTTATTATTGCATATCTCTATTCTGAATGTGGCCAGTCATTCATAGGTATTGTTCAATTTTGGCGATTTTCCTCTATAACATTTAATTGACTTTTTACAGTGGCCTGCTATGGTTAATAATAACATATTCCAGTCATGAGTGGTATCAAAAGTCTTCTCCACTGTAGCATTTGGCATTCCCAATAATATAACATGATACCTTAATCAAAACACAGCTAATATAGCACAGTTTTCTTAATGCAAACATCAGTAACTCAAAATCAGCAACCACAGTGTTAAGTCTGCAGTTCATACTTATGTGAAGCTAGAGTCTCCTCCTCCAGTCTCTCTTATCCTCCTGCTCCTGAAAAAACAAAACAAAACAAAGCGAAGCATCCACCCTTCTCTTGTCGGCTGGGTGAATTGTTTATGAATTGTTTATTGGCATTTACTAATCCTAAAGTGGGTGCAGTCATTGTCTCAGTATCAAGTTAGTCAAAACTTTTAGTCGTCAGTCCATCACAGTCCATTCACATGCATACCTCCATACACATTCATACCAGATGTTGCTGATAATGGAGTCTCACGCGCAACCTATTCGAGCATCCATCACCAGCAAGTTGACGTCATCATTTTAAAGGAAAACAATTCCTTGTTGTTTTTTGGGCCGGATTGACTCGGTGCAATCCTTTTAGATCAGTGTTCCCTATAAGTGAATTTCTCCCAAGCCAATTACAATCATGGAGAAGCACACTTTGCAACTGTTTACAGTAATAATATTTCATAGCGCTTTAAATTTCAATCTTTCAGGCCTAGTTTAAAGAGCTGATTGTTAAATCATAAACTCACAAAATATCAACATATCCCCACCGGTGGATCACACCTCTCAGATGTTTTTTCTCCAGTGCACTGTAACAAAAACGAAAACAGACATAACCAACAAAATACTACTAAAATAACACAAACTAGGGCCCGTTGCAGACATGTCCAAGCATAAAACTATCCCTCTCTCGCTTACGAGAAAGAACACAAGCCAAAGCTCACTGATAAAATCAAGCTAGCGCTAAACAAAACCAAACAATCAACCAGAAATTCACAGGAACATTTTGCTTCCTGCCGGGACAATATTGTGTGGGAATGAGAACCTCAGGTGCCGTAACACCTTTTGTTCCTCCTTGAATTAAAACTCAATCACAGAAAATGCCGTACTCCAACCTAAAACTTACACTATTAATTCATCAATTTCACTCTGTGCCACTGTTCCTCATCAGGGCTGTGTGAAGCACAGCAAAGAATTCAGTCAAGGCCTTGAGCCATAAACAGACATCACGCACAGACATTGTTTTCATAACCAAACTTTTTTAGACCTTATTAACTCTACATAAATGCCTTCTAGGTGACATATAACACATTCTAAGTAATCAATGGTAATCAATGGAAATCAATGGCTCCTCATAAAAATTATGCATTGGGATGTTTGTGTGCAGCATTTTGCATATCAGCATAAGCAAAGCATTCTTCATTGCATCAGCGTGTATGTGTGTGTGCGTGTGGATCACTCTTCATTGCACAAGCGTGTGCATGTGTATGTGTGCATCACTTCTCAGTGAATCAACATTCCCGTGTGTGTGTGTGTGTGTGTGTGTGTGTGTGTGTGTGTGTGTGTGTGTGTGTGTGTGTGTGTGTGTGTGTGTGTGTGTTTGTGTTCATCACTTTCCTGTTCTGGTGTTCTGGGTAAACCACGGCCTGAAGCATGCCCTGGGGTCCTGCCCCCCCTCCTTTTCAGTTTGTTTGCGACCATTGCTGCTGCTGCTGCTGCTCAAAATTCAGTCCGTCCTGGTTCTGACCCCAATTGGGGCAGTCCTTTCTCCAGTGTCGATGTTCACCGCAGGTGAAACCTGCATCTTCTTCTGTGTTTTTGTCCATTCTGAGGTGCCTTCTGTCCTCAGTTACTCCTCTTGTCTCGGTCACGCCCTTTTTCGCCACCCGATCATCCGTGTTGGTCCATCCCTGTCCTGCACAGTGTGAATGCAAAGTTATCAAGGTCAGCATTCTTTCGCTCGGCCTTACTTTTCATTCGGGCTTGGCGGGCGTCTCGTCACAGCTCTGTCAGCTGACGCAGTCTGGGAATTTTCCCCCGTGTAGTGAAACGGGCCTTAGGTTTAGTGCTCTCCGTCTCGGCTGCATGAGATCACATTCCTGCAGGTCTGTTGACATTCTCAGGTCGTTGTTGTGGGTCCAGCTGTTGCAGCATTTGGTCAGTGTCACGTATGGGGGAGAGCAGGAGTCCAGTCAGCCTCGGCTTTCAGGGCCGGCAAAGCAGCCTGTAATTAAATATGTATAGAAAAAACAAAAACAAAACAAAACAAAAACAAACAAAAAACAAAAACAAACGAACAGGAAAATGTTGTTGTGTTGGCTGTGTTATTCAGAGGGGAGGCAATGGGGCCAGGCCCTGTGTCAGCCTTCTCTCCCCCTTTTTTTGTTTTTTGTCTCCCGATATAATCAACTCCTAACCCACCAAGTTGACAGGACAACACCGGTATATGTTAAAATTCTTAAGATCATGTTTAAAAGCCCAAAAAAGGAACTTTCTTTCATTCAGTAATCACTTTTATTAATCAATCAACAGAAAACATGTCACAATTTGAATCTTTTAACCACTAAATTTGTTGCGTCTTGCCTGGTTGGTTAGACCAGTGTTCCTTTTTTTTTTTTTTTTTTTGTTAAATTGTTGTCCTGCAACCCAGAGGGTTTCTTTGTCAGTAATGTATAGACTTCATCATTTAAGTATGTTAATTTTTCTTTAACCTTGCTGGAAAATCTTCACGTGTTCATGAGTGTAAGCTGTTTCTTCATTGCGTGTATGTGCATTTGTATAAAAGCAGGTTAATTTTATCTTTTCTCAAACTAGGCGTTACCTTAAAAGGAGCCTTTCTCTCAGATTTCTCTGCTTGTGTGTGTTTTTGTTTCACCTTTTTGTTGTGATGCTCCGGACGCCTTCCCAACCTCCACAAGTCCGTTGGCCCTAATTTTATGTGTTAAAACTTCTCTTAATTTCTCCTCTAATTCTCTCCTCGCTGCTGTCTGTTTCACAGCTGCTGATTCGTGCTGGGTGTGGTTCCCATTACCTATAATTTTGCTTCGGCCGCTGTGCTTGTGGGGGCAGTTGGTCCAGGTCCGCAGCTTCCTGTATTAACACACTAAGAGATTTATTTTAATTTCATTTTCATCACTTTTAAACAGATAAGCAGGCAACACGCCTACCTTGACAGCGTAAACTGTACGCCAGTCTCCCAACACATTCCTCTCTCTACTCCTCTATAATTCTCCACTGCACACCTCTTACTATCTCTCCTTTTTATTTTTATTACACCACAGAGTAATACACCCAATTATGCCCGTCTATCTCTATGTGGCTCCAAATTCCCTCTTTATTTTAATTTCACACTCGTCAGGGGACAGGCACACAACAATTTCAACCACTGAAACGAGGAATTCAACCTTTTTATATTTCTTTACTAATCTAGACTCAACGTTTGTTCGCAAAATGTGTCTTGTTCTAGTCCGGAAATAAATGTGAACCCGTGATTACACGGCCGTTCCAGTGTTATTTCCGTGGCTATGCGGGGGCCCTCACCTCCCCAAGTCACCACCTCAGCACCCGGACAACGCCGGTCCTGGCCACGCGTCCACGGACAGGAGGGTCGCTACTCCATAGGCAAAGTTCCACAGGTACACTAGGCATCAACCTTTGATCCTAAAATGTGTATTTGCTCTAATGTCCTCCTAATCAAACACATTAACCGTCACTGTCACTGTGTTCACGCTTCACACTCCACACAAAACACACTCAGAGCGCGCCTCACTCACACTCTCACTCAGTGCGCGCTTCACCCACAAGACAGCACCCAGAGCGCGCCTCGCAGCTTCACACACACTCTCTCACCCAGAGCGCGCTTTGACACTCACACACACAACACTTTTCCTCAGCGGGAATTTTACACAGAAACCTCTGAGCTCAACTATTAGATCTTCTTAAAGCACACTGCACCATAGACCAAAATACCCCTTTCTCTGCGATTATGACCGCCACCACGGGGCAAAGTCGCATCATAAAAGTGATGCTTGCATCCCCGAAGTTATACCAGACATCATAAACCAGGTTTTGCTCTATGTACTTCTTGGCAAGTAAAATTTTACTTTGTTTTATGACCGCAGCCCTTAAAAAAAAAACTCGACTGACGCCACAAACCACCGTCAAACCTCTGTTCAATGTACTAAAATTAGCACCAACCACTACTGCACTTCACAGCCGCATATCACCGGAACACGGCCGTATCATAAACCAAACCTACGGACGTGTTTCGCTCTCGCGTTGCCAGTGTTTAACCGCACCGTGAAGCCAGCATCTGCTTTTCCTTAAATCAACTTCTATTTCATAGCCGGCAAGAGCCAGGACGTAACCGACACCATAAACAAACTTCAAACCTCGACTTCAATGTACTGAACTAATGGCCGCGTCTTCAGAATAAATTCTAATGTATTATTGCTACAGAAGCCAGTATTAGACAAAATTAAATGTGGAAGGTAAAGTGGCTGCATCTAGTCCAACGTAGTATGTTATTAGTATCTCGGTAGAAGCAGATTACTGCAATCTAGACCAACGTAGTATGTTATTAGTATCTCGGTAGAAGCAGTTTATTTAACACACTGGAATTCAGCCTCAACTTATGTTGTTAGTATCTTGCGCCAAAAACCAGACACCGACAAATTTACTGTGAAAATACATGTGACTCAGCGAACAGATTAATTTGGAAAGCCCAATATGCACATTTGGTATTTGTAATACAACAGGCTGTGCTTACCTTTTTATTTTTGGACCGGTCCTCTGTTCACCTCGCCTCACGATCTCACCAAAGGTCAAATCTACACCTCCTCAGCACACCAAAGATCCGGGTCACACGGCACCAAGTTGTTGAAAACACGCAGTTCTTTGAATCTTTGGGCTGAAGGAAGGACAATACTCGGTGTATCAATGCTCAATCAACAATCATTTATTTCCATACAATTCAACAGTCAGAGCATTACAACGTCCGGACGGGAGAGATGCTACCAGAGGGTCAGGCACATGTCTCAAAATGGTGACGGGTTGCTCAGCTTTTTATAGTCTCTAGTGGCCCCCAGCTAGTCGTAAAAGCCAAAACATCACATTTTTTCTCTGTTACAGCGCCTAAGTTATGACCTCGGCAGTTGTTTCTCTGCTTTCTGTAAGGTGGGGGTGTGGAATGTGGTCTATCTATCTCCCCTGTCTTTAGACACAGAGTCTCCTTCTCTTCATGATTCAACAATTAAGCATGTCAAGAAAACAGTGTAACACATTCCCAGCAGATCAAGGATACAGAGTGATGCACATTTATCTAATGAACTAATATGTGAATATGTTCTGTTAACTCAAAAGTATAATGAGAACTAAACTACATACAGATCCCACACTCTATTTTAAAGGGTATAATATGATCTACAGCAGTATTCTAATTCAACTACTTTGATTACATATATAAGGTAACATATAATAACAGAATAATATCACACTAGAGCAGAGGTGTTGAACTCCAGTCCTCGAGAGCTGGTGTCCTGAAACTTCTGCATGTGTCCCTGCTGCAACACACCTGAATAAAATTTGTAGGGTATCAGCAAGACTTCACTGCATGGTGGCAACCCCCAACTCTACTCAAGTAAATTTAAATAAAAGTGTAAGTTTAATTTAAAAAAGTACTTCTAAAACTACATGTTCATTCACTCTTGAGCTGCTGTAACATAAATCAAATGGCTGAATTGCCACCTCAGCATGCAGTCAAGTTCTATAGACTCTTGCTAATGACCTACTAATTTTATTTAGGTGTGTTGCTGCAGGGACACATGTAAAAGTTTCAGGACACCGGCCCTCGAGGACTGGAGTTTGAAAGCTGTGAGCAAGACATCGACTGAATTTTCTAAAGTGGCAGCCATGCCGACAGCATGCGAGAGTATAATCGTAAGAGGTAGAGCAGCCAAATATATTAATGTGTTTATTTTGCTCACAGCTCTTAATACAAAGGCAACAGTGCACAGCAGAGTTTCAAAACTTTTGTCTCATGAGTGTGAAGTGTTATGTGAATTTGTTAGAGGTGCCCTACAGACACACAGAGAAAGTTAATAATCAATTAATAAAATCTCTGAGGAAAAGTAAAGAAGAGATTTTCTTAAACAAGTCAACTAGTTTCCTTCTGAGCTCAAAGTAACCTTGTCAAAGCAGAAGGGAATCCACGCTTCATGACATGTTGGCATTGTTACTTATAATCCAGCTTTCTTAACACGTATACAGAGAGAGCCCTCATTATAATGCATATAGCATGACCAAAGAACACTTACACTGCAAAGACGAAATATGCTGAATTCTTCCATTTTTGTTTCAGATGATCACTCCAGAATCACCTTGAAGGTGGAGAGCAGCCAAGGCAACTCTGATTACATCAATGCCAGCGCGATCGTAAGTACCTCCTCTGCATTCTAACTCGGTGCTTCACGCCGCTGCTATGCTAGGCTGCCACAGCCCCCACGGGGCTTCACAGAAACAAAGGCAGCCTACCGTTGTCCAATATAAATTTTGATGCAATGCTTGCTTAGTTTCGGTGGCAGCCTCTCACAATATGTATGTTCTGCACCATGAATATTAATGATTGTTATACAGCAAACACCCCAGGTGAGTATTTGCTCTGGGGAGGTGTGGGAAAGGACATGCGTGAGGCTCTCGATTCACTTCTCATTTGTGGAAACAAAATTGATCCGGAGGGTCCTGGGAAACTATTGTTTGTGACCTTGGGTTATGCTAATTTGACACTACTTTGTGTTTACTATTACAGTGTGTCTGCCTTACTGGGGTCTTTTTCTTTTTGGCACGGTACAGATTTAAACAGCCTGTAGGAAGGAAAGGGGTAAGAAAGAGCCATATGAATTCAGTAAGTGAGTGTATCAATTTGGAAACCAGTGTTGAGTAGTAGGTTTACATTTCCCTTGAGGCAGATACAGTGGTATTCCATTAAAAGCAACAGAAACGCTATGCATTTCAAATCTGGGCGTTACACCAGAACGTGGCTCCGTGTGTGTGCGATTGTGTGTGCGCAGGCGAGAGCATGTGAGAGAAGGAATCAAAACTATACAGGAACAAAAGAGCAACCTTGTCTAATGTTGCAGGCACACAAACGAAGCAACACACGTACCCACATACTCGCTAAAAACACGCAGTGCACCATGCTGAAACCAAAAAGAACACACAACCTAAAAAACTAACAAGCATGCATGAACAGCTGCACATGTAATGTACCTACACACACACACACTGCAACATTAAAAAACATCCATTCCAATGGTGTCCATGCAAGGTGCTTGTCTTTCCATCGAGAGTAACTGAAGCACCGTGACACAATTGTATGGTGTTGTCCCGAAAAAATAAAATGCTGCACATTCACACCAAAGCAATTATCTGTATGTTAGAGTAGCTGTTTTCTACCAACTGTCGAATGTAAGGTTGATCCATGTGTTCTGATTCGACATCATTTACATGAATTTACATGATTAAATTAGGTGAGTAGTAATGGGGTTTGAATTGGCTCTGCTATGAGCAAGTTTATTGCATAATGCAGCCGTTGGTCAGCCTGGTTTCAATGCCTTGTGACTTTTCTTCCTTAACTTTAATGTGGAGGATCAAGGATTACCATTTTACATGATGCAGTTTAGACATATAAGGTCGCTAAACTCACTTTTTTTTTTTTAGCTCTTTGAGTCTGGAACAACTACAAGTTACGCTAACATGGCAATTCACTAATTAAGCAACAAAAGCTGAACATTTAATTCTGTCTTTTTACAAGTTTGAACTATATCATTGCCATCGTATGTTTTAAAAGAAAAGCAGGAGGATCACAAACTTCTTAGGAACGTTTTTATTGGTTATCCTGTATTTGTTAATCAGAGTTTTACAAATGCTTTGTGTGGCCTAAAGTCCAACGCACACACATAATCAGTCACTCAGTTGCACAAAGTTACTCAGAAACACGATCAATCACTCAGTTCCTCCTTTAACACACAAACACCGTTAGTCTAAAACAGACTCAATAGTTTCCTTGCAGACTCAATCAAACGCACACACTTTCTAAGACATAATCAATCACTCACGTATTACTCAGACACACACACACACGCTTATTTTGGTGCATGTCGTGTGCAGATAACACTGACTTTAAATCAGCCTCACAGTGTTTATTGGCAGTCCGGTTGAAGTTTTTGATTAAGGTTTTAAAAGAGTTGCACTGAAGAAAATTAAAGCAAATATTGCATTTTGTTTCCACTCTCGTTCGACATCACAGTGTGTTAATGCATCAGGGTGTAGCACAGGCTGTCCGTCCTGAAACGTTACCCAGCAAACAGTGCTGCCAATTTCACTGAAAAGAGCTTTTGCGTGTCCAAATGACCTCAGTTAAAAGAAATAACCCAGGAAAAACCAAGGATCTAACACTATATGACAAACTACAACAGGAAACACAAGTTCCCAATGCAAGTTTGCTTGTTATCTTAAAGTGTGGTCACACTTTACCACCAATGTAGATTAGCTTCACCTGTGATAAATAAAATATTTTCAATTTATGGTTCAGCGGGAAGTCTACACCGTGACCTACAACGTAGCCGCAGACCCCTCTGAACCCTTCAACAGAAGTCTAAGTCAGGCGTTATGGGACTGGACTGCAGTATACTCAACTACCAGCCAAACTCACTGACAAGACAGCTTGCTTGTTGGTATTCTTCAAAATGTAAAGTAAAGAGAAAAAGTGGTTAAAAAAAAAGAGCAGGATCAAAGATTTTGACTTGTTATGAACACAAGTCATGACAGAAGTTTTAAAAAGGATCTGCGCATGATGAGTTTTGTCTCAGTGATAGAAGCGTTATGATTATCGTTTCCTAAAATAGACTCACAATTACAACTAATTCACATAGCTGGCAGCCAGCATTTTAACCCCAACACACAGACACACACCAACACACACACAGAGGTGTCAGATTGTAGTAACATCATCAGACTAGTCAGACTCCTTCCTTCCACAGAAAAGACAAAAACCCAATAACAAGGATAATTACACACGTCACATCCTACACTTTTTTTCCCTCATTAACAGGAGTGTGTGTGAAAGACAGAAAGACAGTTGTCCTTTCGCAATGTCACTAATGGTGGGGTTTAATTCTGGATACACTTTGCGATGTCAGGAAGCATTGTGTCTCCGCAAAGAAAGGGAGGGTGGAGAAAGAAATAAAACGACAGATGTCAAGAGTAGAGAGCCCTCCTGGTGCGTCTTTCCTTCTCTGCTCATCTTTTCATCTTTATAGTGACTCTGCATTTTCTCCCAGCCTGCTGTATCTTCCCCTACCGTTTTCATCTTCATCCATCACAAGGTTTCAAACTTTACAATCTCTTTTCTGCCTTACCCGACCCTTTTCTTATAATTTCCCAGATCTTACCACTCTGAATCTTCCAGTTTCTTCTGTGTTTTTTCTAAACCAGGCTCTGTATAGGCAAGGGGAATATTAGTGCTTCATTGCAGTCGCGGATCTGAGTGAAATTCTGAAAACCTCTTATGTGACTGGAAGTGTCATGAATCGCTGTGTGGCAGGCAAGCAGGAGTGGTGGACCCAAAATGCAGAACTCAGACACGGAAGTGAAACTTAAGGCGCAGCTTTATTGCTGGGAAAAACCTCGTACAAACTAAACTCACCAAAAGAAAACCAAAAGTCAGATCAGAGGAACCAAGGACTGAAACACTGGAAAGAAACACTAAACTGGAGCAGGAGACCAAACACTAGGAACATAGAAGCAGAACACACAGCTAGTTGAGGGTACGACGCGACACCGAGTAGGGGAAGACACAGACACTAAATACAAGAGGTGAACGGAGCAAAGAGGAAACAGCTGGGAGACACGGCTGACGTTGATTACACTGACGAGACAGGGAGAGCACAAAGCTGAACGCACTGACAAAGGACACAGACCTACAAAATAAGACAGGAAGCACACGCCAGACAGAGACAGACTCGTAAACAGGCATAATGACGTCATGGACAAACAGAGGGACATACGGGCAGAGAAGACCAAGCACAGGCAACCTAAACCAAACATAATCATCATCGTCATCAACTAAAGAATCAGAATATAATTGTAATCAAAACAGTATCACCAGAGAATAACCAATCCATAATGCAAAAATAAACCAAAACATAAGAAACTCAAAATGCTGGGTCGACCCGACCCAGGACCGTGACAGGAAGGCAATAGATTTTAGCTTCTGATGCTTCTAAGACACTCATATTGTGTAACGCTTAGTTCTGCTTACTGGGTAGAAATGTCTCTCGCAGACATGACATAAATATTCAGGTACATGGACAATCAAATTAAATGTTTTCTGTCATTTTGCTACAAGTCCAGCACTGATGTTAAATAATAACCTCGAGAAAAAAACTAAAAGAAATATATGTAAATGACTGTCCACATATTTTCTTGGCCTTGAAAAGTGCACTTCTGCCTCCAGCTATTTTTTGTCCGTGATGCAGTTCTCGCCGTTTTAATGAGCAAAACTCGCTGCCACCGTGTCGCCTTTTCTCTCTTTAGGTAAAATTATTTTAAGTTCATTAGAAGTGCATTATTGTTTGGCATTCATAAAAGGAACAGAGGGCCATTAAAGACAATTTGGTGTGCGGAAAAACCCCATAAATTATCTGTCTTCCCTCTGTAATTGCTTCCAGCTAAATTGGTCAGCCAATTATTACATTTACTATACAATTTGCATGGTAATTGGCAGGGTTGTCACTCACTTGCTCGCGAATTCAGCTCACGTTCATCTCCTGTCTTTTGCTCTCGACGCCTCCGCCACCCTTCTGGAATTTTCATTAAGTTAAGGAAGAAGTCTGAGCTACTCTGCAAACGCTAAGCTCCTTCTCTAAGAAGCTTCTAGCAATGAATTTCAGTACTTTAAACAGGGGGAACATTTTACTAACGCACTTAGATTTGCTCATTTCGAAAGCACTGAGGATTTTTCCTTGTGCATGGGTGTGATGATTCATGTCCCCTCATTAGTTCTTAAAAGTGTCTGTGAACGAGGTATTTAGCCATTTTATATTATATTATATTGCGTCCAATATCAATTTATTTTTTACACCAAGAAAAAGACACACTGTAGAACATTCCTGGAGGCCCATTGGAGCATAGTGTTTTTTTTCCATGTATGGACAAAGATCAATTTTGTAGAATTGCTTTTCCTTATTTGTTCATGTCAGATGTGTGTAGTGCCTAAACCCGGAGACGCAGAGGTGGATTGTGATGAACTAAAAGCAAGCCATTTATTAAGCATGGAAAATACATTACGAAAGAAACTGAAAACTTTCAACTACATTTGTGAGACGTAAGGCTAGGGCTCGCTGGGAGACATGAGAGGAAAGTGAGCTGCCACCCCGACAAAGGCAAAAGGAAAGAGAGCAACTACACATATACAAAAGGTTGATTAGAGGAGTGGAGACAACTGGAGAAAATGAGACATGGCTGAAAAGAATCATAACAGACGAGTAAAGGAAGCAAAATTCAAGACAATGCACAAGGAACATGGGCTCACCAAAATAAAACAGGAAGTGAAGCTTAATACAAAAAACTTTAACACAGGAGGAAAGAACGCTAAGGGAGGAACTGAGAATAGACTAGCTTTATTGTCATTGTAACAAATGAAATTAATGGTGCACACTCATTAGAAAAACACAAACATAAACACATGCGTGCACACACAATAGACACAGACATAATGTCCTGTTATCTGGATCTATTGCACCCATCCCTAATTGAACAAACACACTCATGTTATTGCTTTGATGAGTGTGTTTGCTGTTGGATGAAAGCTGTTTGAATCTGTTTGTCCTGGTTTTGAAGAATCTAAACTAAACTAAATACACTAAGTACTACATGAAGTTAATATAAACATTACATAAACCAAGAATCACAATGAACAATTAAATAAGCAACTCCACTGCTGAGTTTGCTGAGGTTCATTTATGTCATTTACTTTTAAAGACTCAACATAAGCATTGTAGCCATCACATTCTTGGTTGTTTGGCTCGAGAACTGACCATATTTGGATTGACCCTATTTAGCACAGAAGTGCTAAATTATCAGCTAAATTAGAGTTCCTGACCTCCTTAGGCATTAACATCAGCACAAAAACTATATCCTGGGAACTTCATGGCATTGATTTCTATGGCCAAGCAACTCCTGTAGGTGTAATGTGTATGTGACCCAGTACTTTTGGCCATATAGTGTATCTGCCAGTTGATAACATAGACATAAAATACTAGAATGAATTAATTACACCAAAACTGGAGCACAAACTTACAACAGTTAACTGAAGAGCAAGTGATAAATAAAAACATAAGGCCATGACCTTAAAGGGACTACAACTAGCGTGGTGCAGCAATGTTTATTCTGCTGCAAAGCTGTACATTTTAACAGTCTGCCTGTTATCTTTTTAAACCAATCTCAAGTTGCTCTATCTGCAGTTTTTGGGACTTCTCCATTGGCTTTATTTTTCTAGACCCAGAAGTTGTTGCTTAGATCAGGAAGATGATGACAGAAACTAGGATGAGGAAAGTTGGACAATATCAGTATGGTATAGCAGGAATGACCAAAAACAGCCAGGAATGCACAAAGATTTGATTATTAAATCTATGCAAAACTATCACACTTAAGTGAAAAAATACACTTAATGTAACAACTGGAACAGCCGTCATTCTCTCTGATCGGAATAAACTTTGCAAATGTCTGTTATTCTGTAGACTTACAGGATAAGATGACCAAGGTCAGAGCCAATGATTGGACTCTAATTTATCCTTTCTTCTCAGATCTGAGTTGACCTTGCTGTGCTGTTAACTTCCTGAGAACTGTGCAACATTTGTTTTCCAGAAATGATCCAAAATAATCATGGGCTTTAAATCTAAACATTTGAGACAGGACAAACATGAATTGTACCATTCAAAATGAGCCATCCTTGATCAATTTACACCCTCTTGTCCTTTTTCCTCTCCCCACAGATGGATCACGATCCCAGGAACCCAGCCTACATTGCCACTCAAGGTCCCCTGCCCTCCACTGTGGCTGATTTCTGGCAGGTAAACACACACACACAAATACAAATGCATTCACACACACTCATGAAACAAAAATCAATACAATCTCCTCTCTTAAACAAGAGTTAGCCGATTTTTATTAGTGCAGCAAGTCACACAGGCGACCAGCCATTTCTGTGGATGTCATTATTAATCTTTCCTTCACCATAACACTCACCAGCCTCACCACCACTGTTTTTACACACACACACACACACACACACACACACACACACACACACACACACACACACTGGCCTTCAGTGGGACACATTGTTAATGCAGGGGGTAGCAAACTCTTTTCCCACTGTCCCAAATGTTGGATTGGGTTTGAATCTGAGACCAGGAGATCAATAAGTTATTCTGGCCAGTCTTGGTGTTAGGTGTATGTTGAGTGGAGCAGCAGGGAGGTTGGAAGGAAAGGTCCCCTTGTCAAACAAGTTATATCCCCGCTGGATTCTCACTTGGGCAGACCAAGGAGGGGCACAAAGAAAAAGAAATCTCAGGCTTGCATAGAGTCACTACACTACAGAAGTTCCAACTAATCCAGGAAAGTGAAATATAAAAATCAGTTCATTTGAAATGAGCTGTGTGATATTCATTTTTTGTTGAGATGTGAAAAGTATCCAGAAAAACCAAGAACACAGAATCCAAATATTATTTTCTTGGTTAATTTGGAAATAAATCCCATATTACCACTTTTCTATTTTCTTAATAAACCTTAGTTTTGTTGCATACTGTGCTCTCGAATAGGCTCGCCAATTATTTTTTGGAAAAGGCTTTAAAAAGTTGTGATTAACACAAAAAATTTTGTAGGTACACTGTCATTTGTTAAACTGCCCATTACCACAGCGAAACTGTTTTGGTTCCTGTCATTCCACTGCTGTTAAAAAGCATGCGTGCTTAGCCAACCCACTCTTTATAAATAGAGACTGAATAAAATAAAAATGTCAAATTTGGCTTCATGTGAGCAGTCAAGACGAGTGGGAAGTGCGGTAAGATGCGTGTGCACAGTGGCACATTTATGATTACACAAAAGTGGAACTAAAATAACTTTAGTTTAACAGTCCAGCAAAGTAAGCAAGCAAACAAAATGCTTGAAACGAGGCAGGAGAGGTGAGAAGTTAGGCGTGTGACTTCCGCCTAACAAGCTGAATTTCCATTCAACTCAAGCTGGGTTTCCGTAGCGACAGCGGTGGCGATGTTGAGGTCTTGTCTGGGGGAGCCCTATTACACCACTACTCGCCTCCTTCCTTCTTCCTTTCCACTAATCCCCGTCCAGCTCTAAATAATTCTTTTTCAGGGAAGGAAAAGTGTTGGTTGGTATATTGGTCCTGTTCCTCTTTATTCACACTTTACACCAACATTTCTGCAACGTCCTTCTGTTCCATTTCTGTAGTCCAAATCTTGTTTTTGTCTAGAAATATCTACAGTTTTGAGTGGTACAGAAGGCCAATATAAAAAGAAAGGACAGTCAACTTCTATATCTGCGAGAGTGGTTTTAGGATGGATGCCCTTGACCTGAAAGAAGTGCACATAATGTAGTTCACATAGGAGTCCCAGTCCTTAAAAAAGCAATAGACTTTCTAAATAGATGTGAACGAGAAGCCACAAAACCAATATGGGTGTCTAAGTATCTCCATATCAGTCCGCAGGCCTTAGCCTGTAGCTAAAAAGATCATTTAAAGACTTTATCTAAAAGCCTCAGACGATTCCTGCTGCTCATCATGGATTCATCTCAGGTTCATTAAGTAGCCTCTCCGTGCTTTACAGGCTTCTGTACTCAGGCTTTATTCAGCCTTCATGTTGTGTTGAGGCCCAGTTGATTTAACTAGCATTACTGTGTCTTATCAGATTGCTTAATCAAGAGCCGGCCAAGGTTATTACACTGGAAAAAAGTCCAACATCTTCAGAAAGTTTATGTACACAAAACGTTCTAAAAGAGCAGGGCACACCCTTCACTTTTTTTGTGGAAAAATATGGGTTTAAATAAATGTAGCTTTTTAACAAACCTTGAGTTTTAAAGGAGGGAGCTTTTCCTCCAGACAGCAGCAGCAGCGGAGTTTGCACCCTGTCAGCTGAAGCAAATTAACACAATTTCTCAAAAAGTGCACCGTCACATTTTTAGATCCATGAGACTAATCACTGAAGCAGGGAGGACTGAGAGGAATAGTGCAGAGAGGCGCAGTAATTCAAAACCCACCGCAATTAACATCTGCTAAATCTTCGGCAAGGTGTGGCAGCGCTCATGACCGAGCGGCAGGTGCGGCCATCTTTATAATCTAACCCGATGATGTGGGAGCGGTATTGTTTTATGGCTTCTATTAACGGCTGACTGTTACCTCTGAACAGCGTTGAATGGATCTCCTGAGCAAGCCCACCCTCCGGCTGTGAGAATATGACTGCCAGAAGGAAAAATACGACCACAGGCGGGTCTCAGATGTGGAACGACCCAGCTGGGGGAGAGAACAGCCTGAACTGCTACAGCAATTACTTGTCACAAAGCTTTACTTCCTTGTAGTTGCTCACAAAAGTTGGAAACAGCAAGCATGTTTCAAACCAAGATTTTTCTTTTTTTTCCCCTCGCTCCCATGAAACAAACACCTCCCTTTCCAAAATGATAGCTAGAACAAAATTTGAACTAATGATGGACCGATATCCAAGAGAGTGGGTGAGTGAGGACACATGTCAGTGTTACTGTTGGCAGGTTCTGGGAGGTGTTGACAGCTTCATATGAGATCTTGTTCCAAATCAAGCTCTCCGGTCCTTCAAGAACATGACTCCTACTCTTAACGCTTTACTTTTGATTAAACTTAGAAGTTTTCAAAGAACATTAAGTAATGCAGAATATTTAGACTTTTGAGAAAGTTTATCTTAAGTGCTGCAAAAAAAGAATAACATACATGAATTCGGAACAATTAAAAACTAAAAATTCATTCATTCTTGTCTCTATCAAGAAAAAATCTACTTCATTTCAAAGGAATAAGGCCTTTTTAAAGAGCTACAATCATTTACCTGCCTGTGTATTTTGTTTGCAGATGGTTTGGGAGAATGGCTGTGTGGTCATCGTTATGTTGACACCTCTTGTTGAGAGCGGGGTGAAGCAGTGCTACCATTATTGGCCAGATGAAGGATCCAACCTGTACCACATCTACGAGGTAAAACAAACTCAAAGAAGATCTGTTATTATTTTCTGTCACATATATATGTTGAATACAAATGTCTGAAACTTGTCTTGATTTTTGTTGTGAATGAGGGCGAAAATCCTCTCACATGTTGTTCAAATCTGCTGTTTATGAAGGGCAGCCAATCAGAAGAAAGTCTTCAATTAGACATTGAAAGGTGCAAAATTGGCCTGTTTCAGGGCTGCACCAATGCCAGTGTATGCTGAACATGATTATTTAGGATGCTACACAGCTAGGCGTTAGGCTACAGCAGTTTTATTCCATTAGCATCTGACTCAGTATAGCATGTGTTAGATCCATCTCCTACTCAGGGAACTCAGCCCCACCCCCCACTATAAATATTATGTGACTTTTAGGGCTAATTATCGTATGAACTTGACTGTGACCAAATAAAAAATCAAAGATTATTTATCACAAAGGATTATCGTCTTAATAAAACATGGGATGTTAAGGTGTCTTCCACTTGTAATCAGTCAGTTATCACGTGACGTCTGTGTTTTTGTCATCATAATTCAATTTAGAAGTAATTTACTCTTCTGGAATTAGTAAGTACATAAGCCGATCAGAACATTTCTCGACTACCATAAATTTCATGCATGGGGAAATACATGTCTGTCTCCTGCATCCTTCCAGGTGAACCTGGTCTCTGAACACATCTGGTGCGATGACTTCCTGGTTCGTAGCTTCTACTTGAAGAACATGCAGACCAACGAAACGCGGACCGTCACTCAGTTCCATTTCCTGACCTGGCTCAACCAGAACGTGCCGGAGACTAGCCGAACACTACTTGACTTCCGCAGGTAGGGAGCTTCTTCAGAAAGTTTCAGAAAGCTTAAAACAAAACAGCCCACTCTCGTTCCTGGGTCATCTAAAGCTGCTGGGTTTGTTTCCAGTCCTCAGGCATCAGAAACATGTGTATAAAGTCATTTGGCCTTTTTTAGTTTTCAGTGCACAGACCTAACAGTAAAAGAAAAACTGAAAACATCTTGGGGCAAAACACAAAGGGAGTCAAAAACATGGACCAATAACTCTCTCCATCCAGTTTTCTTTCTTACGAGGTGCCGTGGTGTTTACAGCAAGACCATCTGTCCTGCTTTAAGGGTGAAGGTTTCCTCTTATGCATCATAAATGACCATTGACCCTGTGCCGGGGTCCTTTTCACTGTTATCTCTTGACAAAATGGAGAAAAACTAAACAGCCATGAGACAAGGAGCTGTGAAAAGCAGCATTGTTATCCCTCACAGCGATACTACCTACCTTTGAGTTGACTCCTACTCTTTAACCATGGCCTGCACATTGTATGTTTTTTAAACCTATTTTTCTATAGTATAGTATAAAAGTCTTCTTTGCAATTTGCTTAAAGAGTTACTTGAAACTGATTTTCATTTGAAATGCATAAAGTACTTAAGCCAGCTTTTAATGTTGATAGAGAAAGCACTGAGGTTTCAGAAGCCATCAAAGAAACTTTTTGGAAGTTCTCTTCAAAGGCGCCTTTGGAGCAAACCCACTTTGATAACAGCATTCATTTCCACAGCAGAGCTGAGAAACACCTTGCATGATATCATTCAGGAAAAATCGCCACAGTCCGTTTCTTCCCTCGACTTTTGCTCCGGTAGAACAAAGGCAGCCTGCGTTTTCATTTTGTAAGTGTACATAAGAAAAACCAAACTACAGAGCAATGGTAGCGGAACATTTGCTTTTGTGTGCATGCTGTCAGTCTTCTCCACATGTAAATATAACAAGAAGGTACGGATGGGAGAAATATTACATAAATAAATGTTTTTGCAGTGCTTTGCGTTTCTTTTTTGTTTGTTCTGCTTGATATGTTGCAGTGCTTGACTAACTGGAACTCTCACTGATCCTTTTCTTTCATCCTGTGATGAATAGGCTAACTTTCAGGAGCCACACGGCCTTTGGTTCAACAGCCTCTTCCGTTGTCCTTAAGTTTTGGTGTATTTGTTAGCCCATGCAACTTATCTGAAGGTTCTCAGAATTCACGAGTAGGGCATCAGAAGAGCAAAAAAGTCAGAAATCCAACCTTGCAAGAAAATCTTCCAATGCACCTAAATCGCTTTAGCTTCCAAGGCTTGAATTTTGTATATGCAGTTCAGAAACTGGTCAGGCTGTGCCATATATTAAAATCCAGTAGGTCATATGCGTGATGGTTCTTCTCTGGCATTTTATTTAAAACAAAGATAAAGTGAAAGAGTCTAATAGAAGCTCCTGAAGTTGTTTGTTTTCCACCCTCCTCCTCCTTCTTGAGCCACAGAGGCTTTGAAAGGCTTTCGTGATTTCCTTACAGCATAATGGCTTCAAACCTCGCACTTCTCCAGGAGTTTTGACTTGTGATCCTGAGGTGCAGGCAGAAAAATATCTATATATCCTCTAAACATCCTGGGCGCTTTCCACTCGATAACAGTGTAATTCAAAATGCATTGAGGATACTCTTCCAAAGTGATCCTTTATCTCTGGCGCCTTTATAACTGCTCTCCTCCTTTTCCCCTTCGACCTCTTTTAAACTGATATACTGTATTGCCTATTAGGTGTTAGCCGCCCTGGCCCCTTTTCTCTGATTCACTGTGGATTTTCTCAAGTGATAGACCCCAAGTCAGGTTTATATATAGGCCTGGTGTCTCCATTCTGCTGGCGCACATCAATTAGGTGGGATATCAAGAGTAAGAGTTTGTGGTCACTGCTATTATAAAAGGGTCTGGTGGGCGTCACCATACACCATCAGTTAGGAAATATTGCCTTTACTCACAGGGCAGCTGGGTCAGAACACAATGAAGAAGGCACAGAGGGAGATATTTTTCACTTTTATTACAGCAGATATGGTGCTTTCGTAATAGCAACCTGCCCTTTTCTTTATTTTTTGGTGTTGCCTTTTTTCACCTCGGCGATTTGAGGATACCGGCTGAAGTACCTCTCCATCATTTGCGCTTGTGCAGGCATGTTGTTCACTAATCACACCGGCCTGACTGACCCGAAGCCTTGCTTACAACTCCTCTCTGTCCTTCCCCCGTTTTACCAGCTAACTTGCGGTTGCCAGTGTCATTTTTGTGATGTTGCAGCTAGTAATATAAGCCCAGTTGCATAGTCACAAAAGTGATCATTGGAGACTGTGACTCTACAACCAGGGGGCCTCATGGGCCCTCCCCCCAACCCACCCTTTTACTTCTCTTTTTCCCGGTCTTCTCCTCCTCCCCTTATTTTCTCCTTCTTCATCTCACTCCTCCTTCTCTGTTCTCGCTGTGCCCAGTGACCTGAGATGACCTCTTCCCTTTTTGCTTGCTCATGGTTTGCTTGACTGCCTCCGGTCTCCCCTCCTCTCTCGCCATGCTTCCTTTTCCTCTCTTGGTCGCTTTTGTCTCTCTTGCTCCTGCCCGGTATCTGTCTCTCCTCCCTCACTTAGCTTTAGTCTATTTCTTTTTTCTGTGTTGCCTGGTGATTCCTGACTTAGGGTCTAATACTTTGTCCTTATATAAACAATAAATAAAACTTATGTTTGGTTTTTTTTGGGATTGTCCAGTCATTCATCATATGTGCTGGTATCAGATTCTTATAGTAGCAAAACATAACCTTGAATTTATTATACATGTTTTATAAACCACTTTATTATATACTACTACTGGAGTAAATCATGTAAAATAGCCGTCCATCAATTTTCTTCCACTTATCCTACATGCAAATTGGAGATTTACAGTATATTTTGTTGTGGACGCGTGTATTTTAACCCAAACTGTGGCCTTTTCCTATATGGGTAGTTTTGTTACCTAATTCTAACAAGTCAGTAAATAAAAATAAAATTCTAAAATATCATACTAGCCAAAGTCCAGTCTGCCAGGTCTCAGACCATCAACAAAGGAAAACATTTCTTTCCAACCTGCTAATGTGGACTTTGCTGGATCGTCTGCATGCAAAGGGGAACAAACTTTACAATCACTTCTATGAGACTGGGCTCCCTCCATCTAGATCCAGCTGATTACACAGTACAGGCTTTGAGCTTTATAAGTCACTTTCACCTTTGCTTACTGGATAGGTTTAGGCACTGAAACTGTATGGTTAGGTTAAGGAAAGGATGAGGGTCTGGATTAAAATGTGCCCCTTTAAACTGAACCCAGTGCATCACAGAACTTGTGCCAAAGACACTTTGTGTGTGAGATGCCAGCTTTTTCAACAACATGGCAGTATTTGACTGAAGTCACTGAAACATATGTATATAGGCTTAGTTGTATCAAATAGGCAGATCTGGGACCAGTTTCATAATGTGGAAATTTGCATGCGCTGTTTGCAGGCAGATTGCAAATGGTGGCAGTGTGGCATTTCATGAGTTATTGTCTCTAAAAATACATTTTTAAGTGCTGCAGGGCTGCTGCGTGTCGATGCATGGGTTGTGTAGACATTACTGTGTTTGAAATAATGGAACACACCCAATTAAAAACATAACCTCATATTGCAAATGTGTTGATCGGAGAAATGTTGACCTTGTTGTACATTTTTGGTGGTTTGCAGACAACAACCGGATCTTTCATAATATTGATCCAAAAATGCTAATGCGTATAAAGAGCGGACATATTCTAAGTCTTTCATTTCTGTCCGTCAGCTTGCCAGTCTGTATCTTTCACCATCTCTCTCTGTCGTCATCCACTCCATTGATTTTTTTCCCCACTCTTTTCTGCGCCTCCCTTTCTGGCTTTTGATCCCCCTCTCGCTATCTGGCTAATATCTCTCTTATGGGGCATTTCCTTTGAATCTCACGCCCTTCTACACACCCACACCCGACCTCCCACCCCGCCTACTGGCGATTCTCTGCTGGCTGTTTCCATGGTTACATCACTTTTGATTGTCTCTAGTGAGGTCTGACTTTTCAATTTTAGTGGGGCGGTGGATGAAAATGTGAGGGGAATTTTGGTGATCAGCCTTTGTGTTTTTTAAAACTCAAGCTTGTGTAATGTTGCTTGTTGTTTGCCCTGCAGGAAACACCAGGTAAAACCCACTGCTTATGTCATTTATTTAGCTACAAAGTGACAATTATATAATTATACTTGCTTTTTTTTGCCTTCTTTTGACCTCATGTAATAATGAGATATATACATTTTTAATTCAAGTGCAATAACTCAGGATATGAACAATGAGCAAGACAAATAACTGATCATTACTTTGTACTTTGTACTTCCCACTACACCCTGTTTAAATAAGTGTTTTTAAAGACAGTTATAAATTTTAATAATTAAACATAAATGACCACAAAAACTTCAAGTTCAAGGAAGGAAAAGCATCAAAACTGCACATTTGAAGCTTCTCTCTCTGACTGGTGATGCATAATGGATTATGAAAAGGCCACACACATACACACAGCGTACCTTCACATAATATGTTTCAGATGAATATTGTTATTTTGAGTTTCACCATAAAATAGAATCAGAGATGATCTCCAGCTGGGATCAAACTCGGCCTTTCTGCTGCGTTCTCAGATGGAAGCTGTGAGTTTGTGCAGATCTGCTCACTGCTCTGTTTTTTGATGAACAAGGTGCAAAGTTGTTGTTTTTTAACCCCAGTCTTTAAAAAGAGAGAGAGAAGAATGTGGTGTTCCTCATACTGTTGATGTTCTTTTATGCATGGGTGACAGCAGCCACAGATTGTCCTCCGTTGTGGAATATTATGATGATTTTCTTTCAGATTATAAATGTCTGTGCGATTCCTCATGGTTGTGTTCAACTATACTGATTATGAAATAAGAAGAAGTTAAAAAAACATGTACTATTTCATTTTGCGAATGAAGCATGGCTCTCTGATCTTTTGAAATTTGGTTTAAATTAAACTGTGCAGCACTATTATATGTGCTAGAAGCAAACAGTAAAGCAGGTTTTTGTAACAGCATGTAGATTATGGTCTTACTACATGAGACTATAAATTCTAATAATACAAAACCCAGTTCGGAAAAAGATGTCATTGTGTAATATCTAAATAAGAACAATGCAATGATTGATTGACATATTTTATTTACAACAGAACACAGAAAACAGATCAAATGTTTAGATTGTATAAATGTGACATTCAAAAATAAGTCATTCAGAATTTGATGGCAAAAACATGTTTACTGTAATATCAGTCTGTGGACATCTGGGGCAGGCAGGATAGTTCAGCATCTGAATTCTACTTCAAAGCCGTGCTGTTGTAATGATGCAGCATGCAGTTTAACATTGTCTTGCTGAAATATGCAAGCCCTTCCCTGAGCAAGACGATGGGTGTTGATCTAAAACCTGTATACATCTTTGAGCACTGATGGTGGCATTCCATGTGCAAGCTGCCACAGGAGTACTAATGCACTCCCATACAACCAGAGATGCAGACTTAAAACTGAACCTTTGAAGCTAATACCAAGCCAGATGGTCCCCTCTTCTTTTTTGTCTGGAGGGCACGGCGTCATTGCTTTCCACAGAATTTCAAATTTCAATTCATCTGACCACAGAACAGTTTTCCATTTTGCCTCAGTCCATTTTAAATGGGCTTTGGCATTTCTGGATCATGTTCACAGATGGCTTCTTCTTTGCACAGTAGAGTTTTATCCTGCATTTATGGACGGTGCAGTGAACTGTCTTCAAAGGCAATCATTTCTCAGTGTTCCTGAGACCATGCAGCGATTTGCATGACAGAGTGATGACTGTTTTTAGTGCAGTGTCACCTGAAGGCCGGAAGATCATCAGCATCCAGTATTGATTTTCGGGCTTGCCTTTGAGCACTGACTTTTCACCAGATTCTCTTATTCTTTTTCTGATATTGTGCACTGCAGGGAATGAGATATTGGAAGTGCAGGAACATTATTCTTAAATTCTCCCACAATTTGTACGTGCAGATTTCTGCTCATATTCACATCTGAGAAACACTCTTTAAGATGTCTTTTTTATGTTACTGACCTGCTGCCAGTTAACCTAATTAGTTGCAAAATGTTCCTCCAGCTGTTACTTTTAAGTACCACTCACTTGTCCAGCATTTAATTGCCCCATCCCATCTCTTTTGAGATGTGACGCTGCTGCCAAATCTAAAATTATCTGCAAATATTTGTGTCATGTTTATTTACATTTCAAACGGCATTGCACCTTTTTTGGAATTAGGGCTCTGTTATCAAATTGTCCACTATACCATGGTAGGTGGTATGGGACAAATTGGTGAATTTTATGGCAGTGATAGCCTTACTGAGTACCAGTTTTGACATGTAAAAACATGTAAAACATACTAAAATTATAAGTAGTTTTTCTTATTTTTTGAAGCCTAGATGCACCTGTGCTGACTGTATGTGATGCTGTATCTGTGATATTAATCCTCCAGAATCAGGTGTTACTGTTCTAAAGTAATGTTTAGGTTAACTCTTTCCTGTTTTAAATTTTTTCCTTGCAGGTTTTAATTCATCTATGCATGCAATAACCAAGAAGAAAAGTGTACTTACCTTCATCTTTATTACTATTAGTAAATATGCATTCTGTCAGGGAGATAAAACTGAACTGAACCTCAGCTGTGCAACACCATTGGTTTCCCAGTTCAGCTGTTATAAAGCAGATAATTGGCTCCTTAAAGTATTTTTTTCTGTTGATTTCTATGACGGATTTCTTAAGCGATATCTCTCCTTTTTATCATGTCTGTGTTAACACTAACTTTTTCTTTCTGTCTTGTTTTTTTTACAGGAAAGTTAACAAGTGCTACCGGGGCCGCTCATGTCCTATCATAGTCCACTGCAGGCAAGTATGCTAATAACTAAGGCAGAATGCTTTTTATGGTGGCTTATTCATAGGGTTCTAGTATCAAATGCATTCTGTTTTCAGAGAGACATGCTGCATTATGCTGGCAAACTCGCAAACAAGCACAGATCTTTTAAAGTTGCTGGTTAAATTGTTTTAAAGTTTCTTTTTTCAGAGGATTTAAAACTCAAATTGCCCGGGTCCTTTGTGGTTTCTGACCTCCAGTCCACATCACCATTTAATTCCCCACCAACTGCCATGTCACTTGTCAGCATGTGTGGGACGACAAACATTTTAAATGAGAGATTAGCCAAAAAGTTGTGATTTAATTTGACAAACTGTCCGCGGAGGAGGGTAACTTTTAATTGGAGGCAGTTCAAAGCTTGCAGCTTGCCGGTCAGAGCCAGTGGGTGAGAGGGAGAGAGGGTAAATAGAAGTAGGCAGGGTTGCAGCTGTTGTGTTTGCATATGTGTGTGTGTTTTTGTATAATCACATCTGCATACCCCTACCACCTGAGGAAATAACTCAGACCAGTGAGACATAATTAAATCGGTATTTAGCAGAAAAATCTGCCACAGTTTTTTTGTGCAAGCATCCTCAGATGATTGGATTAAAAAAAAAAACTTCAATAACAGATAGCCCTTATGTCTGTCTGCTCACTACTCCACCAAATGATCTATTATTTAATATGGTGCAATGGCTCCACTATGATGAAACTGTACATTTCTCGCTCTAACTGCTAGTCTACACCAGAGTATTAAACCTGCCTTTATGGAGCACCAGCCACAGTAACTTGAACATCCTGAATTTTCTCGGCTACTCTTATGACACTTACTTACTCTGATGATCAACCAAATCCTTCAATTTGACGTGTGTTATTGCATTAGAGGTTTCGAATTTTAAACAGGATTTGTTGGTATGCGACTTGCCGGGCATTGAAATCAACGTAGTTATATATATATATATATATATATATATATATATATAATGATAATAATAATAATAATGGATACTTTATTGATCCCCATGGGGAAATTACTTGTTTTTCTCTGCATTTGACCCATTCACTCAGTGAAGCAGTGGGCAGCCCACTAAGCAGGCGCCCGGGGAGCAGTGTGTAGGGACGGTACCTTGCTCAGGGGTACCTCAGGGTAGCCGTTAAGTGGATTCGAACCGCCGACCTTCCGATCATGGGGCGACCACTTTACCTACTGAGCTATCCCTGCTCTATATGTATATATATGTATATATATATATGTATATATATATATGTATATATATATATATATATATATATATATATATATAAAAAAAACTGTCATCTCGAGACACTTTACTGTTACCGGTAAGTTGAATACCAGACAACATTAGAGAGAGAACCCAGACAATTAAATCTTCCCCTTGGAGAAAGCACATGGTGACAGTGAGGAGAAAGAACCCCCTTTTAACAGGAAGAGCACAGAGAGAACAACATATAGGACTAAACACATACTACAGGAGAGAGCAGACAAAAGTTATTTCCATGTAGCAGTAGCACAGTAACATATAACTGAGAAGTCAAAAGACAGGAATGGATAAGAAATGCTCAATGCTTCATTGGAAGTCTGCCAACAGCCTGAGGGCTCACGGTCACCTAATCGAGCCCTAACTATAAGCTTTATCAAAACGGAAGGTTTGAAGCCTAATCTTTGCAGTAAAGAGGATGTTTCTGTCTCCCAAAAGCAAACGAGAGAGCGGAGCCTGATAGCTGAAGGCTCTGCTTCCTATTCTACTTTTGGAAGCTCGCAAGTGAGCCTGTAGTCTGAGAGCGAAGTGCTCTATTGAGATGAAATGATACTATGAGGTTCTTAAGAAATGATAGGGCCTAATTCAAGACGAGGAAAAAGGATTTTAAATTCAATGCTGAATTTAGCAAGGAGCCACTAAAGAGAAACTAACATGGTTGAAATATGAGTTGTCTTTCTACTTCCTGCAGTACTGTCACAGCAGTGTTTTAGATCAATTGCAAGCTTTTCAGGTAGCTTTCAGTGCAACAGAATGATAAAGAATTACAATGGCCAGTCCTAGTCCTTTAAAGCCAAGTGTTTCACATTTGATCCACGAGTTTTTGAGACAATGATGTAAAAGTCAATGTGAAATAAACTGCACAATTCATTTTTAAGGAAGAAATTGCACCAAAAAAATGCTGGATGCAGCAGATATGATAAAAATTAAAACTCCTATATGCAAATGAATGTATTATTTTTTATTTTGTCAGAATGAACATAAACGCTAAATTTTCTGGCAATTATTTTATGGTTTAGGCTTTAAAGGCTTAGTGGTAACAAACATATAGAAGCTAGCATGACATGTTATTGTATAATGGAAATAAAACCTTTGACAATTTGATTTATTCTCCTCCCAAATCATCTAACAATGCCACTGTGGTGCCATTTTACTGTACATGTATGTCATTACAGTAAGCTAATAAAACTAAAAAGAAACTTTATGCAATGTATTATGACAGTAGTAAAAATAAGAAATTAAAATTGCAATGCAAAACACAAATACTTATGTCACTTATGCCACGTGCATGTCTGATTCTCTTTCTGAAATAAATATGAGCACCCACAAAATCTCACTCAATCTGTTCAGTGTTCTTGGGACATATGAGCTTCAGTTTAACATGTATGCAGCGAGTACATGAAAAAGCTGCTATTAGGGTTTGTAGGACAAGTACACGCAGCTATGGTGTGCACAGAGGTTGATATGCATCATTCCTGTTTGAAGTTAATAAGCAACATAATTATGGTGGTAAATTCATTAGTCTAAAAATTATCCTGACAAAAGAAATTAATAATTTGTGCTTACAAACACAATTAAAGACAAAATAAATTTTTTCAATATTTTTAATTTACCAAGTCAGCCTGTCACCGCCTGCACTGCTTAACACAAGATGAACTTTGTTACCCACAAGGGTAACTTTCCTTACTTTTTAATGTGCTTGAAGGCTGCAGTGTTTTCACATTAGTTTGGTATCACTTAAATCCTCAGTAGGCGGGAGAATGTGAAGCACAGTTGGAGGTGTTTATTCATTTTTGGTCAGTATGATATTAAAGTTTGCATAGATAAAACCATTGCACACATAATTATTGTGTTGCATGTTGCAGCACAAGTGAGCCTAAATGTAACGATGTGACTATGGTAACAAAGGAAGTAAATATCTTAAACATAGTAGGTAAGGTAACGAGTCAGATGTTCCCTGTGATTTGAGTGAAAAAAAACCCTCCACATTAAAAGTGAAATGTGTGGGTGAAGTGTTTGATTCATCCAGTCTGCACCGACGCTGCTCGACATCTCTGACCTCAGCATCCAGACAAACTGTCTTCATTAGAGCTGACTGGCAGGAGAAATTTACTTATGTGATAAAAACAGGTTTCACACCAGCACAGCAGGAAAAAATCTGCAATGTTGGTTTTTTTTAAAAATATGGATTCTTTCTGCGTATTGATTTCCCCTCCCTGCTGAAATGATAAAGTTCACAGTGACACCAGAAGTCTAATCAATCATTACACTAAAAAGTTCTCAACATATAAAGAGCAGGAGACTTTAAATGTGGCTGTAGCCACACAGGAGAAATAAAACGAAGCAGATGCTCTACAAAAATATTGAAGCACTTATTAATTTACATTTCTTGGAGCCGGTATGACTTTATTTACATCTTATCATAGAAGTTTATTTCTCCTATGAAGTGCACAGGTTTTGGTTTCAGACCTTTTGCCAAACCGACTGATTTTTGGAAATTGCACAAATCAACAGTTTTACTTAAGAAGGCTCCTCACTGAGTGAAGTGACCCATCTGTATCTGTGTGGCAGCCATAACAAGAGTGGGTTGAATTCCCTAAATACAGAGGAAAGGTGCTTCAGTGTCTCCTTTGTTACCTCCTTTAGTATATGATGTGCTGAATCAACTTTAATGAAAGGAAAGGAAATATTGCGTTTTTTGAACTTCCAGTTTTTGAAACTGACAAGCAGATGATAAACATTTCTCTGCTTTATTAAAATCTGCATGTTATGGGTTTGCTTCCCAGTGTGAAGCACTCTGTGTATTTAGAAAAGTGCCTTTATAAAAAGAGATCATGATAAAAAGATCAAAGTGAAGTTTGCATTGATTATGTACTCATTTTGAGAGTTTCTGTAATGCCAGCTTTTAGAGGTACCACAAATTAAAAATGTTCTTCAGAGATGCCGAAAGTTTTAATAAAAGCAAGCGTTAGAGCGGATCATCTATTCAGCAGGAGGAGAAAATCTGGGTGGAAAGCTGGGGAATACAGTTGGAGAGCTGACGCTTTTTATGCTGGATATTTTCTGGGTGGTAAGGTTTGAGTGGCAGTGAAGTTTTCCAGTGATTAATACGCTTCGAATGCATTTAGATGCTTATGAAGACAAGATTCTAACCTTGATTTGGACCGGTCCAAGTACATTCCTAAACTCAAGCAGCCAAACATATCTAAGGCTGCGATAATATAGAGACTGATAAACTTTGATGTTCATGCTGTAGAGACTTTCACTTAGAGCCTCCAAATGATTTTGTCAAAGTCAACTGTGCACAGCCATTTATCACTGTAATGCATGCAGAGGGCAGAGTGAAGCAGTCAGAGTGAGGAGTGAGCACACTGAAGAGCGCAGATGCAGAAATTCAATAATCACACAGCAGCGTTCTCTCTTTTTTCCATCCACTGTGTATTTTTCTATTTCATCTTTCTCTTTCCCTTCCTCCTTGCCTCTTTCCATGTCTATCACTTTAAACAGAGTCAGAGAAGGCAGCAGACATCTTGACATGTTTACTCACAGCCCTCAGGCGTGTGCTGACACACACACACACACACATCACATATCTTTGATCACTTTGTAATGATCCTGGCAAGGTGCAGTGATACGATAGAGCTAAAATCACACCGTAATAACCTGTATAACACACACATGAACACGTGCAAATCTAGTGTGTAAGATCAGAGCATCTCTGTAGAATAGGCACATACACACTCGCAGGCTGCAGTGGCACTTCTCAATTACTGCAGAAAATAACAAAGGTCCCAGTGAAAATGAAATATTCAGAAAGTATGGACCCATGCCAGCATGCACACACACACACACATACACACACACGTGCACACACCAGCGCATGAAATAGACTGGTAGGGGTGCAGACATCAATTTTCAACACTTGAAATAAATCTTGGATAGAAAATATTCCCTCCACATACAAAGCAGAGCGTAATTCAGTTTCTGCACACTGTGTTCAGTGTGTTTATTTCAGAATAGACAAACATACATTTGCTCCTATGTCTCTAAAAACAGGTTTACATTTTTTGATGTTTTAAAAAGAACCTCTCAGTCTCTCGTTTCCATAATTGTACACGTTTGAAGTTGCTTATCCCCCTGAAATGGCATTAGAAGACTCGTAAACCTCGACGTATTAAATCTTTCTGATTGATGCTCGCTCGCTTAACACTGGAGTTGGGTCGCGTCTGTCTTCACTCCAGAGGAAAAACAAAGAAAGACAATAACATGAACATGGCAGAGGATACAAAATAAATATAGCAACTGTAAACCTGAAGGTGTTACTCGGCTTTGCAAGCTTGCCAGCAGTCCTGCCAAGTGATCTTATGCTATAAACATTTCAGTGTAATATTTTTTTCCTGGGTTATATGTTATTTAAAATTGTATGAGACACTGAAAGAACATTTAGTCCTCCTTGTCTGAACTTGAAGAAGTCGACAAGGTGGAAGAGCTGATTGTGATAATGCGCTGTGTAATTATCTCTAATCAGCTCTCACACTCAGCCGCTCACATTTTTACCTAATCAGTACATAACTGTATTAATGCAGTATTGCTTTTTGGGCATTAACAGGAACATTTAGTGTACCTGTAAAAGATTTTTATTCCTTTTATTCACTCGTATTAATGTTACACTTTGTGCATTTTCCACATCCGTATACGTATGACATCACATAGCAACAGAGTAATGATGTAAATGAACATTATGGAAATTAATGTAGAAGTATAATTAAAAACATCAAGTGACAGGAATTAGAAAATTGCTTAATTGGCGATAAGCGACGATATGACGTTATCAGACAAATTTAATTAATGCTTCTCCGTCTGTCTCTCATCCTCTTGCATTCTCCCTTTTTCTCTCTCTCCCTCATATCCTACTCTCTCTCTCATCCATCTGAGCAGCGATGGTGCTGGAAGAACTGGGACCTACATCCTGATCGACATGGTCCTCAACAAGATGGCTAAAGGTAGGTGTTCCCTATCCTTTTCCCCACCCTTCCTTTTCGCCCGTGTGGAGAAGGTGCTCAGTTTGCCCTCCCTGTTGTGACTGGAGAAATAAAAAGCACGGCTGTCAAATTATTCCCGCTATCATCAAAGTTATTGCTTTTTGCAAAGTTGGATGATTGCATTGAAAATAATGACATTTAATTAGATCATTACAGTGATGAGTAGCTACGAACAATGACATTTTCCATTAGCACACTCGATCACTCTTACTTTCTGCCTCTGAGCCAGAGAAAACAAGCTGATTTTTAAAATATATTATTAGTTATTTTTTATTAGCTTTTGCTTAATTACTGCAAATGAATATCTGTTTCATTATCTCAGTGGATGCTCCGCTGCTCTGGCACCATGCTGCAGCTTGTTTTTCTCCTGTCTTGCCAACAAAACACAGTTAAACTCAGTAAAATCCAGACAGAGAGCAAGTGTGATTTTCATGACGTGGTGACAGAAACGAGCTAAAAAGAAGTGGAGATGTAAAATTAGTGTGCAGGCTGTTGGTAATTAACCTGAACTGACCATGAATTGTTTATTTGAAGTGCCATCAGGACTCACAGCCAGTGGATTTTAAGCACATTATAAGTGCTTGATAATTACTATAATTACAGTATGATATAATAACACAGCGAGTAATTATGTAAGAGACTGAATATTTTAAGGGGCAGTGACGGTTCTTGATATCATGTTAAGTGAAGTCTCCTTTACTGAAGTTCAGGTTGATTGTATTTTATTTACAAAATATTTTGATTTGTTTTTAACAAACCAACTTCCTTTTACTTCCTCCATTCATGTGGTTCGATTTGTTTATAAGCCTGAGCCTGTAATTACACATCTGACTAGTCTCATGTCTTTCAAATTAAAAGTCTCTAATTGAGTGCGGGCTTCATGTTAGAAGAACTTTGAAAAGGTAGATGATGTTAATAAGGCAGATGTTTAGTGTGTGTCAGTAAAGTCTTTCTAAAAATTGATTCCTCATGTTTCGGTTACACGATGTAAAGACAGAAGGTGATCAATCCACTGTTTCTACTGATTGGATATTTGTGTGTATGTGTGCGTATCTTTCTTTGTAAGTGTGCGTTTGTCCTGTGGTGGTGCTGCTGTAGCAGAACGAGCTCCTGGGTCTTTAATTCCAGATCAAAGGGTCAGTTTGGGCTTCAGTGGCCATTTCCCAGGCTGTCACACTGTGATGGGGCCCCTCCCAAGCACCAAGGGGCCGGGAGGAATGGGCGGGAGTTGGTGGATGCGAGGGGGAAAGTCCTCCATGTCCTTTTATCTCCTTCCCAAATCCTTCCCATTCCAAACTTGTCTATAAAAACCTAATTGGCCATTGAAGCAACATGAAATTAATTCATCTCATAACAAGTAACTTTTGCCTTGGATATTTTTAAACAAAATATATTTTTTGACAGACAGCAGGGAGAGTACATAGATATCAGAAGAGGAAAACTAAGGAAAACTGTTTTCTTTTCTTTGCTAAGTAATGGAGGAGATTTCAAATGATGTGAAGTGTAGCCGAGGCTACTGTGGCAGCAAATTAGAGCAATGAGCATTTTCCTGCTTGACATCGAATTAACACATTAGCTGTGGGTCAAAAGTTTCCATTAACACTACACTGAAAATATATATGAGAATGTGAAACATGCAAAAAGTTGTCCTTTGCTGCCATTAGATTTTACAACTTAAATACAACTTAATTTCACTTTTATTCTATTATTATTAGTCTTTATATAATGGATTACCATAGCTATGTGGACTGATCTCAACTTTAGCTTTGTGACCTTTGACCTTTCCAAGCTAACTAGCTTGCATCCATGCGTTGTGTGAATGCATCACACAGATGCTGCTAAAAAAACATACTTAAAATGCAGCTGCACAAACACAGTCGACACTTGAACCAGGTCAGGTGAAGCCTAACAGACAGGTACAGTATTTAGGCGACGCCTACCTGTCACCGAAAGTGACTCAAAGCTTTTAATAATTTCTAGCCTTAACCCCTGATAAATTGTAAAAGCATGAGTCATTAAAAAAAACACACATTCTTCATGAATTTAAGATAAGATAAGATAACCTTTATTAGTCCCACACGTGGGAAATTTGTTTTGTCACAGCAGGAAGTGGACAGTGCAAAAGTTATGAGGCAAAAATTAGAATACAATAAGAATAAATACAGTACACAACTGTACAGAATAGAATAAAATAAAATACTATATACAGTAGAATAAAATAAAATAAATATACAATAAGATAAAAATAGAATACAAATACAAATACTATATACAACTGAGTAAAAATACAACGATGACAGAAAGGATTATTTGTTATAAAAAGCAAATTAGCAATTGAGATTGAAAATGTTTTTTGTTGCAGCACATCTTAAAAATAATTGAAAACCAAATTAAAAAATAAAAAATTAATGATGAGCACAAACAGGAGTAGAACCATAGTCTCCTACATGAAAGTATCATCACGTCTGTTCATCACCCAGCTGTTTCAAGCTGGTAAAGCTTCACGTTTATTAAGGCTCTTCATGTTTGTTTGCTCCACTTTGTGAATAAGCCAGATAAAGGCCCTAAAACGAGGCCTAACCCTCCCCGTCCTCACTGAGATATTAATAAACAAAATATTTTTTTTATCTTTTTGAAAAGAAAATCATCTTTTCTTTGAGTGATGTAATCGGACCGTGGTCAGGAAATGCTAGAGAGGTTTTATTGTGAGGATCAAAGTGGATTTCACCATTGATAAAACGGTGTGAAATCTGTGTTAGGTAGAGTGTTTATGTTAGCAGAAAAATAGGATTTTGACAGCACTTTATGTTTTTACTTTATTTTATTGCCTCTGAAGATGTTTCATAAACTGGGGGAGTTGTGAAATCTGCTGAACCCATACAGGAGCGTGTAATCCTTCGAGGTAAAACATGAAAATCAGCAGAAGCAAAGGTAGAAGACTCTCACTTGGTCTGAGCTGTGCCAACCGACCAGTCTGTCACTATTATCTTTAAATTTCTCATTTAAAAAGATAAATTTCTTTGCTCCGTACTTTATCTTTTTGGGACAAATTTGAGGTATGTTCACTTGAGTACTTATATACGTACTGTAGTACTGCATTACCATATCCTAGGTGTTTATATCCCATATACAAACCACATGATCGTCTTCTAACATGTTAGATTTTTATAAACTACAGTGCATAAAATGAAGATTTTAATGTGCAGAGTAGTTAAAGTTATTCATCTGGAAAAGATTAACATGAAATGGGTGCCTAAAAAGGCCAAATAGAGTATTAACTCATGAGTTTAGTGCTTTGGTCTTCCAGCCAATCGTTGTAACCTCTTTGGTTTACTCTCTGTATTCATCACCCAGACAACTGCATAACAAAAAGGCAAAGTTTCAGTTGTAGCAAGCAGATATTTTCCTCCGAATTTGGTTGAGACCAAGACGGAGCTAATGCTCATACATTAGTTTTGCTATGAAGTTATAATTAAATCAGTTATTGCAGCTTTAATTAGGAGTTTTGCTTTGGCTTTTGCTTGTATGCTATTTCTTTATGATGTACTTATCCCCTACTTATCCTCATTTTACAGCTCAGCATTGTACGTGTATCTACAATTAGTTAAACTGGAAACGTGCTCATTACCAAAATTAACTAACTAAATTATACAAAATCACAGGCAACAAATACTAATGTATAAAATTAAAGGTGCTGCCATTGCTTTGTAACAGTGAAAAGCAACAATCGTCTACAAAAACGTATCATCTCAAATAAAGTTTTAAACGATTTGACCTGGCTGATGTCTGTAGATTATAAGATTTGTCTTCCTCCGTTTAAGCCACTGTATGTTTGCAAGTGCTTAAGGATTAAATAGATGATTGTAAAGTGCCCTGTTGAAAAGACGATAATATAGGTTTGTATTTAAAACGAAATACCTGAAAAATCTAGTTGCCCTCTCGTACATCACTTTCTCAGCTCTACTTTCCTCCTTTTTTGTCCTGAGAACCTTAAAGCCTTTGGGTTTGCAGGTTTTCTCCATCCTGATCAAAGAAATTTCTCACTGCCTCCTCCTCTTCTTCCATCCTCTCAGAGACAGAATAACCCCAGTTTCCTTCACACTCCCTCCTCCTCCTTCCCCTCTTTCCTAATAGATTCCAACAGTTTTTTCCCAAGGAATTGCAAATTTCCTCAAGAATTATAGCGATGTAGCAGGGTTGAGGTGGTTCTCACGTTTTTTTTCCCTTCAACTTTTCCAAAATGCGCCCTTACTTCTCTCCTGTTTCTAACCACCACCCATCACCTTTCTCTTCATCTTAAGAATCTATCAAAACACAGTGAATACCAGAGAGCTTTTCAGCACTGCACCATTTCTTTCTGCACTTTTTTTCTTCAGGTCCAGCTGGTCAACCCAGCCCTCGGCTTTGGGGTTTTCGTGGCCTCCTCAAGGGCTGCGTGTCTTTCTTTCTTTTTCTTTTTTTTCCAGGCTTTCTCTCCTCCTTCTCATCTATAGCACACCCCCCTCTACCCTCCTAAGTCCTACTCCTCGACCTCCACCCCAAAGCGGTCTTACAGAAGAGGGAATCTCAAAATGAGGCAGAGGTTTTTATACTAGTCCCGCTTTTTTCATGCTTCCACCATCTCCTTCAAGGGAAAGCCCGAATTAGGCATTTTTTCTTAATACCGTCCATTTTGAGTTTTATCAGAATCTTCACAATAGCCCTTGGTTTGTTAAGTCCTTCCTCTCAAAAAAGAAAAACTAAAGCAGTGAGTAGTCTGCTGCAGCTTTTCTGGCTAGAAGGGAGTCTATTGTGTTGTGAAAAGGGGGGAAAAAAGCTCACAAAACCTGTGAAACAGAAAGAGAAAATGGTGTGAATGAGCGGTTCTCCCACCATTCATTTTCCTCTTCATGCAGGCAAGAAAAAGGAGTGTTATTATGTGTCACAACAAGAAAAAGTAATTCTTGCGCTTTTTGTTTCCTCAGAATTTGGATAGAGGAGGAGAAGGTGGGGGAGAGAAACGGAAGGACAGAAAACAAATTAAATGTTTTTTCTGTCTTTTGTTCTTTCTGAATTTAATTGTTGCTCCCACCTCTCTCTCTCTTGTCCCTTTTCTCTCCCAGAACAATTTCTCTATTTCTGCGACATGTCTTCCTCCCCCCTTAACATCTATTTTTCCCTCTGACTTTATGAATCATCTCTTGTGTTTTATGTCTCTTTGATTCTTTTCTCAAATAATGCGTGGGTACCTGCAATTTTTGGTTATGCTCCATTGACATCACAGGGCGGCCGTAAGACCGTTATAAGTACAATGAGTCTTTTAAAAGTAGCTTACACTTCATTTGTTGCAGAAATGGTATTTAAAAAGCTACATTAACATATAATAGAGATTTTTCTGAGAAAAAAATGTTTTAATATCCTTTTGGGGTTTTTTTTTTATTTTTGATAAGTGCATTAAGAGCAATTCCATGAATGTCTTTTGTTATTTGTTAATTCATCAGCAAAAATAATTACAATGCTAGCGTTTTTACAAAGTATTATCTGGCCTTCTGAATGGATTCTTCTTACCTTTGTTTGTTTTCATCCCAAATTTTACACAATTTTCATGCCACACAGTCCAACAGCAATATTAAGTAAAACTGAGTAGCAGATGGGTCATACAAGCTGAAACTATTAGTAGTAGTACTCAAGTATTTGATATACTGAGGAAGATTATTGTATTTAAAGGTAAACGTAACCTTAGTGATGTATTTTGGAAAGACAGAAAAAATAAAAATCATAAATAACATCAAAAGATTTTCATAGTGGCGATAAAAAAGAAATTCTAGAAACTTGATATAATGCAGTTTGTGGACAATAAGCACGCCTGCGGCAGCTGCTCGGCCATGGAAACCCATCCCATTGAAGCTCTGGGCGCACAATCTTTGTGCTGTTGTTGATGTCAGAGAAGGTTTTCAAACTCTGCAAAGCACTGGCAACTTTTATGCATTAACTTGATGTTGTCTGTCACTTTAATAGTAGCAGTCACTGTAGTAAAACTTAGTTGTTTGTGCAATATCTAGGAGGGAGAAAGTGCACAAACTGACGTGTTGCACCGGTAGATTGCTGTTACCCTTGGATTGCTCTTTAAAACAACCAGTTTTTTTTCACAAACATTTGTATAGCTTGATTGATTTTGTTCACCTGTGGCAGTGGGACTGAAAACACCTGAACTGAAGGAGTAAAAGTTGTGACCCCATAGTTTTGTCCATTTCCACACTGAGAAACAGAAGCAAACCATTTTTTAAATAAAGTCTTGTTAATTGTAATATTGTATTATGTATTGATCCAATCAATTCCAAGTAGCTCGTCTAAATAGTGCTTAACTAAAAACACTATTAAGACAAATTTAAAAAGAAAACATTCAAACTGTCGTTTTTATTGTTACTTTTCAAAGACGTGAAAGACTTTTGTCTATAAAGGCTAGAATTGGCTTATCAAGGCTTAAGTGCTGAAACTGGAGAAATCTAGTTTTTCAATTATGGTCACATAAGATTATACACGTCAGATACGTATATGCCTCCTTGTGTTTGACTCCAAAAGGATTATAATATGTTTGTAATGTATCACAGTCTCTGATAATCTGACCAGCATTTGGCCTGAGGTCATTGAGCTGACTGCAGCCAGCCACACTTTTGTCAGCTGTGGGACATTATCCCAGTCTGGCATACAGACAGACTGACGGGCAATACACACACAGACAAACACACGTCAGCTTTTGGCAGTGGCTGAGAGAGCTCTGGTGGGCAACCTTCATGAAAGGCTAAGAACAACCAAAGACTAACAAGGAGCTTTCAGATTGACTCAGGTTTCTTTAGAAAATGTAGCAAACATGTGTTCCTGTGATTTCCCTCACAAAGTCCTCTGCACCAGCTCCTTTGGCCTCTTCATCTTTTTTTCATTTCAACTAAAGACCATCACTGTTTTCTAGAGTCAGAGTGTGTGTGTTTGTGCTAAGAGGATGAATGTAATCGCCTTTGCTGTTCTAATGGGAGTTGGTTTAAAAGAGCAGATTGAATGATGTTAGCTGGATTATCTTGGTGGTGCCTTGAACACAATCCAACATCATTTGTGTGTGTGTGTGTGTGTGTGTGTGTGTGTGTGTGTGTGTGTGTGTGTGTGTGTGTGTGTGTGTGTGTGTGTGTGTGTATGGCAGGTGCCAAGGAGATTGATATTGCAGCGACTCTGGAGCACCTGCGGGACCAGAGGCCAGGAATGGTTCAGACTAAGGTAACACACACCTGAATCCTGTTTGTTTGTGCAGATTTTGTTTGATTTATGGAACAGTGTGAACAGATGACTTTTTTTGTTTTTACATTTAAAAATCCTGCTTAACGTAATTTCACAAACTTCAACAAATCCTCAAATATAAATAAAAGTGCAGGTCCTTGAAGGAGAAAGGACCTTCGCCAACATTTATCAAGGAACAAGATGTATATGAGCAGAAAAAATATATATATTTATTAGATTTAAAATGTATGGTAGTGACTGCACACTAGTGCATGAACAGCACTTCTCACACAGTGCATCATCAGGAACATTAAAGTATCAAAAAAATATTTAAAGCTTTTCTCAGATTTGTCTGTATTATTTTGCTTTTGTACCAGCAGTCAAATTACATGGGGGAATATAATAAGTTGTGATAGCTATGGATGGATCTCACTTCAGCTACATTGGAATGAGTCAGACACTATAATATTTCGCTGTTTCAAATCTTGGTTCATCAATGAAAGATGTTCACCATGAACCTATGCAACACACCCAGTGACTTAGATCTGCTCCACTGTGTGACCCATCAAGATGCTAATCTACAACATGAGCTCCGTTATGCTGCATGTTGGAAATCGAAACCATAGTAGGATTAAAATGTGACTCCAAGAAGTCCTAAGTATCCGAGAATGACAGTGAGAATGTTTTGCATATACAGGCTGATTTGCAGTAATTACATTTAAGGTTGCTACTGTGGAAGGCTACTTTTATTTCCATCAGCATATAATGTAAGTAAGGTCATTCTCAGCATCTCTATCAAAAAAACGAACAATCCATCTGTGCTGTCACATGAATTTGGGTAGAAAGGTTACACGAAGGATTGCCATGGTAAACTCAAAATGTCAACTTGACATTCTTAGATCGCCTTAATGCCCCAGAACTGTCTTTCTAACAATCGATCACACTCCCATCAAAACTTCACTTTGTCTAAAAGTCTTTGCTGAGATGATAATCTCTATGCCCTATTGTGAGAGAGACTAGATTTGAGAGTTTTGGGGACTGGCTCCACTGCTTCAGCTCAGATGAATCGATTTCTGAAAGGGATTATGGGAAAATCAGGTCAAATCACAGAGGAATATGTATAGAGTTCAAATAGGTGCTGATAACCTGTCCCAGGTTGTCCTAATCAGAACTTGTAGTGGAGGCTTTCTGGTTATATGAAGTGAATGATCGAGAATAAGAATTTGCAAAAAAGGTGGTTCTATTCCATTTTGGTTAAGTGTTTAGGGAATAAAGGGAATAAAGTTTTGTAAGTATTTTTTGGGGGAAAAAGTCCTCAAACAAATTATTAAAAAGACTCATATTCTAAAATACATTTGTTCACTGCCTCAGAGACCTACAACCAAGTATATCGTCATCACACTGTACACTGAATGACTCCGGCTGGTCTGGAAACAATTACCGGCTGATCTGTGAACTTAATTAGAAAGGAAACCCAGGATGTGTGTAAAACATCCATGGTATTGATCCAGGTTTTATTAAAGCATGTATCCTGACTGAACTGCTGTCACAGCACTCTCCCTGCACTCCTCACACATTGATTCCCTTTGTGGTCAGGAGACCCAGCCTCAGCACTCTGATTTCATTTCTGAATTTGATCTGCTGTTTGTGCCTTTAATCTACTTCTTACTGTGAGGATAAAGTACTCATAGGTCAACCATGTTTTGATCACGCACGAGTATAAATAAGTGTTTCAAAACAACATAACAGTTCTCTAACATAAGCATGGCCATCTAAACTTCACGGCCATGAAGCTAGAGTCTCCCTTTGCCACAAAGCCAGTGGGATTTTTTCACAGGCTTTTCTATGATCACAGACAAAAAGGTCTGTGGGAAATAAAAGTTGGGTACTTCCACATTTTGTTCAGCATCATAATCTCCGCAAACTGATGCAATATTAAGGATTTTTGAAGGGTAAATGCAAAGTAGCATGTATCGCTGAAATCAAACACTTAGTAATCTTTTTGTTCTTGCATGTATTAACTTTCTTTCTTTCTCTTTTTTGTCTGTCTGCAGGATCAGTTTGAGTTCGCATTGACAGCCGTTGCTGAGGAGGTGAATGCCATCCTGAAAGCTCTTCCACAGTAGAAAACAACACCTTCTCTACTCCTCATCCCAAGGATCTTCTCCTATATTGTTTCCTATTTTGTCTTTCTCCCGTCTCCTAAATTTTTTACCCTGTTATTTATGTTCTTTCCCCTCTCGTGCTTCTCATCTGTCATTTCCGTCTCTTGTTTCTCCTCCTTCTGACACTTCACTTAATCTGTGTTTTCCTGTCTGCCTTTCTTCTTTTTCTCCACTCCTTCTTCATTTTCCTCCTCTCTCCACTGTCTTCTACTTTCATTTTGTTTTCACACTCCTTGCTACTCCCATGCCCTTTTCATGTCTAATATTTACCCATGTTTTTACCATTTATCGCTTCTATTATTTCCTGCAGTCAAATTTCCTATTTCTCACCCTATCTTGTCATCAGTTGTTTTTTCTCATCTTTTATCCCATTTTCTCATTTCCGCATGTCTCGTCTTTCCTCCTTGTGACCCCTCTCCCTTCCATGTGCAGCCGTTCCTTGCAATTCTTAACATCTCCCATTCGATCTCAGTCAACGTTGTGCCAGGAAACCATTGAAACTATCCTGTACATAGACAGACCTTCCTTCTGTTGTGATGATCCAAGCAGCCTGTTTTCCAAAGTAACATTTTGCCGCATTTAAACGCCTTTTAAGCGATTTTTCAAATTCATCTGTATTCTGTTAAGTGTCTAATTATCATAATTTTTGTTTATAGATGAACATTGATCTCATTGGCATCAGCTGGCAATGATCAAAATAAGATGGCTCAAAATGTAATCGTATATCTGATTCTGATTTTCTGGGCAATGTTCAACGTGGCCAGTTGCCAAACCTGAGAGTTTTACTGAATTGATGCCACTGATTGGTCTCTGAGTGGGTGCATTTGTGACGCAGATCATCACATATTGTGTCTGATATTTAATGCCATGCTTTTTGATATGTTTTGATGCAGTATGCTAGTGTGTCACAGTATGCTGTAACTCATCAGCACGTAGCGTTGGTCAGTACGGTAGATATTAGGCAAAACACGAGTGATTCCATCTCCCACGAAGTCTTGCTTTTGTAAAAGTAAGCGGGGAAACCCAAAAATTAACACATTATCGGTAACTGTCTTAGTTGAACAAAAAAAACGTGCTAATACTGGAAATACGGTCAAATGATTTTGCTTCATCTTTGTTGAAGCAATTTTGTGTTTCTTCTACCTGAATTGTTCTTTCTTGTGGAAAAACAATGTTGTGGCTTGTCAGTGAAGTTACACTCATGTCTGCCTTAACAAAAAAAAAATAAACATTCAGTAGATGGACTGGTAAAAGCCACGAGGATAAGGAGTAATGCTTCATTTTAAAATGGCCTCATTCTAGTGGATTAACCTGCGGATTAAAGATTAGCTGTGCCTGTGCTAAATGAAAACCGCTGCGATAAACATTGAAGAACATTCTGCCGGAGCAGAAGTTTCTGTTCGGCCAAAAGTTTGTGAGAGTCTTCTCACAAGTACCTACTTCAAATAACTATAAGTTCAAAATGCTGGAGTGGAGTCATTTTAAATGGTAATGTTTCTGACAAGTATTGTCATGCCAAAAGGAATAGCTCTGCTTCTGAATAGTAGGTTCTTAATGTAGCATTAATGGATGATTTGTCCATGTACAGTAGTGAAATCTGTATTGCAATGGAAATTAGTTTGCAGTGACACGCCTCAGCTGGTTTTCCCAACACCATTCTAAAATTAACATGTTTTATGTACTGCTGTAAATAAAAAGAGCACAGTCAGCATTAACTCTTGTTTTTTATGTTTTAGCCCATGTATGTAGGTTTATTTCAGTATCACGCCTCTCAAGAAAAGGCCCCACCACCAGTTACAGACAACTTCAGAGATCATTATTTTTGCTGGCTTCTAAGCAGAATGTCCTGGGATTGTCGGCTCATTTTCGGTTTTAGCTAGACAAAAGCCACTACTAAATAGCCTGAAGTTAAGACACTGATTATTAAAGATGGCTTTGGGAAACCAGCTCGTGCAAAATCAATTGGTTGACAGTTTGAAATGTTTCATTCAGTTAATTCTACTAATTCTGTTTGTAAATCACCGATGACATGAATTGCATACACTATGCTGCTAATGCATGACTATTCAACAAATGTGTGCTGTAATGTTCTCCTTGCCTCAAAATGACCTTTACAAACCTCTGCAAGCAACCAGCCAACTGCTGATGTATCTATTAACTTTGTGTTAGACTCTTTATTAAACAAGATGCTCCAAGGACCTTAAAGTACAAAAGCCAAGGATTATCTTCTCTAAACTGTGCAGATCATAGTTAAAGCGGGCTGAAACGGGTGCAGTAACAATATGATGTAACACTGCAGCAAGCTGGTCTACATTTTTCCATCACAAAATTGAAACGTGCTACGAGAAATGCTGCTTTTAATAATGTGTTCAATGTGAAATGAGATTCTGTTTCTCCCCCTTTTTTAGGATACTGTCAGGTATATTATAAAAATGTGGAATTAAGTGAACTGGCATTCACTTTAAATGATCTTATTCTACTATATTTGAATCAAGCTTATTATAATGGGCTTTTATTTTTATTTGTTTATTTTGCAATGTTGATACTCAATCAGTTTCCCTGCTGCTGTTCTTTCTTTCTCACTCACCATCAAGTATGAATAGATAGCTGGTCTGTTGCATTAAAACTGTACATAAACCCCAAAACACAACAGAAGATATTTTGTTCTATTGGTGTAAACAACTTGTGAATAAAGTCTAGTTGTCGATGCAGTATTGTAATGCAATCCCGACTTGTGACTGTGGTCTCTTTTTATCCTTTTCTGACATAATTATACACAATAACTTTTACCATCGGGGTGAGCAGTAAAACGTGTTTTATAGAGCTGCTAACACCAGCTGCATTTTAAATCAGGTACCTTAGGTGTGTGCACACAAAGTGATGTCCTGCAGTGGATGGCGTTCAAGGTTGACATTCAGCATTTACATTTTTTTCTCCTCAGGTGAGATATTTGAGCAACACTAACACCTAATATACGAGAAGGTGCAACTTTTTTGCAGTGGGTTTATATTGCTTGACACTGCACAAAAAGAAAAACATATATTTCGGCAAAAAGTTCATGTGAAGTGTGGTATTTTGTCCATCACTCGATTATTATTATCGGTAAAAGTAGTTGTAGTAGCAGCAGCATTATAGTGACCACAGAGTAAAGGAGTTAGCTTGGACGTTAGGTAGCCAAACTAGCTAACATTCAGCTAGTTTGGCTAGCAAATTAAAGTTGTAATTAGCCATATTATTAAAAAGCTGCTAACTTTGGTTTGAATGAAAAAGGGAAATTAAAGGCAAAACTGACCTGTCATTCAAAGTTCACAAATGGTTTAACTTTTAAAACTATTGTGCTCAGCTACACATTTCTCGCTAAACTTGACAGAGCGTTTCTGGCACAGTTAGCCAACGAGTGAAAATGAATGAAATATATGCATTTGAGACCTGATCTCCAGTTTTCTGGTTAAAAGGGAGGATTTTCTTTAGAACCCAGTAACACCAAGTGTATCTTTTTTAACCCCAACTCCCATTTGTTTATTTAAGGTAAACTGTGAGCAATAAACTGCCAAAAAAAAATGCCAGATATAACAAAGATTATACAAAATTACATTCACATATGCAAAATTATATCTAAATTTAAAATCTATATGTTCTGGACATTATTTCAGGGTTCAGGGTTTATAGGGTTAACATAGATTTTTGTCACACTCTTAAATAAATATAATATAATGACATTTTGTGGGAGACGTGTGTATGCAAACTGTGCACTCTTTAATCAAAAGTTAAGCTACAAAAGCAAATATTTGATCTGTCATGACCTTTAAAAAATCCCAGTGTAAGCACCTGTTTTTTCCACTTGATCAAGAGAGCGATTTAAAATCACCCTTTATCATCTGATTCATCGCATGCCTGCAGTTAACTGTTTCTTTCTTAGCACTGTGGAAGAACCGCTGTCACTCCTTCAAACATAAGTTTTTTGTGCAGCTGTTTTTAAGCCTAATACCTGTCCAGCTGTTTTTAACCTCATCTCCTTCATGTTGACAATCTCTCATTACAAAGACATTTTGACGCCAAAATGAATCGCATTTTTCATTCAGAGTCATCATCACTTGGCATTATTATTCATCCAGCATCTCCTGATAAGAAGCTGGGTGGATGATCAGCTTTTTGAGTGCTTATTCAGGTGAAACAGCAGCTTGCTATTGATTGTGGGGGGGGGAAAACGTTCTCAGTACATAAGCTTGTGTTGCTTTCTTGCAGTGTTGACTTAGAGAGTAGGAAGTAGGGAAATCGATTTAGCAAGATGCTGCTTTTCTCTCAATAGTGAGTCATATGAGTAGATTTAGACCGTCTAAGTTTTTCTTTTCATAGATGGCAACTTCTACTGTAGACACCTTGCAGTTTGAATACATGTGCACACATTTTAGTCCCTGAGATTTGGTTTGCCTGATAGTAGCTACAAAGGGCCTGTTCACACATAGTATTATCATGTATTTGGAATCAACATTAACACGAGAACAGCTCTAAGTATATTTGTTCACACAGGGAATTAGAAATGTTTCTCTGCACGTGTCCTGGGTGACCACCAATGTTCCCTCTAATTTTTCATGTGTCTGAGCGAACACACAAACTCACTGAGCGGTCCCTTGGACCACTGTGAGCAACAGCAGACATGTGCACTGTGGTCACGCCAGCATCGAATCGATCCAAGTTACATGGTTTTATTAAAATAATCAAATTACAGCATTTATGTTAGACTACTTTTAATTAACTGCTTTAGCCCACTTACAATGAAAATGTAAAATCTAGTCATTGACCTGTGTAGTATGTTAACACTATTGGAAGTAAAAATAACCTGAACTCCAATTTTGAAAACACAGCTTTCTTTCTTTCTTCTTCTTTTTTTTTTTTATAAAGCTCTGACTTGTATCATGAATATGAGTCTGTGGTCTGGGAGAGAGTCCTGTAACTCTCTGTCTGCAAAGTACAGTAAATAATGACCAATGTTGGGCAATTAATTATATAGTTACTTCTTCAAAAAGTAACTGAGTTATGCAAACAACAAAGTTTTTTGCAGCAACTATTTATAGACAAATTATTTGTGCCACTCCAAAAAATAGTTTATGTCTACTATGAGATAAAGGAGAACCACAGCCTGATACCTGCAGGCCTGACAACAGGAGATGTATCACTCCCGTAACACCTGTAACATTCAGTAGTCGCCTCATTGTTCTGACACAGTGTGTAGTGTAGTCAAAACTATTGACTACACTACACACTAACATCACAAGATTTGCGCTAAACGTCGCAAATCTCTCACATCTCAAAACACCGCTGTCACTCCTAAAACTTCCCCCCTTCCTAAACAACTAAATGCCATGTTGCCATATAATTTTTTGATTGGTCAACATGGTACATTTTTCCACCAATAGGAAAGAGTGGGGTTTTTTTGGCGTTGTTTTCGCTCACAGGTGGAGAGTGCTTTCGAGCGTTTTCCTTATAAAACACAGTTTTTACCGTTTCTTCCCGCAGTAAATATAAACAACGATAATATTCAGGAAGAAAACCAAACATTGCGTATATTTTTATCATAACTCTGGTTTTACGTGGCCTATCAACACAATTTAAAAACTGGTATAAAGTCCACACTTTTTCTGTCAATTGTTCCGTCTGTCCTGCTCACATCTCCAATGGTTGTAAACGTTGTCATTAACGTGACTTCACTCCACATCAGCCACGCCGCTTTGCTAGCTAAAACACCGGTGTCGGCACATAAGGACGCTGTCATAGCCTGTCAACGGTGTTGATTAGCTGCGTATATACGAATGCGAATCGCATTATTGGCTGGACTATGGGAGAAGGTGACATCGTTCTAATCCCAGCCAGTCACTTACTGACTAACACTGCAAAACAGAATTGTTAAAGTTTTAATTTTAAAAAAATTTGTGCGCAACGCAGATTTTCTGTGCTCAGAGACCGTGCCAGCAGTGCGCAATTGCGCACGCGCGCAGCTTAGAGGGAACATTGGTGACTAGGGCTGGGTATCGTCACTGATTTCTAGAATCGATTCAACTCCGATTCACAAGGTCCCGAATCGATTCGATCCACGATTCGATTTAATTCGATTCGATTCGATTCGATTTGAATCTGGGAAATTCTGACAGTCAGAAATATTATAATTCAGATCAGTAGATTTACATATTTTTGTATCTGTAAAAAGGAAGCTGACACACGCAAGACTTTATCAAAGGTGTAAGCGTCACTTTGCCTTTGTGTCAAAGTAGCTGAGGATAAAACAAAAACATGAAGGTGATTTTCCTGGCCTGGGATTTTATAAAAATATTCTGCAGTACATCAAAAACGAAAGAAAACCATTAATCAACACATGAACATTGCCTCTGAAGTTACAGAGGTTTTACTAGAGACACGGCTAGCCGTTTTGCATTTTGCGTAATTTTAAAAAGTTTAAATTTGCTCAGAAGCCTATTGAACCTATTGAGAAATTAGGTTTTCTTTTCGGAAGTATATAAAACGGGGAAAAAAAACGTCGGCCGACAGCGCTGTGGTAGACTTGTGCTTAATAAACAAGCGAATAATGAAGAAAACAGATTTTTAGACGGGAAACTGTTGTTGAAGTACAGAGAGAGAGAGAGAGAGAGCTGTGCATCATGGTCGAAGCAAAACAGCAAAAGTCAGAGTGAATCCATGACGATGTTTATGTGAAGCTTAGTTTGGATCTTCTTTTGCTGCTGGTTCGGTCAATATTGTTTGGAGAGACATCAAACTAACAGCTTTAGAATCAGCGCATAAAGGGCGTGAACACAAAGCGCCGACAGATCAGAATCAGCAAGCTGTCGGCTTTCAGCCCCGACTGTGAGAAAGGCGACATCTAACTGATTCTGATCCGCGGGTCGCGCTGTGTGTCTAAGTCTTTGTGCAGAATCCATGTTCCTGCTCTCATTTACTGTTTTAGCTGTTTGGTGGTTGTTGAAATTTTGTGAGATGTCACCTGAGATTCTGGCATTTCGGGCAAAATAAATTTATATAAAAAAATCGATTCAGGATTTTAATGAATCGATTTTACGTTATCCAAGCCAGAATCGATTTTAATCAATAAATCGATTATAAAAACCCACCCCTATTGGTGACCACAATAGATGAGTGCCAGGTGTATTCAAGCTAGAGATGGGAGTAGATCAGGAATCAGCTCTGAGCCCCTTCCTGTTTGCACTGGTGACAGAGTGGAGTGGGTGGAGACATAAAGGCATATGAGGAAAGGCTGAGATGATCTGGACAAACACAGAGGATGCTGGTGGAAGATCAGAGAGAAGATTTGTAGATATAATGGAGGAATTGTCACGTCCGGTGTGGCAGACGTGTGGAGTTGTAGAAAGGACCCAAAAGGTGGCAGCTCTGGTGCAGGTGAGTATTTATTTACAGGAGTGGGTACAAACAGCAATGGTGGGTGAACATGAAACCGGAAACCTAAACTGGGTAAAACTAACAAAACAAACCAGAAACGAAGATGCAGGGAGGTCCGGGGAAATGCATACGGAGAGACGCAGGGAGACCGAGGGGAAACAACACAGACGAACAAGCAACGACTAAGACAGAAGACAAGACATAAAAACACTCAGAGAACACAGGGAGATCACACACAGGTGGGGGACACAGCTGGGAGTGATTAACGTGACGAGACTAGGGAGGCAAACTGAAAACACTCACATAAGACGCAGACCTTCAAAATAAAACAGGAAACACATACACCCAATGACACAACGCAAAAACTTCACACAGACTGGGGAACACATAGGAACATGAAAACAAAACCCAGAATAATAATAACTACTAAAACATAAACATGGAGTCACAAACTCCAGATCATGACAGGAGGACGTAAGAATGATGGCGTGGATGCCAGGGATATTGTGAGATGATATGGTGACCCCTAAAGGGAGCAACTGAATGGAGAAGATCATCTCCGTTGTCCAAAAGTAATAAAAAGTGTTGTTGGTGTTAAATAAAAGGTTAGGAAAGAACGTCCCTCACTTGTTTGCCTGAAGCCCAAGATCTTTGACTCACTCATAATGTGGACATTTTAAAGTTTTATATGGGTAAAAGAACTAGTGATTAAGATTCATTGATTAATTAATTATTGAATTGATTTCTTTGACTTTTGTTCATAATTCTGCCAAAATCTGAACTGATCTCAATCCTGAACACCAAGTAACACCAAGTGTATCTTATGTGATAAATGAGGGCTATTGTTGTAATAAGAATTAAAGGTTATTACCCTAATTCAGAATATGTAATAGAACACACAGTTTAATGAATAATGCCATAATTATCCTGAGACCTCCATTCATATGCTGCCAGCTCTATAGATCCAAAAGATTTTTGGTATCAGTGAATACTGCCCCAGTTGGGTTGACTGGTGATTATGAATTCACTATACGTGTTAATGTCAGAGAACGACTACTTGTCTGTCTGTGACAAACTGGCAACCTCTCAGTCGATATCATCAGAGTTAGACTCCGGCTCCTTACAACCAGTCAGATAAGCAGATAAGAAAACTGATAATGGGGGGACTTTGTCGGGGATTGATGTGAGATAGATGAGCCAGCTATTGTCTCCATCATACAGCCCCAAACAGCACATGCTTGTTGTGCTGTAGCATTGCTTATGATGGTTTGGTTTATGGCATTTTTCATCATTTGTCCTGTCAGTTCATATCCACTGTGTCTCCACCTTTATGCATCGCCTTCATTGCATTTTGAAAAGTCAGTTTTGCTTAGGAATGAGTGAGTGAAATAATAGAGGTACTGTGTCCGTGGCACAGTAAGAGCTGTTCGAATTCTCCAAATACAAAGGAAAGATACCTCATTGGTTCCTGCATTACCACACAGGATACACTGAACCGTCCTTTATGAAAAGGAAAGGAGATAGTACACAGTTCAAATCAACACACATTCTGACCAGTCACAGAAGCAACCAGTGTGACTGACAAGTGTTGCAGAGTGTCTATATAAACTACTCCATCTTGTGCCATTTTCTTCCCTCTATGCAGATGTGTTTAAAAGCTTAGTTTGTTAAAGACACCGGCACATCAAGACCCCTGCTTTTGGCTTCCACCCAGGCTGCATAGTATCCAACCCATGGGCCTACATGGCAGTGGAGGTTATTTCTTCCTGCTACCCAGCAAGGTTCTCAAACTGTGAATTGTGAATTATTGAGAGATTTTTTTCTTAGTCTGTCCCCTCACCTGGAACCGATTTACCCTTCGAGACTATACCAGTGGCTGTTTCCCAGGATCAGAGGGATGCTAACCCCTCCTCTGTAATTAGGTAGCAATTTTTCAACAAGGAAGAATCAAAACCCTTTAAACCATCCTTTTTTCAGTTAGACCTGTGGCCATACAATCTTGGTAATCGTGAATGGTGGCTGGACCTCAGACTCCTGGATGGTGCTAAGAGCAAAGCCGCTGCTAAGAGCAAAGCCGCTGCTTCATTGTGATGCTCCAGGAGTCAACTCAGGTGGTTCAGGTGTCTAATCAGGATGCTTCTTGCGTGCATCTCTTTGGAGGTTTTCCAAGCACATCCAGCTGGGAGGAGATCACTGGGCAGACCCAGAACTTGCTGGAGACATTATATCTCATCAAGCTGGGAATGCCCTAGGATGCCCAAGAGGAACTAGAATGTGGGATCAGGAAGGATGTCTGGAATACCGTGAATTACTGCTTTGTCCATCATCATGCAGTCTGATTTTGGGTGAAAACAAAATGGATAAATGGATGGACTGGCAATAAATATTATTCTATTTTATTAAAAAAAATCTGTTTTTGTAAATTGCTTTATAATTTAGAAAAATATAATTTGTTATATCAAGATGAAAGTAAATCAGTTTGCATTGATAATGTTGCTATACTGAATGTTGCTGTTTTGCTAGTCTGCATAACTCTGCATAACACAGTCTGTTCTTTACAGATGTCTGGTTTGATCTGACCGTGTCTTGAACAGCATTAAATACTAAAAAAAAAAGGTAAGTTGAAAAAAATTCTAGTCTAGTCAAAAGTTTAGAAGTTGAGCATTTTATTCTACAGTTCTGATTACTTCATTGTTGGAGTTTATACAAAAATAACAAGAAGCCTGAAAAATTCTATTATTAAAAATATATAAATTATCATTTTAGAGTAGATGATGCATTGGTACTGTAATTAACTAATGCACATTTCCTTTTTCTGCTGAATTTTGGTCCTTGATGCACAGGAAGTTTAGGAAGCCCTGAAAAATTGTTGTAAAGTTGTCATTATTTTTTATTACCATCTTGTCAATTGTTGCTACTGCTGTAAAAATTAAGTTTTCAGGACTGAGAAAATGAATGTTTATTTTCCTTTTGTCACATAGGCATATTTGAAATTGTACAATGGGGAATTTAAACAGGTTTTTAGAGGCCTGAGAGGTCATGGAACTTATTCAGAAAATAAATTACTGTGGAAACTTTCAATAGAAGTGAAACAGGGACAGAAATATAATTGCCTCGACTTTTTTCCCCCTCAGACTGCAGCATTATACGTTGAGACTCTGAGTAGACCACTTTATTTAACATCGAAACAAGATGCCTGAGCATGCCACTGTGGCTATCAGTCCCCTCAACACCTCAAGTAAAAATGTTGTCATTCATTCTGCTGGTAGCGAATGAGGATCCATTTCTGTGCTCAAAGCGAGCAGTCATGTTGCTATTCAAAATCATCAACCAGATTTGTAAAACCACAGAGCCGCTGTTGGCAGTGACACTGTCTGTCTGTTAATGGGCAACTCTTATTCTTCCTGCAAGAAGAACTCAGAAAGAGCTTACTCAAGTTCACAAATATTTTTGTCCCTGTCTGTACATTAGTCTCTGAGCAGTTTGCAGTTGCATATCCTATGTTTAGTAATCAATAGGAGATGTTGTGGACAGAATGACTCCTCTCAGCGATTCACCTCAAATGGCAATCACACACATTTTCGGTGTTTCAACACAGTTTTAACTGGTTTTTCTTTCATTGGGTTTATTGATGCCACATAAAATAAATCTCAAGCATAAAAACACAGCTGTAAAATGTGCCACCTAGCAGCTGCCCACACTAACAGGCGTCTGCCACTGACTCACTGGGGTTAAGTACCTTTATAAAGGTCACATAACTTTTCTAACTGCCCATGATGACTTGACCTCTGGGTACTGTGACCAATGTTTCAGGGCTTCCTGTGAGACCAAGATTTAGTGTTCCTGTCATGTACGGCTGTGTGACAGGCAAGGCAGGACCAAATTGCCAGATAGAGACATGGGTAAACTAAGAGAGGCAACTTTATTGCTTTAGGTTATAAACACAAAACATAAGGAATACAAAAACTCTAGCGAGGTAAAAACTACAAACTAGGAAGCTTGAAAACTACAAGGAAACTAATGCAAGCAAAACACACAGCTCAAGTGGATGACATGACAGAGAACAGAGGGAGACACAGATGGTATTTACACAGGAGGAGATTAGGGCAGAGTGGACACACCTGGATGCACAGCTGAGCAGAATCTGACTGACATGACAGGGGAAGCAAAACTGAATATAACATGCAAGAACGAGAGAGTATCAAAATAAAACAGGAAGTAACACACATACAAATAAATACTGAGACTCAGACTAACACTACTCAAACTACTAAGTTGATAATACTACTGGGGGTAAACAGACAATGAGACATGACAGACTGGAGAGACTGAAAGGATAACAAAACACAGAGACAAGATTGGGAGAGACTGGGGCACTGGCATAATAGAAATAAGACTTATAAACAGCAAACTCAAAGAAACTCAAACACAACATATCCAGGAGCCAGAACATCTTATATTTTCAAGAGACAGAGCATTGTTTCACAAATTCAGACTTTAAGAAAATCTAATAAAAAGGTAATATTAGTAAGAAGATATCAAAAATCTTTTGCAAGGGTAAAAAAAAAAGTGTTAATCCATCCTATGAATGTAAAACTTAGTTTGAGTATTTTTTCTTATGATTTAAGGAAACTGTGAATTTCAAGCTGGTCTCATAAAATTTATCCACATACAGTTTTTTATCCACATGCAGAATAATCCAATAGACTTCAGTCCTTTGCAGTATGTAATGCTATAAGACTACAGGCATGTAACAATGTTAAATGTCTGTCTTTTAGCTTATGTTTGATTTTGTCCCCTAATTGTAATATTTTGTCATAATATCAGGGGACTTCAATCATGCCTCTTTGGACTCCACACTGCCCACCTTCACCCAGTATGTGACCTGCTCAACCAGAGACAATAAAACACTGGACTTACTGTATGCCAATGCTGAAGAGGCATACAGTTCATCACCTCTCCCTCCACTGGGCAAATCTGACCACAACCTGGTGCACCTTGTCCCTGTGTATGAGCCCTTAGTGCGCAGGGTGCCACCAGCCACCCGCACAGTGCAGAGATGGTCAGAGGAGAGCGAGGAGGCTCTTAAGGACTGTTTTGAGTCGACTGTGTGGGAGGTGATCTGTGACGACCATGGAGAGGACATCGACAGCCTTACTACATGCATTACTGACTATATTAATTTCTGTGTGGATAACACCGTACCTTCCAGGACTGTACGGTGTTTCTCCAACAACAAACCTTGGATTACCCCAGAAATTAAAGCTGTCCTCAAGCAGAAGAGGAGGGCCTTCAAATCCAAAGACAAAGAGGAGTTGAAAAGGGTGCAGAGAGAGTTGAGGGGACGGATAAGGAATGGGAAGGACAGCTACAGGCAGAAGATGGAGAACCAGCTTCAGCAAAACAACGTTGGTGAAGTCTGGAGAGGCCTCAGAACCATCTCAGGCCACAAACAGCAGAACTCTCTGCCTGGGAGGGATGTGAGGTGGGCAAATGAACTGAATCATTTCTTCAACAGATTTGATTCAACCATGAGACAGTCTACAACATCGGCTGCAGACTCACCCACCCCCACTGCTGCTGTTCCACCTCAGACACTTCACACCTCCTCTATTCACCCTGCTCACTCCCCCCCACCCCCAACAACAGCATCCAATACACACTCAACACAAGGCTCCAGCCTGTCTCTCTCAACCACCCAGGTTAGGAGGGAACTGAGGAGGATTAATGGCAAGAAGGCAGCGGGCCCAGATGGCATCAGCTCGAGGGTCGTCAGGTCCTGCGCGGACCAACTGTGTGGGGTGATGGAGCACCTCTTCAACCTGAGCCTGAGGTTGGGAAGAGTTCCACAGCTCTGGAAAACCTCCTGTGTTGTACCAGTGCCAAAGACTTCACGCCCCAAGGACCTCAACAGCTACAGGCCGGTGGCTCTGACATCCCACCTGATGAAGACCTTGGAGTGGAGCGGTTGGTCCTGGCTCAGCTTCGGCGCCTAACAAGCTCATCACTGGACCCACTTCAGTTTGCCTACCAGCCTGGCATTGGCGCGGATGATGCCGTCATTCACCTCCTACATCGTTCCCTCGCTCACCTGGAGACCGCTGGAAGCACTGTGAGAATCATGTTCTTTGATTTCTCCAGTGCCTTCAACACTATTCTTCCCTCGGTTCTGAAGGACAAGCTGGAGAACTCTGGAGTGGACCATCACCTCACTACCTGGATTTTGGACTACCTCACCGACCGACCACAGTATGTGAGGACTCAGGGCTGTGTGTCGGACAGGGTCGTCTGCAGTACGGGGGCCCCACAGGGAACGGTTCTGGCTCCGTTCCTCTTCACCATCTACACTGCAGACTTCTCCCACAATTCCACCCAGTGCTTCCTGCAGAAGTTCTCTGATGACTCTGCAATAGTCGGCCTCATCACTGATGGGGACGACAAGGAGTACAGAGGACTGACTCAAGACTTTGTGGACTGGTGCCAGCTGAACTACCTCCAGATCAACGCCAGTAAAACCAAGGAGCTGGTGGTAGACTTCCGCAGGCACAAGCATTCTCCACTGCAACCACTGAACATCCAGGGTATGGACATTGAGGCTGTGGACAGCTACAGGTACCTTGGTGTTCATCTGAACAACAGACTGGACTGGACTCATAACTCAGACGCCCTCTACAGGAAAGGGCAGAGCAGGTTGTACCTGCTGCGGAGACTCAGGTCGTTTGGGGTGGAGGGCCCACTCCTGAAGACCTTCTATGACTCTGTGGTGGCTTCTGCTATCTTTTATGGTGTGGTCTGCTGGGGCGGCAGCATCTCTGCTGGGGACAGGAAGAGACTGAACAGGGTGATCCGAAGGGCCAGCTCTGTTCTAGGATGCCCTCTGGACCCAGTGGAGGTGGTGAGTGACAGGAGAACGGCGGCTAAGCTGTCATCCCTGTTGGACAACGTCTCCCACCCCATGCAGCAGACTGTGACAGCACTGAGCAGCTCCTTCAGTGGGAGACTGCGGCACCCACGGTGTGGGACGGAGAGATTTCGCAGGTCTTTCCTCCCCACTGCTGTCAGACTCCACAACAAAGACTTTAACTGAACAAACACACACATCCACACATGTGAAATAACACTAAGTGCAATAATCTTTTCTGGCATCGTTGTATTTTTACTCAGTTGTATATAGCATTCGTATTCTATTTTTATCTTATTGTATATTTTTATTCTATTTTATTCTACTGTATATAGTATATTATTTTATTCTATTCTGTACAGCTGTGTACTGTATTTATTCTTATTGTATTCTAATTTTTGCGTCATAACTTTTGCACTGTCCACTTCCTGCTGTGACAAAACAAATTTCCCACGTGTGGGACTAATAAAGGTTATCTTATCTTATCTTAAAGCCTTGCGTAAAGTGCAATTCAATGCATTAACTTGTCACAAAACTGAACACTTAACAAATTTGTTAGACCACCACTCAATGGCTCATGCTACAGTAACTGTATTAGTAATTACTAAAATATTTTTTATGTTTCTGTAATGGTTCATCCATTAGTATGTGGACACTCTGTAATGAAAACAGAAAAGGTACAGTAGAAAACAAAAGGAAAAACTGTGACTTTTCTTTCCTAATTAAAGGTCATGTAATTGTGTTATAGATAGAACCTCAGGTAGGTCCCTCAGTTAAATAGTGACTCTGGTGGGACTTGAACCCACAACCTTTGAATTACATCTGAAGTGAATCACTAGAAGTCCAATGCGCTATCCATTGCGCCACAGAGCCTGTTATATGTTGCATCCCCTAATCATTTTTTGTTGCTTCTTGCATTGGAACTTAAACCTAAATCCTATAACCTATATCCCTGTGCCTTAAAAAAGCAGCTAGCTATATCCATTGCACTAAAATATGCTAATTTTCTGACCACTATGTGACTAATCCGGTCGTTAAGTGATGACGTGACAAATCCTACTTCCGGGTCCAAAGTAGTCTGCGTTAATATGGCTTTTGTGTTGTTAACATGTTTAATGTTATGTATTTTCTTCTATTTAATCTCAAAAAGCTCCTAAAACAGTCAGTGATCACTGTTGACCTCCCTCGGCTTTTATTACCGCTAATCATTTATTTAAGCTCAGTTTTTAAAACCTTATGATGTAACTACAGCCCAGCCCATGCAGCAGTATATGAATGACTAACCTCGTATTGTGGATGGATTATCTCAGTTGTTCTCCTAGCTGAAGTTTGGTCCTTTTACAGCATCCTGCCATGCGATTACATTTGTTCCTGACCACCGAGAACACTCACGTTAACTTTTATCAAGTGGAAAAAAAGTTAGCTTGTTTATATTATGCTAACATAGCTGTGTCGCTAGCGGTCACGTAGCACATCATTAAATGCCAGCTAGCCAAACTTCAGTAACCCTACAAACGTCACTGCTGTTTAGCTTTCTGTCTTCATTTATGTTGGAAGTGATAGCAGAGCTGTACGTTTTAATTTGTTTCCAAAACCCCGCAGTCAGGACATGCTATATTGTATTTAGATAGAAGCTAGCGAGCTAACTTCCTGCTAACTTCTAACTCCGTTAAATGTCATAAATTCCGTTTTCATGGATGCCTGGATGTTAAACTCAATTGTTACACCTGGTAGAGCAGAACGCTGATCATTTTATTAAAGATTAAAGACTTTAGACAGCTTTTCAACTCTCAGTAATGCCATAGTGATCGTTTGATATATGGACCTGCAGCGGAGTTTAGGCCCAGACATGGCTAATGACGTCAGACTTTACGACCGGATAGCGAAAGAATATTCACTGGACCATAATGATACAACAAAGATGATGGAATTTGGTTCCATAAAATTAAATCCTGCACTTTCACAATTAAAATTATTTTATAAATCGTATTAAGTTTGAACAAACATTATTTGTGAGGTCAGAGAAGCATGACCAGACTGCTTTAAGCTGAACCCCTGCTGAAGTCATTACCTTGACATTCAGGGTTGGGAAAACCAAGAGTTTCTCTTTTTACTGATAGAAATCTTAAAAGGTGAATGAGTCCAGGTCAAGTGGTTTACACACAATTTCAGCATGCAGCGCTCTGTGTATTTACTGTGTAGGATTTGTACTATTATCTCAAACAAAGTCAGAGAAAATGATTCAAAATGAAAGAAAAAATAAATGATTCAAATCACTCTGATCTTTCTTCGTTATTGCTTCACCCAATTGGATAATAAATGCGCCACCATGTCCCATCTCTTTTACCCAGTTCACTCGTTGTGAGGACACTTCTGGCATTTAGTTTATCATTTTCATCAGTGTCGCACGTGCAGTGACCCCAATATCACCCGCCGTCATTCATCATTAGCACGTTTATAAGCATGCTTCCACTAGCGGCCCTCACAGGGAATTTAACCATTTGCATAGAAAAATTGCTTTCCTCCATGCAATAAGAACGGACTGTTTTACATAATTACAAATGATGTGCGGCTGCAGGACAAAACTGACATGTGCACGTGGGAGAATTAAGAGGGGAATGGAACTGTTATAGATATGATTTGTGTCGGTGGACATGAAGGATTTGAATAACTGAATATATTTTTGCTTCTGTATGTTGCAAGGTGAAGATTTTATGTCTTATATATTTGTTTGTATATTTTGCAGGTAAGAAATGTAAGACTAAATTCCTTTTATCAATTTGTCAAGTCTTATAAAGTACCACTTTTCTTTTTTAAATTTTTTTTCTGACAGTGAAGGTATTGATTCTTTTAGTATTCTCTGTCTCCGTTAAAAGTCATGCATACTTTTAAGGCAACTTTAAGAAGTAATTCTGAATATTTCAGTATAACTATTTTTAGAGGTTTTGAATCCAATATATTGAGATTGTTTGACATTTAGACACTGGATTGTCCCTGTGGCATCTTTATGAGTTCAGAAAAGTTTTCCCAATTCTGACTCCTCGAGCCCAGACTTATTTCTAGCAAGTGGATGGAAAACCCATTAAGACTAATGACTCGTGTTGAAGGTAAAATCTGAGAACCACAGACAGCTATGAGGTGATGTTTTTTGAAATCACGTCAGACGTCAAGGTTTGGGTTAAATGCTTTGTGTTTTTTTAGTAGAAGTGGTCATGGTTAAATGCTGGCTTTCAGTTTAAAACTGGAAACAAATTGCAAACATGCTTTGACAACAACTCATTAATCCACCCTGACTACCTTCCTACATGGATGCTATGTTATGCTAATTACTGTCTCCACTACATGCTGTTGCAAGGGAAAAGTAACTACCTGTTGTAATAAGCTACTTGCACATTTGGCCTGTGTCTCTGAGTTTATACATTGACAATCTTTAAAGTGTATAAAAATGACAGGCTAATATGTATATATGTATATGCCATGAGCCTTTTTCGCTGTAACAGACCTCCTCAATTCATTAGCCAGCTCAATTCTGCTGTCAGACTGTAAAGCAGGTACTTTATGTTTGCAGAAAGGTCTAGACGCAGAGTTTCACCACAGAGCAGAACTTTCCATCGATGCCATTTCCCGGCCAACTTCCTCCTCAATCTGTCTCGCTCCGGTGGTGTTGGCAGTGGAGGAGAAGACTTGCAGTGATAACAGAGCCAGAGATAAAACAGAGAAAACACACACAATGAGCAGCAGTGTGTTCAGACGGATGTGTTTGAGAGCTATTAGAGCCTGTCACAGTTGGCTTGTCACGAATCGGGTACACACACACACACACACACACACACACACACACACACACACACACACGCAAGCAAGCATGCACGTACATGTACGCGTGTACACATACACATGTCCCAGCAGCTTGCACATTTCTAACAACTGTACACACACTGGATGACATACTCCCCACTGTGGCAATCATGCACAGACTCGCACTCGCCTCATTCCTACATGTCTCTGAGGCTGTCTCACTCACACGCACGTGTCTGCCTGTCTTCCCTGGGAATCAAAGGCAGTGGCAGCAGGTATTTTCGATGTGCAGACTTGAGTAGTTTTCAAAGATAAGAGCTGCGACTGAGTGGCTCTGTTGCCATATGGGTAGTTTGTGTGTATGTGTGTGTGTGTGTGTGTATTGAGAGAGAGCGAGAGAGACTGAGACCACAGACCAAACACTTCTGTCACTGCAAATGTCATCCAGCACTGCGGAGGAGGAAGGACACCTATGGCCAGGTGTGCTTCATAAAGTGTTCCTGGACACAGGAAATATGTAATGGAAGTTTTTCTTTTTTTGTCCTTTTACATGCGGTTCATCTTTGCAGCCAGCAATTTAATTTGGTATCACAGAATGTGAGAAAAAAATATGAGAAAGGGTCACTTTTAAGCTATTTTTGAGGCTGATTACCTGTATTCTGCATTCCACTTCCTGCTAAAAAATATTGTTAATGTGATTTGTTAAGGTAATAAGAAGTTTTTTGGCAGCAAAATCTTAAAAAGTCGTTGGCAACCAATGTGCCAGAAACAGCAAAGTTTACACATCTAATTAAAATCATTGGGCTTATTTGTCATGCCAAGAGTCACATCCAGATAAAATCCTGTTATGAGAATCTAATTTGTTGCACTTTTGTTTACCCAGAAATACATCTCTGGAAAAGCTCTGTTGAAATTCTGTTTCACTTAAGTTGCCATTATCACAGAGCACATACTCTGATTGTTTTACTGATGTTGTTACACTTGAAGAGAGCTGAGATTACATCATTTGTGTTTGGAAGAGAAGGTTCAGGTTAGTTCTTTGCGATATCTCACAAAACCGATTCTCAAAGCTCCTTTAAACAGTTCCTTTAAAAAATGTGGCTTTAGATGGCAAACAAACCCCCCCAAAACATTTTAACACATGAAGCCAGTCCAAAAGGATCCAGTAATAGAGAATATTTTACTCACTTCACCTATGACCCTAATAAATGCTTTCCTGATGAGTTTCTGAATTGAACGACCACTTTCAAGTCTCTTTTAATATGGTATCATGTATATTTAGTAAAAGATGCTACCATTTAGTGTAAATTGTATGAGTTTGAGTGTGTGGTGCCCTTCAGTTCCTCAGTCAAGTTAACCTTAGACTTGCTTGTGGTGTCTGGTTTAAAAATCAAGATATCAAAGGCTAAAATCAGAAACTTGAAGCTTTGAAACAGTGGGACGAAATCAAGTGGGTGACATCTGCAATATACAAACCTTTAAATGACATATATCTAAAGAGGCATTTAAATTATATCGAATAAATATAAGGGAATCTTGTTTTATCACTGTGAAAGCATTTCAAATGTAGCCAATCGTGTAACCTGCAAGTATAGCATCATTTTTTGTTCTTCCTTTGTTATTGCAAAACAATTTTTGCCCTTTGCCTGTCATTTCATGCAGTGTAGTTTATCATGTGAAAATCTAATAGTTCATAATATGCTTATAGAGACATCCTATTTATACACAGTTGCTCCAGCATTTCTATATATACTTTATGCATAAAATCTAATTTATCTGATGAGCATATACATGAAAACCTGTCAGGGGAAAGTGGAGGTGATGTGAGAACACTATTTTTGACTGTCCATCAAGCCAGTCGAACAGTCTTTGATCAGGCAGGGAGGCAGCTCTTTGATGCAGAGTGACCTAGCATGTCTTCTGAGGAGTGAGGGAAAAATTGGCTGCTGCACCTCTGTGCACTTACAACCCGAAAGTAATAATGCTCATTTTATACTTCACATTTGAAGCACGAAGCCGGCGCTACTATCTTGCAAAGAGTGCAGGACTCGAATAGGCTTTCTTAGAAGTGATAAATAGTGTTCCACAGATAGGTCACATGCCACGATGTTCTATCATGTAATATAAACTAATCAAGTAACTAAAGAGTTAGCGGTGATTAAGACTTTCGCAGCCACCCCACACTCGGTAATTTTGTGGATCCATGTTGGTCGTCTTTTCTAGGTTGGAATGAATAGATCTGGTTCTAGACTGGTCGCCAGCACCGTGTTGGTGGGATGATTTTTGCCAGCAAATTTAGAATTTCAGTCTAATTCAGAAGACATTCCCTCCTCCTATTTCTTTCATTCCTGCCAATTCATTTATTCAGTTAGTTAATCCACTAGTTACTACTAATTACAACTTTCTTGCAGATCCATGTCCTCTCCTGATGTTCTCCATCAGAAGAGGACATGGATCCGTTTGAGTAGTAGTCCTTCAGTTACCAGTGTCCAACATAATCAACTAAATCAAAGGAGCAGTGCAAATATTGTACTGCGTCATGGTGTCCAATTTTGTGCAGATAATAAATTAACTTTTTCGTTAATTTAATATCCTTTACTGTTTCTCAGTGTTTAGCTTTTTTTCATATCCCCTTTCCCCTTTGTTCTATTTCTCAGTTTGTGAATCCTCTATCCTTGCCGCCTCTCCTAGTGTCTTAGTGACTCCCACCAGCAGAGGATGCAAGGAAGACACACAAGGCATCGACATTTATCAAAACATCCTTGACACCCCTGCTGGAGGCTTATTTTAAAGTAATGTCAATTAAATGTGACATTTAATTGACATTACTTAAATTGTTTGCTTGTAGCACAACCACAGCTGTACTTTTTGATCTCGGGTGTAAGAGGGCTTGTGACAAACGTAACACAAATAGTGAGGGGTTTGTATACTCACCTCTGTTATAGTTGAAGTTAAAAACACTTTACCTCCATCTTTCCTGTCTCCTCCTCTGTTTTAGGAATTGAGACATCCTGTAAGGTGATTTTCAAGTCACCAGCAAGAGGATGAAGGACAGAGGAAAATATAGGGCACAATTTAGAGATATCAGAAAAGCCTTCTGCCTGTATCTACTTGTTTTTCCATCGGTTGGACTCATCACAGGCCCTTCCTGTTATATATATATATATATATATATATATATATATATATATATATATATATATATATATATATATATATATATATATATACATAAATAGACTTGCCTCTACTTGGCAGTCTGTCTCCTTATGTTTTCCTTGTATTTTTTGGATCCTTGCTTGCTTCTTTGTCTTTTTCCAGTTTTAGTAGACTTGAGCAGAATCCATTTGTTATGTCTGCATTTGAATCCTCATTTTGACCTCTCTCTCTCTTTAGTATTAGTCCCATTAAAAGTAGACACTAAGAGTGTAAACCCTGTGCCCATGTACTTAAGTCATGCTCTTACAGTAAGTCAGAATTTATTTCAAAATGATAGAGACAGAATGACGGCACGATGAAGACAGAGGATGATGAAAAGAGAGGGAGAGAAAACGATACAGCGTGATGGAAGTGCCAGTCATCAGCCCTTCAGTTTCACTCCTGCGTGAGGAAACCAACCATCCATAATGCATCACATGTCTCCTAGCAACAGCCGGGAACCTAGCAACAGGATCTTAGCAACAGCAACAAACTGCTGCCTCTTTCGCTGCTGGCCAATCGGGGAGCCGTGTTTCTGATCGGCCCCAGCCAACCGGGATGAGCGGGGCTGGTAAGAGAGTGAAGTGGGTGTGTTTCCTCGCACAGCTGATTGGGCACACAGACTGAGAAGACATGCATATACAAACAGAACACACACAGAAATAGGGTGTGGAAATGTGCATGCAGAGGAAATACACTTTTTTTTTTTCCTTTTTTGGCATAAGTATACACTGCTGTCTGGGATACACAGACAGTATAAGGCCTGAGACAGACTCTCTGTTTAACCACATACACACTGTGTAAAAGATTAGGACACACATTCGAATTAACTGCAAGTAATAGGATACATTTGACTGCAGAGTGAATGTCAGGTGCTTTTGGTCATTGTTTTTAAAGCTAAAATTCCGCTTTTTACTTACTTCAGGTTATACAGTAAATTGTAACTTTGGTGTAGATGTAGCTCAGGAGGTAGAGTCGGTCATCTACTAATCAGAAGGTGTGTGTGTGTACATATATATATATATATATATATATATATATATATATATATATATATATATACACACCTTCTTGGAGTTACCCTAACTCCAATTACAGACAAGCAATAATTGGAGTTAGGGTAACTGGTGATTCTAAACTTTCCATAGGTGTGAATGTGAGTGTGAATGGTTGTCTGTCTGTCTCTCTGTGTTATAGAGTGGGAACCTATTCAGGGTGTACCCTGCCTCTTACTACCCAAGGTATCCTTCTATGGCTGGGATTAGGCTCCAGTCCCCCACCACAAGGTTTCAGTTTCTTTAAGAAAAATAAGCTCAAATAAAACGCTTTAAATCTCAGATATGTGGATTTTTTTTTAAAAACTGTGTCACTGATAAAACAATGTTAAAGCAGCAATTCCCTAAGTATAAATGTTTCTACAATGTAATTAAAAATCTAAGCTAAGGTTTTGTATCTGAATCATTTGCTTTCTGCCCAATAACTGCAGAGACCTCACAGTTCAGTGTTTTATTGACATCCAGAAGCTCTTACCATGATTTAAATACATCTTTAAATTTGCTTGGACTCCTTTTCCACCAGAAAGGTTTGTGAGGTTGAGTGATAGTTGGGCTCACTTCAATGCATGGCTTGGGTTCTGAAATCAGTCTCCTGGAGTGGAGCTGGACCTCAGTTAGAGGCAGCAGGTATTGATGGGTTTATTTGGTATTGATGGGTTTATTTGCATCTCTCCCCCCCCCCCCCCCCCCCCAGCTTGCTACCTGTTGGGGTTTTCCCCAGTGGACAAGACGGTTGTTTCTCTGCATCTCCTGTTTGGGGAATGGGTGCTGGCTGTTGTTTGCTGACATTTAGTGTAACTGAACTAGGATAGACTGGGTGGGGTGGTGGACAGAGCCCCATCTGGGGACTCCATTGTCCAAAAGGGGGACATCATCTCTCATGCAGACAATGACAGTGAGACTTGAAGGGTAGCTTGGTTAGCCTGTAGGACTCGGGAGGCAGCTGACAGATACCAGCTGGTCAAGCAGAGAGTTGCTCTGGGGGTAGCTTAAGCAAAGACATTGATGTGGGAGGAGTTTAGTGAGACAATGGAGTGAGAGTTTCGGTTAGCCTGATGATTCTAGCAAACCGTCAGGCAACTCAGGAAACACATTGCATTCAGTGGGGATGGAGTGCTGCTAAATACAACTGCCTGTCCATATTATTGTCCAGACACCTCACATTCCCCCTTGATGATTGCTGGAACAGCTCCAGAACTGGAACCACATTGTCTCCTCTGCAGCTCCTCTGGGATTACAGGCTCTGTGCAGTAAAACTGTCAATCAGCCAGTGAAGATTCTCCAAGGAAAAAAAATACTCCAGTAGACTTGTAAAACTTGATTTCACAAGACTTGCAAAGCAAAAAGCAACAATTTCACTGTTGCACAACGAAAAATAAGCAAGAAAAAGAAATTTCATCTGGTTATAATATTCAAGATGCAGGGTTTTTTTTAATGACAATATCTGCAAATATCTAATAGACGATGCTTATATAGTCTGCAATCTTTAACAGATGTTGAAATATGCAGCAGATTTTGCAGCAAGAAATCTTGCCATATTCTTTTACATGTTTTGTTTGCAGTGGCACAAAGGTATTAAATGCATCAGTCTGTTGCTAGATTTACACAAAATCCGTTTCTCTTAGATGATCAGAACCAAACTTATCGCACAGGCACATTTTAGTCCTCTAAAGATTCTTATCAGTGTCAGATATTCTGACATTATCAAGTTGCTTAACAACCACCTACCACCTACTAAAATGACCCATTTGAAGTGCTTATGCAGGCGACACCTATAAAAGCATTGTGTAAATCTAATTTCATGACATTAATATCCACAGAGCAATCATCATGTATCATATTTTGTGATGTCATCATGCTGCCAGGCAAATGTCTACCAATGGACAAAAATCATAGACCGAAAGAGTAGCACAGGCATGCACTGTTTTGATAGCAGTAATAAAAATATTCTGTCGCATCATATTCGTCCTCCTTGTCATCCTTGTCAAACCACATTCATCTGGGAAGCCATGCATATGACACTGAATCTGTCTGTCTTTTTCCCCAGCATCAGTACACTTTAAGGGTAGGTTTGGGAATTGTCAGTTCTGTCTTTAAATAATACTGATATGACCATTTGTGGCTGAGAATAGGCCTTGGTTTAGCCAACCACTCTTACTTTTGAAATGTGGGACAAAAAGCACAACTCCATCATGCAGCACGTTGTTGTATTTCATCAGTCAAGAGTTCCTGGAAGTCATCAGAAAATGCATCACATAAAGCTTCTTATATAATCATTTAGGTTTGCTTTTTGAGTAGTATTATTCACTGGTAATTTTACTTAATGTTTTGGAGTGCTTTTATCACAGGGTGGTTTTTGAAGCTGGGCCTTAAAACTTAAAGCAACTTTTTAAAACTACGAAGTCAGTAACACTTCACAGCCCATCTCAAGTACTCCATCGTTTTAAAAGGTTTCCCTCCTGTGTGGTGGTGACTGAAGCTAATATCCCTACAATCTGAAGAGCTTTCATACACTCAAGGGGAAAAGGGAATCTAACTTTAAATGAGTTGTAATGGCGTCTGGGACCCTTTTCCCATTCCCGTATGGCCTTAGATCCTGCAGACACATAGGGACTTTTCAATTCCCAGGGCCAAAGGTGTGAGCATTATCTGGAGATTCATTTTCTGGCCCTAAATGGAAGAATGGAAAGTGAGGCTTAACTCACTTGCTTTTTTGTGAGCTTGACACAGCTCATTCTTCATTCAACACCAGGCAATCTTCAAGAGGAGGAGGAGGGGGAGGAGGAAAGGGGATTTTGAGACACAATTGTCGGGATAAGTAGAGGTTGTTTGCAGTTTACCAACTAGATGTATTTAGCCACAAAAACTAAGAGAATCATTCCTACTATAAACCTCTTGGTTTATTACAGTGTTTGAGAAAAAAACTCAAAATGAACATTTTAGTGTCAATTAGGATCAAATCATTCAAACACATTTCCTAAAGAGCTGTTACAGCACAGTTCTGCCCCAACGTTTATTAGTACTGTGTTCATTTTGTTCAAAGCTTTTGACAGGTGGTCATGAAAAAGCTATATTAATTAGCAGAGCTTCATATCTAGTTCAATTGGGGGTATTCAAAAGTAGAGATGCTGTTTCACAGTAAAGTGATTTGAGATGTTGTTGAGATGTTTCTGTCAAATGCCGAAGCTTTTTTGTGGTAAGCATATCAAATTTTCCATTCCAGTGGCATCTCTCTTTCTACATACAGTGGGGCAAAAAAGTATTTAGTCAGCCACCGATTGTGCAAGTTCCCCCACCTAAAATGATGACAGAGGTCAGTAATTTGCACCAGAGGTACACTTCAACTGTGAGAGACAGAATGTGAAAAAAAAAAATCCATGAATCCACATGGTAGGATTTGTAAAGAATTTATTCGTAAATCAGGGTGGAAAATAAGTATTTGGTCATAACAAAAATACAACTCAATACTTTGTAACATAACCTTTGTTGGCAATAACAGAGGTCAAACGTTTACTATAGGTCTTTACCAGGTTTGCACACACAGTAGCTGGTATTTTGGCCCATTCCTCCATGCAGATCTTCTCGAGAGCAGTGATGTTTTGGGGCTGTCGCCGAGCAACACGGACTTTCAACTCCCGCCACAGATTTTCTATGGGGTTGAGGTCTGGAGACTGGCTAGGCCACTCCAGGACTTTCAAATGCTTCTTACGGAGCCACTCCTTTGTTGCCCGGGCGGTGTGTTTTGGATCATTGTCATGTTGGAAGACCCATCCCCGTTTCATCTTCAAAGTTCTCACTGATGGAAGGAGGTTTTGGCTCAAAATCTCACGATACATGGCCCCATTCATTCTGTCCTTAACACGGATCAGTCGTCCTGTCCCCTTGGCAGAAAAACAGCCCCATAGCATGATGTTTCCACCCCCATGCTTCACAGTAGGTATGGTGTTCTTGGGATGCAACTCAGTATTCTTCTTCCTCCAAACACGACGAGTTGAGTTTATACCAAAAAGTTCTACTTTGGTTTCATCTGACCACATGACATTCTCCCAATCCTCTGCTGTATCATCCATGTGCTCTCTGGCAAACTTCAGACGGGCCTGGACATGCACTGGCTTCAGCAGCGAACACGTCTGGCACTGCGGGATTTGATTCCCTGCCGTTGTAGTGTGTTACTGATGGTGACCTTTGTTACTTTGGTCCCAGCTCTCTGCAGGTCATTCACCAGGTCCCCCCGTGTAGTTCTGGGATCTTTGCTCACCGTTCTCATGATCTTTTTGACCCCACGGGATGAGATCTTGCGTGGAGCCCCAGATCGAGGGAGATTATCAGTGGTCTTGTATGTCTTCCATTTTCTGATGATTGCTCCCACAGTTGATTTTTTCACACCAAGCTGCTTGCCTATTGTAGATTCACTCTTCCCAGTCTGGTGCAGGTCTACAATACTTTTCCTGGTGTCCTTCAAAAGCTCTTTGGTCTTGGCCATGGCGGAGTTTGGAGTCTGACTGTTTGAGGCTGTGGACAGGTGTCTTTTATACAGATGATGAGTTCAAACAGGTGCCATTCATACAGGTAACGAGTGGGGGACAGAAAAGCTTCTTACAGAAGACGTTACAGGTCTGTGAGAGCCAGAGATTTTCCTTGTTTGAGGTGACCAAATACTTATTTTCCACCCTAATTTACGAATAAATTCTTTACAAATCCTACCATGTGGATTCATGGATTTTTTTTCACATTCTGTCTCTCACAGTTGAAGTGTACCTCTGGTGCAAATTACTGACCTCTGTCATCATTTTAAGTGGGGGAACTTGCACAATTGGTGGCTGACTAAATACTTTTTTGCCCCACTGTATATATATAAATATAAAATGATAAAACTTAAAAAAAAAAAAAATGAAGAGCCTACAGAAATTAAATGATATGTCTGAGGTCTGTTTTTCTTTTTAAAAGTGCAGAATGTGGTGGTTTAGCTACCACAGTTATTTTTGAGAGAAATTCACTTTCTTCCATCTCTTTTCTGTTATTTTTTTCTCTTTTTGTTCACTGTTTCCTCTCAGTTAAGGTAAAATAGATGGAAATCTGTTTAAAAAGCTTCATCTTCCCAGATACTTTTACAAATGGTACTGCCACGGATGCCTCTTGTGCATGTTTAGTGCCGATGCAGTGTCTACACCATTTTACGGTCCATGCCAAAAAAGAAAATGCACAGTGACTGTGTTGATGCATTGCACAGACACAGATACCTGCTCATGGATAAATATCATTTCTCACCAAAAATATGATAAGGAACAAATTACATTTATCTTTGGACAAACGAGATCCAGTTCTGTGTGGTTCGGGTTCAAGTCGGTTATTAAAAAATAATACCTGTACAGTTTTGACCAAGTTGAAAATTTATTTTTTGCTGTAAAATTGTCCATTTGACATCAGTCTATTGGAAATGACTAATTTTTTGGACCAGCTTCAAGTGGCTATTTGATGATTGGAGTTTTTGGCCACTGGCTATAGACACATTGCACAATGTAGCAAGTAGTTAGTTGACCAAATAAAAAGAAATACAAAGTCATGTCACGTGATTAATTAATCATTTCAATCATGTATAAAAATAAAATTTTAAAAATCAAATATTCTGTGACTTCACTTGTATTGTTTTTGCAGTTATTTTTTCAGAGGATGAACCCAGCATGAGTTAAACTGAATCCCTCTACATCCTTTTGCATGCAGGTCTATTTATAAAAATGATACAGTGTTTTTATGCATGTAGTCACATACGCTCACATCTGTGTGTGGGCTGACACCATTAAAATGCCTGACAACGAGAGGAGCACTACCTCTATTTAGATCAGAATAGAGAACATCGAGTCCCTCGACAGGTGATCTCTTGTAGTGCATTCGTACATCAGGGTGAGTCACCCACGACACACTAAATAAGTAATTAAAGGAAACTCACAGTTGACATGACATGCAATCAACCAGGATCAGGTTTGGACTTTTGGATATTTAATATTTAAACCTTTTCTCTTGCCACAATGATCTGAATCTGAATTGCAAATCTCTCGAGTCGCTGATGGCTGCGGTGCCATTTCAAAGGAATTCTGTGTTTGTCTGGATGTGATTTTCTGAAGGGAGAGAGGTGAAACAAATGACAGTGTAATGAAAGCCTATCTGAACCAGACGATGACCAGTGAAGAGAGAAGAAAACACATTCCTATGAGAGCAGACATTGTGAATCGCTCTCTCTCTGTTTTATATATAGAATATATTCTATTTGTTTCTGCATCAGCCAAATGTGAGTGGATGCGTAAGTTGCAATGCAGAATGCCAAGAAACATACAACTGAGAAGGAGCAATCTTAAAAAGCCTGACTGAAAAAATTTGTGGCCGTTTTGTATTTAAATAAAGAAAACATGGCATAAATGGGGAATAAAAAAATGCTGTTTTACATAGCCAAGGTCGAAAGGAAAAGACGAGGAAAACAGGGAGCTGAAAAAATGACTTCTCCTCTGTCAATAGTTTCTGTAAACTTTAAATGTTTAAAAATTCAGATAGTGAGTGAATCTCAACATTAAACCATAAGATAAAATCTTTTTTTTTCCACAGCTGGTACAACATGGTGCATACAAATGAACACTCACAGGTGATGATGCACCCATTACTGTCAACCTGAGCTCTCGCTAAAGCGAAATGTCTGAACGGGAGCTACTTTGTGCCATTCTTTCTTTAGGTGCTCATAGAAAACACTGCATTGCACTACAAGATGCTCCTCAGAATGAAGAACCAAAAGATACAAATAGTGAAACTCTTGATTTATCATTTGATCTTTAATCCTAACGTTATTAACTGTGGATGATGACCACACAAATGAGATTGCTTGTTTCATGTTGTCTGTGCAAGCTATCTGCGCATCTGGCAGCCAGCAGCACTGATGTTTTGTGTGTGTGTGAACATAGACTGTATATAGAAGATGGACACTGCCCAATGTTTTTTTTTTTTGGGGGGGGGGGGCTACCCTTGTGAAACCTTGATTTGTGGCAGTTTGGATTTGTGGCAGTTTGGATTTTATCATGAGGGACAGTGCTCATTACTGCTGACTTAAGAAGGTTCTGGGTCTGGATGTGTGTTAGTCCTGATGACCTGTCCACGGCGCACTCCACTTCTTGCCGAATGACAGCTGGGACAATGCCCAGCCCACCCACAGATTCTGAATTAGTTAAGAGAATGTATGGATGATTTTATTAGCTAACACTAGCTTGGTTCAAAAGGAACATCCACAGACACTACAGGCGTGTCGTATGGACATAGACATCTGCTAATCAGTGCTGAAGTAACACATAAACAAAATAACGCAATTACATTTGTCAAAAAGACAACAAAACCCTGAGCAGGCTACAGTTTAATTAGTTTTAGCGTTTTATCTGATTATGCTAATGCTCTAAAAGGACGTTACCTATATGAGTTCACATTCAGTGACTCACATTAGCAGCAAGTAGCCACAGCTACATGCATCAGCACCTCAAACTGGCCGTGGCTGCCCAGTGTAATTTGACACACAGTTTGCCTTGCTAGCTGTTGAAAATGATCTGTGGCGTCAGGTTTTTTAGTTTAGATTTTTGGCAGTTACACATTGGTTTCATTTTTCAGCCACGGAGGCTGCTGCTTGTATTTCAAGCCGCTGTGAAATATCTCCACTGCCACACCGACAACACACAGGAGCCTTTTGTCCACCTACTCTTATCTCTACACATAGCTAAATTCACCTGCTGTTAGTTTCTACAGAATGATAAGCTCCACGATGCAACCAAAGGTGGGTAATATCCTGAGCAGATATACAAAAGATGAAGGCCAAGTTTAGGAAACAGATCAACCTGAAAAGAGTTTTGTCATATTTGGTAAGCTGGACAGACGCTGAACATTTTTATCTTCCTTTCTGCAAAGGCAGAGCTCACTCCACAAACACATTCACCATTCAGTTCACATCAAATATTGATAGCTCTATTCTCCAAAACAGTAAATAAGAAAAGAGAAATGCAGCAAATATTGAATATTATTGAGCTGGATGGGAGCTAGTGGTCAGTTTTTTTTTCCGCCGCAAACTGTAAAGAAGAGTAAGTTCAGCCACCATCACGTTTGCCCAGGGAAAAATAAAGACAGCACCACGAACACTGGCTGTCTAGAGTTATCTTAGAGATAAACCGCATCTTTGAGCTGAAATGAGCAAAGTTATTGAAGTGTGGAATTGATTCAATCATTTGATATACATGCTCTGTGAAGGTATTGCAGGATCGGGGTAGACCCTGGGGCAGACACACAACACACTTCAGTGTTTGCACATCCCATTTACCCGGAAGGACATGACAGCAAAGCAGGACTTCTAGACTACCTGCCACTGCGAATTGGATCGGAGTAATCGTTGGTAATGGAATGAATAGATACTTGGTTGGCGATCAAAACTGAAAGAAACACTGGTGCCCATTCTTTAAATAGCCCAGGTTTACCTGTCACACATCCAGTTTTCCACCCAAATCCAGTGTGGGTGGCAGGAGCGAGGAGTGCAAATCATTTTCTTTCTTTTTTTATCTTCTTTTTTTAACTGCTGTTTTGTCAAAATAAGTGTTGCTTGGTGGTTGACTATATGCCAAAGTGAAGCGCAAACCTGTTTGAGAGAACACCAAACTTTCTTTCGTCCTGTCATATCTCACACCTTTCATGACATTCTCACATTCTCCACATCAAATTTCCTCCAAATACTTTGTCCTTTTTTTGTTTCACACCTTTCCATCTTTTTACAGCCGTCTTCTTTTCATCACTGCCTTTCTATCCCGTCTGCCTTGTCTTTTAATATTCCACTTTCAATCCGCTCCTCAGTCGTTCTGCTCAGTTCAATTTCTATTCAATCCACTGTATTGGCAGGAGTGTTGGATGAGCGGCACCACTGAATCAATTCTATAAAAATCATTAAAAAAATATCTAGAACATAACAGTGGATAGTTTGCCCTCTGTCATTCTCCTTTTTCACACCTCGTCATGTTTTGCTGGATTCCTCTCTTCCTCTCCTGTCCTTCATTCTCCCTCTCTCACTCCCTCTCAGCTCTCTCTGGGGGTTTTTCTCCATCACTGCTCAGATTAATCAGCAGCTTCCTGCCAGTGTTTGACAGTTTCCCCCTAGTTGACTGGTCTCCAAATCAGACCGTGTTAGACACCAGCCCACCGTCCGTCCTGTCTGCCTGCCTGTCTAACTCTTCCTCTCTGTCTCTGTGACATCTGTCTGTCTGCTTTATCTCCAATGGCCATAAGATGTCACTGAAAGTCGTTTGTAGAAGTCTGACAATGATTACTGGAGTCATGTTGTATAAGCAACAAATGTATATTGTAGATCCACAAAACAAAACAGCTGAACACCGATGTTAAAAGTAAAAAACTCTATTTGTTTGGGACTATTTCAACTGTTGATTACAACTTATCTGGTGTTTCGGTGACCATTTACATAAGATTAAGTTAAGATAAAGTAATTTACTGTTTTGTTTTGTTTTTATTTTGAACAGCAAAATCAAAAAACATGTCGGGCTTTGGATACACAAACATATTAGTCATTAATAATTGGTCTGTTTTTAGGATTTCTGCCCAATCCTACCCAGGTTCTTCAGAGAAACTGCTTTTCCATTTTTAGCCTGTGTACACACTCTTTTGCAAATAATTTGACAACATAAACTATCTAGAATTATGGAATTATCTTGCAGAATTATTAGTAACCACATTCTTATTTCCAAAAAACTTGTGAAGATGTGTAAACTTTAACTAAAAGTCAAATAGCATGCTCTGCAGATTATTTAAACACTACATCTAACTGACCATAGTAGAATGACAACATATGAAACTCTGAAAATAGATCATGTTGTTGTTGTTTTTTAAATATGTGGTCATTTTGATCCCAAAAGGTGTCAAAGTTGGGACAGAGGAACAAAAGACCGGAAAGTGCGTAAAACTGAAGAAAAAAAAGAACCAAAAAAAAAGTCAAACCTGACTACTCTGACTGTACAAAAACATCAAAGAGAGTTTGAGTCTTTTAGAGTGAATATAGCAAGAGAACTGTCACCCTGTCAAACTTAGGTGAGCTAATAGTTTGGAATGATATTTCTGGGCTATTTGCTCAGGGATCTGTTGGGGACCATCACATTATTAAAAGAGAACTTTTAACTTTAGTACTAAAAGAGTACTTTAAGTAAAAAGAAACACTGACTGGTCATGATCTGGCCTTCAGGTAACACTGCATTAAAAAGTGTGATTCTGTAGCAGAAATCCTGGACGCAGGAACATTTCCTAACAGTCCTTTTCTTCCATTTATCCAATTCAGGATGACAGGAGCCCATCCCAGCTGGACGTCAGAAGTTAATTACGAAACAAGACTCATGTCACAAGATGCATCAAATCAGTTAATTTGAGCTTGAAAGCAAAAGCTAAAACCGCAGCAATCCGTAGTAACCTCACAAACTAAGCGCTACATTGTTACAGGTGTCATACACCTGTAACATCCTAACCTAAAGGCTTGAGGGCTTTTGTGAGAGCAGTAATAGCTGGAGCCCCAGTAAACACACGACATTTTAAATCATTTTGGCATTACACCTTAATTCTGGATGAATTTTAGCTCATTTTCTGCTATGGTTCATTGCATCTGTGCCAACATCGCTAAGTGAAGAGATCTTTTCGAGAGCAGAGTGCCACTGTTTTGAAAGTTTTCTTTTTACTCTGTACTTCTGCACAACAACAATCCTCCAAATCCTTGTCTGCATCCTTGTCCACCCATGTTCTGTTAAGGTCTCTGCCTGTATGATTACAGTGAGTCAGTGGAGAGTCACCTTAATTTAGTCCGGAGGGAGCTTGTGTCTGCTGCTGAATAGCTGTCTCTCACCTTGGGTTGCATCTGGAGGCATTGCCTGAATGCTGACAACTGTGAGCACACACAATAATACACAGACACAGACACACTTACATAGACACTAACATGCTGGTTCCATTTTAGGTAGATGTGCAAGCATACGCGTACATACTTACAGGTGTTACTGAATATTCAAACACATTGAATTGCACATTGCACCTGTACACCTACGCAACGGTGTTAATACAAGCATGCTACTTTAAGAGATTACATCCATATTCACTAAAGATGTTCCATACATGCTTGGACAAATTTGTAGTTTTTTATTTCCACATTTTAGAAACTCTTTTTCTGCCTTACTCTTAGATACCACTCAGCTGTACAGCGACTGTAGCTTCACTTAAAGAATGTCATTGAAAATAAATATCACCAAATGCATTATATTTAATTTGCCTGGTGCAGGGGTTCTGAAACATTCTGGAGTCTGGGATGCATTACATACAGTGTTGGGAAGGTTACTTTTAAAATGTATTCCATTACAGAATACAGAATACATGCCCTAAAATGTATTCTGTAACGTATTCCGTTACGTTACTCAATGAGAGTAACATATTCTGAATACTTTGGATTACTTAACATATTATCATGCATTTTACAACAACGTGAATGTACTATTGCTGTGTGATTTATTACTATTACTGGAGGTAAAGGGACCTCTGGCTAATACGTCGGGTTCCTTGTCGGGCTCCTAGCCAAAAAATAGCTTTACTTTGTTGTGTGGGTCAACTCTGCTTGTGAGAGACAGAGAGAGGCGTTGAAAGGCTGCTGCAACGGAACTTATTGTTTCGGAGGAAAACACGAGCACAGCTTACAGTCGAGTCTTAATAGCTTACTTACAACTGGGCTCGTCAGGCACTCTTCTTGGCTGCAGTGGTTATTATTATATTTACATGCTTCCAGCTCCCGTTTTTGCTCGATGACAACTCGTACCTTTCAACTTTCCTTTTTCTCCCACCTCGCGCTCACAGACACATAACGAGTATGGCAGTCCATTCTCCCTGCAGCACGGACTACACTGCCCATGAGGCCACATTCTTTAGAGCTATACCTGTAGCATTCTGCCTATTAGCTTAGCACAACAACAACAACAACAAAAAGGCCTCTCTCACCCAGGAAACACGCAGAGCGAGAGCGTCACTCTGTAACCATGGCAACCGCAACGCTGCCGCCTGGAACTACTGTCAAACAGAACCGAAACAGTCCTGACCCGCCACAATATGAAACAGGAAAGTACCGCCGTGTAATCCATTTATTTCAACAAAGTAACTGTATTCTAAATACCACCTTTTTAAACGGTACCTGTAACGGAATACAGTTACTGTTAGGGTCCCTGGGTCGTTGACCCAGTGTTTTGTGTTTTTGGTTCTTTGATTTTGTTATTTCATTATATTCTAGCTTTGCTTTATGGGTTTTAGGATTATTCTTAGTTAAGGTTCTCTGGGTGGGGTTTGGTTAGAGTTTTAGTGTTCTGGTTTTCTGTCTGTGTTCCATAGTTGCTGTCTCCCCACGTCCAGTCAGTGTCTGTTCCCTTTGTTATAGTGCCTGCCTGTGAGTCTGTGTTATGTTTCCTGTTTTACTTTGAAAGTCCATGTCTGATGTTAATGTGTCTGGTTTTGCTTCCCCTTGTCTCGTTAGGCCTGATTTGCCCCAGCTGTGTTTCCCTCCTGCTACCCATTCCCTGATTGCTCCCTCTATGTATTTAAGCCCTGTGTTTCTTTGTGTCTGTGTTGTGATCTACTCTCATTTATGCTGTGTGTGCCGGCTGCCTGGTCATGTAAGTTTTTTGGGATTTCTGTTACGTTTGCCACTTTTTGCCATCCAGCAATAAAAGCTGAGTTTTGATTTACTTTCTGCCTCCGAGTGTCTGCACATTGGGTCCTTCTACTTCCACTCCTGCCTGCACACAGCCTTAACCTGACAGTTACTCATATTTTGTATTTTAAATACGTAACGGCGGTACATGTCTTCCGTTACTCCCCAACACTGATTACATATAATACTGATTTAGCTGGTTTAGGCATAGTGCCACACAATCTAATCAAATATTTCTAACTGCTCGCCAGCTAGGCAGCTGTCTAATATGCCAAACTTTGCAAAAGTAGTAAAGTTTTGCTGTGATGTATCACAATCATATCAGTTTCTGTTGGCCTGGTTTTCATTGGCTCAAAAATAACTTTGAAAAGTTGTAAGCAAATTGTTGTAATATAGACAATATGCTTATGTTACTGGTGTGAATTTTCAGTTAACCTTCTAGAAATCAGTCAGTGACCTTTTTGTTTTAGCAAAACCACCAGCAAGCAGGGGGGAAACTCCTCTGCTTGCTGGAGAAGTTGGAATAGTTGGAGAAGTTGTGCAACAGTCTGAGCAAATAATCCCACTGCTCAATTCATGCATGACCTCAGTATGCACTTACCTGGTATCAGTTGCTAATTTTAAGCTCCTAAAGTGTAAGGAGATGTGTCCTGAATTAAAAACAAAAACGAGACCAAAAACGGCCAGAAACTCAGCACCAGGCTTCAGAACGCTGCAAAGCAATGACATCATGGTCGCAACTCTTCATTTATTTTATTTTATTTTTTTTAAATCTATGACTTAATCTATGATTCGCTTAGTAAAATTAAATGAAAACGGTTAAAAATCTGTAAATTAAAACGCACAAAATTATTCAAATGCAGTAACTGCCATCTGCAGTTTACATTTATGGGACATAGTCTCCTTTCACTAACGATTTTTGTGAAAGAAATCTGTCAGCTATGCCAAGAGGCAGGAATCAGCCTGGTGTATAGAGATGAGAAAGTGTCTATCCTATCTCAGCCTTCTCTGCGATGGCAGAGATTTCATTGCTGCATCCTCAGAAATCATCTACAACAGTAAAAGTTAATATTACACTATGAAAATAAAAGGCTTTAAAGGAGACATGCTTCTCCTTTCTTCCCCACTTCTATAACCTCTCTTTACCACGGTATGTTTTCTCTACCATCTCCTTTCTCCTCTCTATCTCATTCATCTCTCCCTCTCTACTACTTTAATTTGGTATCACATTAAGGCTCCAGAGGAGAAAGTTAATTACGCAGCATTTTGAATTATGAATTGCGATACAGTTTAGTAACATATTGCCTCATTTCTCATTGCAGACTGAAGCTGCGACTAGATTTTTCACACTTACTTTGCAGGTATCAGAGGTGCCATGTTCGGTGGGATCTTTTATATTAGGTGAATTTTATATTAACTCGATATCATCTTTTGTCAAAGCCTATGTGACAGATGAGGGGTTTCATTCCAAAGAGATATATTATATGAATTAAATATGGAGAAGAGATTGCTGTCTGAAATTCCTCAAGTCCTTTTCTTTTCTCAGTAGTAACACATAATAAGCCTATGGGAAATGGCAGTTATTATAATGTTGTAATAATGTAAGAGTAAACAGATGTTGTTTTTGTAATTGCACAGGGCTGTGAGAATAATGGCAATTTCCCCTCTGATCTTAGTCTTTAAAAGACACAGTTTTTCTACTTTTGCCTCTGCGCATTACAAGAGTAGATTCTAAATCAAACAATATGCGACTAAAGTGCAGACTTTCAGCTTTAATTCAAGGGATTTTACAAAACAACGGCTCAACTGTCTAGCATTTACATCCATTTTTATTCATAGTCTCCTATTTTCAGAGGCTCAAAATTAATTGGACAACTGACTGACAGTATCATGGCCAGGTGAGGCCTGTTCCCTTGTTATTTCATGACAAATGAAACAGATAATATCTGAAGTTAATTCAAAAGAGCTGAATATGAGGTCCGAAGAGATGCCAGTGCAAATGAGGTAAGCCATCATTAGGCTGAAGAAATGAAATTAAACCTACTAGAGAGGTAGGAGAGACTTTAGGATTGACCAAAATCAGTAATCTGCTGTATTTGTAAAAAGAAGTAATGCACTGGCTGACACACAAAGGCGTGAAAGACCATAGAAGATAACAGAAGTGCACGATGAAATAGTAATTTAAGTGGTTAAGAAAAACAGCTTCACAACATCCAACAAAGCCAAGAACACTCTCAAAAAGGTAGGCGTGTCATTGTCACCAGTGGAGGTAAAGAGGGTCTACAACAAGGTGCAAACCACCTACAGTTACAGACAACAACAAACATTATTTGGACAAATAAAGCCAAGATCAACTTGCACCAGAATATAAGGAAGAGAAAACTATGATAAAGAAAAAGTATAAAACATTATCTGTCGGACAACACGGAGGTAATGTGACATGGATGTGGAATCAGCCCATGGGTCAATGATGTCACTGCTGATAGAAGCAGTAGGATGAACTCTGGAGTGCACAGGGTTATTCTCTCTGCTCAGATTCAGCCAAATGCTGCAAAACTGATTAGACTTCACAGTGCGAATGGGTACTGACACAAAGCGTACTGCAAAAGCAACCCTTATATTTAACATAATGCTAGCTTGACCAGTTAATTTTGAGCCTCTGAAGATGAAACAGAACAAAAACTTTAGTCAAAAACTACCAGTCCATAAAAATGGACATTTAAAACCAAAATCGTCTCCATGATAGGATCTGGATCTTTAATGTGTCAGTCCACTGAAGTTTTACTCATTAAGCTTTCAAATTAAGATGCCATGACAACCCACTGTCTGCTTTAGACCACAGGAGCAGTCTGCGGGCCTCTCACTCAATACCCAGTTTGTATAAATTATTACAAGTATGAACACAGCTCCTCGTAAAGATGAGTGCGGATTTGTCGTGAGATCAGACTCCCACATTTACACTCTATACTGTTCCTGAGCTCCTCTCCCACCCTCTTTCTCTCCCCCAGTCATTTACATTTATATTGAATTAGAAACCATGGTGGAGAGCGAGTGGAGGCAGCCGAGACTGATTATAATGGGAGATTACGGGACGACTGCACCACCATTATGTTGTGTAATTACAAAGAGAGAGAGAGAGGGGAGGGTGGGGCCGTTGGATTCCCCAGTTGCCAGGGTCTATTTCATTTAGGGAAATAATGTCTCGCTGCTTTCCCCTCCACTTATTCCACCTGTAAATATTATAGAGAGCTGAATCCTTCCCTCTTTTATGCCTGATTTTATGGGTCATGATTTATGGGAGACAAATATCAGACAAGGTGTTAAGGGGGATGTGTGAGTCGTCCATCGGGCGATTTATCGCTGCATCTCGATCTGCTTTTGGCTTCGTTTGACTGCATCGATCTGATGTTGTAATGCATGTAGGAATCCTGGTCATGCACTCAGGAAAATACCTAATGACCTCAACATAATGGAAAGCCCCTTGGAAATAATCATGTGTTGTATTTCCCTTCATAAAGTGATGTGGGAGGGAGGTTACAGAAGAGGTGTAGAGTTTATTTCCTGTACTAAGAGAATAGTAATAGCCAAGAATGTGTTGGTCAGTTAAAAAGGAAATTACAGAAGACACAAATAAAATATCCCTCCATAAAAATCCACTGACGGCTAAGCTGAATTTAACACACAGTAAAGACCTGAAACCCAAACAATAAAACTTTAACAGATTAATGAACAAGATTTTCCACCCACTCTCACCAAAGGAAACTTTATTTCAGTTTATCTATGTGGCACTTTAAAGATTATAGGGTTAAAAGACATTCAGAAAAAGAACATTTAGTCCTTTATGAGTAAGAAGGGTGCCTTCTACCTTTCCTTGTCTTTTTGAAAATCCTGGCTTCATGAGTTCAACACAAGTTTGTAGCGATGCCTAATAATCAGTCAATCATTAAACATGAATGATTTAGTCCAGGGGCATGAAACCTGAGTGAAACTTTAACTTGCTGATTTATTTTTTACTTCACTATTGTACTGAATTTCCCTCAAGAACTTCATGTGATGTTTAAAAAAATAAACAAAACAAAAAATAAAAAAGAAGGTCCCCATCTGACACACAGTCTTGAGTCTTTAAATGATTCCCCTCTGTTCTTATGATGAATGTGGACATATTGTTACAAACTGTTCACAACTTAAGCCAACAAGCTATGGAGTTACAACTGACATTTAGTGCTAAACTGTGTACTTTCTAGTCCTTACCAATTACAGTCCACTGTTTAGAAAGTTGCTTGTCATCACGCCCACTTGCACTGCATATCTCACAACTTTTTGATTCCATCTTAGTCTGTAAGAGATCCCCTGCTCATTATAGGAAACAAAGCAGAGGCTGTCAGCATGCATAGCTCACCATGTTTAATCTGAGTGTATGAAAAGATAAAGCTCTTGAAATCTGCTTTAATTAAGAATTTAAAATGATAAAAACTGATTCCAAGTATGTGTCATGTGTGATTTTGGTAGCATCTTTAAGCATACGCACTTATCTCTGCAATGTTTTTGCACTAACTCTTCAAACATACTGTTGACTCTGTAAACTATTCATATGAAATTCACCAGCCCGGCTGTAAAAGAGAGATGCACGTTTAATCTCATCTTGAAGATTAAACTATCATCCAAAGAGAAAACTTAGCAAAGCACACTTATTCAGACATCCAACAAAACTAACAACAATATTCTGCAAATGAGTACTTTCTGTAAGGCTAACTTCTAATACTGTGTAGCACCGTTATCCGTTGTACTATCTAGCTGATGTACAGTTACATAGATTTCAGAACATTTGCTTTGATTGGGCGTCATTGTGGTGAAATCTACGAGGCAGTGGGACAGCTGATTAAATGAGAAAATGAAATGAAAAGCAGAACAAAATAACTCTTTTAATTACATTGTCAGGCATTATGGCATTGATGGGTACAGAGTGGGAATAGCACCTAACTTAATTCTAAGTGTCAAATCACATTTATTCAAACAAAATATAATGAATTTCATTCCCAAATTGCCTCCAGGATCATGTCTTATAGCACCTATAAGCAAGTTTTCTTATTTTTTGGGCTTAAAAGAGCAAAGCAGGGCTTGATGTAGGACATTCCTGGAACACCTCTACTGTCTCCAAGAAGAGACAATGGAGAATCAAAGCAAAGTCCTCAAAGGTTTCTGATAAAAGCCTGAAGTGGTCAAATACTACCAGCATGCAAATGTTTGTTTGTTTTTTAAAGCAGCACTCTTCTGCTCATCCAATGGACATAATTCCTCTTAGAATACACTAGCTTGTCTTTTCAAGCTTGTTGTACTTATGTAAAAGATATATATGTGTGGTTTCTACTGACTAATGCACACAAATTGCTACATAGACAAACTACCAAACATGAACACACTTTTAATGAATGAGCAAACGAAGCAAATGAGCCAATAAACCAATGAGCTTCTCAGAGAAGGCTAGTTCATAACATCTCTGTGTACACGTGAACCCACTGGACTACAAATCAGAGTATTTATTTTATTTAAACATAGCATTAGTGCTGCAGTTTAAATAATAATGATAATAATAATAATAATAATAATAATAATAATAATAATAATAATAATAATATTTTTGTAAAGCTGTTCTCATCCTATGTGTTCAGTCCATGGGCCTGCTGCAAAATTCCCTTAAAACAATTGCAAAACTTTCTTAATGTATTCCCAAATATATATATGAAACTTCATTAACTACCCTGTTTCAAACAGTTTTTAATGATTTTGACTGACCTGAAACCGCCCATAGTTCAACTTTCAGGATTAATGACAGCAACATTAGCCATTCGACCAGATAGTTGTCATATTTGAGGTTAAAATTAATAAAGTTACAAAGCGTGATTATCCTTAATAATACTCAGTCTGACAAACACTGATAATCTTGGATTTTTAATTATATATTCACAATGTGCCAGCCTGGGTATGAGGTGACTCAAACTGGACAATGGCCCCATCTAGTGTTTGGTTTGTACTATTGCTTGTAAAAGACCGGTTTAGTCTTTACCAGGATTTTTGGAGCTGTCATTATTTTTCTCCTATAAAATAATTCGAATTATATAGAACTGGGTTATGTTCATATATGGCACTAATATACATGGGTTGTTTGTTGAATGGGCTCAAGCAGTACTGACCCAAAGAAAAGAAGGTCCTTGTTTTAACCTGCAAAATATCTAAGAAAGTGACACGAAAATGCTGTGTAGTGACAAAGACATTAACAACAAAGACAACAAAGAGCAGTAAAACCACAGAAACCTTTTTCCCCACAATCCACACATGCCTATCAAAAGTACACGTGTGAAAATGTGAGTCAGTTAGATGTGGTGGGAGATGTAAAGATGCGATAGGTTTACCCAGTCAGTTTCGAATTGAAAAGATATACTGTAAAGTACAGCATGAAATAAAGTTACAATAATAATGTGAAAAAGAACATAAGATAAAACGCACAGCAGTACTGACAGCAAGCTTTAAGTGACACATTTAAAATGGGTGATAGAGGATCGTGTCAAAACACTGACGCGGATGAGCGAGCTCAAGACTTTTATTTTGAAATCTTCCTTAGTACGTACAGGAAGTAAACAAGTTTTATATCCTGTATGAGATTCTCCTGAACTTTTACTTCTGTATGTTTTGTTATTTTGTACTGATGATAACTTCACGCCAGCTGGAGCTATGAGCGCCATTATTCCTCGCATAGAGCAGTTGTCTGCTAGAGTGGTTCGGGTTTTGGGCTGTAACCCGGGACCGATGACTCTGCAGGGAACCAACACTTACCTGGTCGGCACGGGCAAAAGGTGACTCTAGTCGAGCCAGTAGTGACGTTTATCATTTTCCCAAAAGGAAACATGAGTAAATGTGTTGTCTGTTTAGCTCATGTGTATTTGAAAGGGACTAGCTGGCCAAAAACTTGACACTCCTTTTCCGTGCAATGTCTTAGCTTGTAGAAATGGGCGCTAATGCCAAATTCCATTTAAAATCTTTTAACTTGAGCATTTTCGCGCTTCTGGATAATAAAGGTGACAGATGGAACAAAGCTGAAATTGTGAAATTAATTGCCAGGGTCTTTTTGTTTCTTCGGCATATACTCATACACTAATAAATAATAATAGTTTGGAGTAATATTTAACAAAAATAGTAGACTACATTTGCAGTGAAAAGGAGCGCTTAGTTCTCTGTAATGTGAATAAAACAGCTATAAAACAATAGCCAACTATAAGACAGAACAATGGAGTACTCATCGGTAGAGTTGGAATATATGAATATGCATAGTTACCTTTAAAACCCTTTGGGTGAATATATAATGAGCAATTATATTCCAGACGGGTGCTGATAGACACGGGGGAACCTGCTGTGCCTGAATACATCAGCAGCCTGAAACAGGCACTGAAGCAGTTCAGCACCAGCATCCAGGAGATCATCGTCACACACTGGCATCACGACCACACAGGTGGAGTAGAAGATATCTGCAGGGACATAACTGGTGAGCCCCTGAATGTGTGGGTATAGTTGGGTTACTTCACCGTTCATCATTACTGTAATCGTGAAATCTATCTAAAAGCCACCTTCTAATGAAAAATCTGTTATTAGTTTAGTGAATCAAAAACTGCCTGTACTTTTTTGGCTTAGAGACTCAGTGAGTCAGTATTCATTTCTTAGGGGTTTTTTTTATCTTGCAGGTTCTGAGGTCCGAGTCAGCAAACTGCCTCGCTCCAACAAAGCAAGAGAGACAGCAGGAAGCAAAGACTACAATTACCTAAAAGATGGAGATGTTGTTGAGACGGAGGGAGCCACACTCAAGTCAGTTCAGTTTTTACACGTTGTGAATTTATAAAAGAGCATTAAAAATACATCTGTCATAATATACACAGAAGAACAATAGCTCAAAGACTTTTTCAGGGTGAAAATATACAAACCAATATCATGAAATCTGCTGCAGTACCAACAAAAAATAAAATTTGTTAATATTCCTTTAGTTATGGTTATTATCATTCTGCACACTGACATGGCTTTTGTCTGAATCTACAATCAGACAATTGAGCAGAGAGCCATTTCTTTTTCCCAGAGTGCTTTTCACTCCGGGCCATACTGATGACCACATGGCCTTGGTGCTGGAGGAGGAGCGGGCTATCTTCTCTGGAGACTGCATCCTGGGCGAGGGCACGGCCGTGTTTGAAGACCTCTACGACTACATGAAATCTCTGCAAATCCTGCTGGACTCGGAGGCTGACCTCATCTACCCTGGTGAGCAAGGATACGCTGATGCTTGGCCCTCTGTTTTATTTCTTAAAAAACCCTCTGGATAATGTTTTTTCCCCCCCCCTCAACCTGTTTGCACACAATCACACAATGTGGTACATCATCACTACACCAGTGAGAAATGTATATTTTAATAAAAAAATGTAGGTAAGTCTAGTTTGATACACCATTCTGCAGATACCATGCTGTATCACAGATCATCGTCTCCATTATATTAGATAATGGTGAATTGCTTTTCCATATTTATTGCGAGGAGTGTTTCATGACATTGTTATAAGTTACTCTATGACTTCCACTTCTAAGATCCGCACCTATTCACTCACCGAAACGCCTCGAATAATTCTTTTTTTATTTTTAAACCAGTGAATATTTACCTTATTTTCAAAATAGCTGCCAATAAATTGTCCGTTGATCGACTTTACTTGTTTCAGAGCTACCGGCTGTGCCTCTCTGACGTGCATTCATTTAACAAAGTCTTTCCGATGACTGGAGAAAAAGCTTGCTGCTGCTGTTCTCTGTGCAGGCCACGGACCTGTGGTTCAGGATGCTGGCTCTAAGATCAGACACTACATCAGTCACAGGGACCAAAGAGAACAACAGATCCTGGCAGCCATTCAGGATGGAGCAGGAAAGCCTTTCAGTTCCATGGAGCTTGTCAAGATTGTGTACAAGGTCAGGAAAAACCTTCTTTTCCTTTGATGCTGTTTCCAGCTTGTTGTCAAAGGTAGACTGGGTAGACTTCTACCAGTAATTCTACCATCTTTGACCATGGAAGCAATCTAATCCCTTCTGATTACATTCTAAATGGGCTGGCACTGCTGTACTTGTCTGATCTTGTTGATGTTCACACTCATTGCAGAGCATTTGTTTCTGCTAATCAGATGATCAACAATATTACAAGAAATAGACTTAAAAAGAGAGAGATTAATAATAACTCGGAATTAAATGCAGAATTAAACGGTTTCTTGAAATGTTTCTGTTTTATTAATGGCTGCCTGTGAAGCACTTTTCTCAGCTCTGGTGGTTTAGCATGTGCTATACAATTGACTTTGACCTTGGCCTGATCCCATACAGACTGATCTGTTTTGAGGCTGGATCACAAAAAAATGACACTGAAACTTGTGTTGCTTTTCTCTCAGGACACACCTAAACACCTGCACCAAGCAGCTAATGTGAACCTGGTTCATCACTTAAAGAAGCTGGAGAAAGAAGGCAGAATCAGTCTGGGTATGGTCTCATTTACTTCCTTTACAAATAAGTTCCAGCAGATACTGTAATGATTTAAATATGATCCAACAAAATAGACGTATCTCACCATGTTGTTTTTTTTAATGCCTCAGCTCTGGCAGCAGCTCTTTGTTGCTGCTGGGAAATTTCTGCTCATTTGGTACAAAGGTTTGCTTGGACTCAAAGAAGGCCTGATTAGATTTTGGTGACCAAAGATCAAAGTCTTTGTGACTTCACATCCATCCTATTCTTTCGAACGTGATATATCAGGAATATCTAGGGAGGGAGGAACATGATTATATCAGAGATACGTGTTCTCTTAGACTCATAGATGAACTGATAAGAAATCAGTGGTCAAAGTTCAAGGTAACTGTGACCTCATGAAACCAATTTCTGTCCTGTAACAGATGAGTCTGAATAGACAGGTTGTAAACTTCAACATGCATGGTGAGCAGAGGTATACGACTGTGAGTTGGTAGTTTTAGTTACTATACTTTAGGACTGCAGGTTAATTATAACTGTGCTGCTGTCATTTAGAAAATTTGGCTGTGACACAAATGTAAACCTTTCTTTCCCGCAGTGAACGAATCTTCACAGAGCAGCAAATGGAAGAGCAATCTGTGACGTCCACTGACAGTGAGATGAAATGGAGCGTTGGGCTGGGATTTTCAAGATCAACAGCTAATGATTTTTGAATGCGAGATGATTGCTTTCAGCGCTATGTTTGTGCTGTACACCAGTGCTGATTGAGAAATGTTCTAGAGGAAAAATCTGTTGTATTAGTCACACCCGTTGCTTCAGATATTTCACAACTCAAAACACACAAGGCACAGAAAACAAAGGGACTCACCAGGACTGAGCTGCAGCCTGTGTTATAGTTAAACAAGGCTAAAATTTGCCTCAAGGTCAGCCGCCTGTGGCCGCATGAAGAATAACCTCATCCCCTAACACTTCCCCTGTCCCCCCCCCCCCCCCCCCCCCCTAATTAAAACTGCTTAACTGATTCTATGTCTTCTTTTTTTGAGTTGAGGCTGTTAAAGTGAGCTTTTTGTGTTGATTTAAAAATAATTGTCAGCATTGTCTTCCATTTAACAATACTTTCTTGTCATGTAAGTGGGATGAGTAGGATTTATACAGTATAAAATGAATGTACTGTACTTTATTTTACTGAGTTTTGTATATAATGAAGCCCAGAAAGTAAATAATCTCATAACATTTGTCATTGAGTTGTTATTTATGAGGCTGGCACTTCCCTATCACAGGTGTGTTATTGCAATATCTCAAGAAAGGTTTCATGTGGGTAAAAGGAAATTCATTGCTTAACTGTTCAGCTGTTTCTGGGTATAGAATTTTTTTATGCAGGCACTCGGTTAAGAAAGATTTGTCAAATAAAGCATAAAGTGTGTGTATGGGAATGGGAACTGGGGAAAATAAAACATTTTGGTGCTTTCCCAGACTGTTGACCGTGACACAATGAGAAATCTAAATAGTGATGTGTACAGAAATATATTTATATTTTATATCCAGCTGTTTTCTCCCTTTGCGAACTTTAAGCCGTCTGTCTTTTCAGTCATGTTAATGAATCTCTAAACTTTGCACTGGAAATGCTGCACACACACAGTCAGTCGCTAGGTGGCAGTATCTCTTAATTTTATGGCAAAATTCATCGTACCATGGTCAGTTACAATAATTTGCATTATAATTGTTCTAGTTTTTTAGAAACTTGTTTTAAAAAAATATTATATGTAAATATGCGTTGGAATACTGTGAAAAAAAAGGTTAAAATTAAACTGTGAGTGAATTATGTACATGGACCTCCATGTTTCCCTTTTCAACATTTTGCTCATTTGGGATTCAGTTGTGTCTTTACTGAAAATCTCTCACCTTACACTAAAAAAACTGCAGTGCATAACTAATGCAGGACATTTGATGGACACCTAACACCTATACGGTGTATTGTGGACAGAAATATAATTGTAGGTTTAATTTGTGAAATACACTTTCATATATATAGGCCACTGTCAGAGCGTCTAAATCTTAGAACTGTATGAGCATGTTTATGGCATTCACTAAGTATTGGCAAAGGGAGAACATGTATTTAAGAGACTACAGGAAAATATTTTGTAAGTTACTAACTACACCCTACATACTATATCTGGAAGCAGCGGTGTCAAACAAGGGGGGCAGAACCAGCCTGCAAGAAAGAACCGATCTTGCTCACTGGATTGTTTGCAAAGTTTTAAAATTTCAGTCAAGTTATTCATAATTTCGCACTGCAATACCTGGTGAGTCACTGTCAACAAAGTTCTAATTATAGATTAAAATACTACAGCTGTTTAATTCCAAGAACTCTTACTTCATGTCACCTGTTCTGGTCTCAAACTTTAGGATTATGGGACTTTCTGACTTGCATCAAAGATGGTGGAATTCCTAATCTGTTGACTATGACTGTGACGGCCGGTTGTTATCTTGTTTTATATTTTGGCCACCCCCATTTTTTATATTAATTTGTAATTTAGGTTATATTAACTTTCTGTTGTCTTATACAGCTGTTTAAATGCGCTTTATAAATACGTCTTAATTAATTATTTGCACATCTGCGTTAAACTGTAATGCACACGTAATACAACATATTGCTGAAACTGCGTTTTTAAAAGTATCATACGTCGTTCACCATTTGTTCTATAAATGTGAATGTTCCCATAACGAAAAAGAAAAAAGGGACTTTATATGGGTGTCTTATTTTGGTGGTTTACTTTTCTTTTATCGCAGTCAGAACTGACAAAATAAAAAGTCACAAACTATCTCACAAATAAAATAGAAATAAAAATTGCATTCAGGGCTTTTAGTTCAGTTTTCCCTTTGAATAACTAGCTGACGGGAGTTTGCGTGCACGAGTGAGGCTGAGAAAGGGCGAACTGCAGAGACACCCAGCTCTGGCGTGTGGTAATGAGATGAGTGGAGGTGGGGGTGGTGGCGGTGGAGACGGAGGAGGGGGGTCTACTGGTAAAGATAAACAGCCGAGCCGAGGAGCCTCTGAGCCAGATGAACATGGCGGCTCCGGTCCAGGACGCCGCTGTCGCTCCGTCCCGCTGACCGACATCTCCCCGACGACATCCCGCACGTCAGGCACCCACGGTCTCCCAAACTCTCAGGTAAGTTTCCCGTCATTCTCTTGACCCCCACTTCTCCCGTTAGTCCCACCTCCAAAAACACGTATTAACGTAAGGGCTCGTGCAAAGTGTCCACTAATTTAAATCGAGTTCTATACTAAAATGATGTGCATTTGTTGTTGTTGTTTCATGTTTTTTTGTTTTCCTTCATGGCGGTTCTACATTTTTATTGGGTAGTGAAAATATACCACAGGGTTAATTAGTTGATTACAGGAAATAACGTTATGTTCGTCCAGTATTTAAACGCGCAGGTCATTCATCCGTGTTCACGAACCGGGTCTGACGGCGAGTATACTTCGCTGTGTTTATCGGCCAAATCGGCTGATTGACAGCTATCACTACTGAAACGGGGTTTCGGGCGAAACTAGCTCGGTGGATAAAAATGCTAATTTCCGTTGGTAACCTGCCAAATCCACGACTAGGGTTCAAATGTTCGGCAGAAGAAGTGAACGCAGATTGGCTCTGCTGTTTGTTTAAGATGTTTAAGCAACCGTGTTACAACGGCACAAATATCCCAACCAGGACTTCGCCGTTTAACTTTTAACGGTTAGCTGTTTAAATCCCCTCTTCCTGATCGAGAGAAGCGACAACTGCTGGTTTATGTGAACCTCCGCTGTAGCCACAAGCGTTCAGTGCTCGCTTGTTGCTCCTGTTAAAGTTTCATGTAACCACCCATAATTAAACCCTCGTTGATCACAGATGGGTTTATCAGATTAAGACAGACATATAATTGTTTAACAGTGAACATTTTATGATATTGTCACACTGGTTCATATCGCTTTGACTTCCTCAAGCAACTCAGGCGTCAAGCGAAACAAACGCAAGCATACACTTCCGGTTTGTAGTTTCAAAGTAAAACCAGAGACGCTCTAAAAGAGCTGTTCCACTTCCTATTACTAATCCCATTGAACAGAAATTGGCTGAAATTCTGCAGCGGGCCCACATAAATTATTTTATTTTTGGAAATACAGAACACAGATCTAATATTTGTTTAATGTTCAGACTTATAAAACAACTTTTATGTCCTTTTCTCATAAAAACACTTCTGTTAATACATGCTAAGTAATTGTTTAGAATTTGTGGCACTTTACCAAATTAAAACAAGTTGTTAAAAGCAAAGTCAACCCACAAGATACATTTTAAAGTGTGTACATGTAGCAGCTGGTTGTGGTGGTCTAACTGCCATCAGGAAATAAAAATTTCTGCTTTTGTTTCAAGTTTCAAGCCTGAAACTAACATATCAGCTACAGTGAAGCAGTTCACAGCCATGTACCCAAGTCCCTCAAATACTTATTTCACTATAATTAACCCATAAACAAAGACCATAATGGAAATGTTAGAAGAAAAAATGTTTAACCCATAGAAATTGCTGGGATACCTCTATAGGATGCTATCAGAGGTCCAGAGAGCTAGTGTTCTTCAATATATTAAAATTTCCATGTTTTTGTTGTTAATTCAGTTTAAAGATACAATTGTAGGTAGTTCATAACATGTTATTTCATGATGGTATAATTCCAGCATTTAGTAGAATGATGTCACAGTTTAAATGGCTGTTAATAATAGATTTTTAATAATTAAAAAACAAGTGTCTTTTCCTTTTCTTCCATCTAATTTGACATAGTTTATCAGCTAGCTCTACTGTGTTGTGAGGGGATGCTTATCTCTCCAGAATGTGTTTTTTTTTTTTCAGGTTTGAAGCTGCAAACAAACAATAATAAAAAGGCTAATTATCTGAAAGAACATGTTATTTCAAGTGATATTATCGTTTTAGTCCAGTGGGAATAGTCGTAGGTGAAAATCCATTAGAGACTGGTAGATGGATAGAAACTACTGACATTATTATCGTCATCATTTTTTTTAATGTATTTAAAGTCATAACAGGCTATACTCTGTAAAGATGGGAGGACGTCTGCTGGTTTGTCAAGAAGGGCGTTGTGTGATTTGAGACCAGGCGTTTAGGAAATGAGGGATATTTACATCAAACTTGCGTCTTTTTTTTCATGATATATGATCCTTGAGAGTGCTTTCACTTTTGCTTTTCCTTTGTTATATGTGTATGCTGTTAAAAGCCAATTTGCAAAGCAAAAGCCAAATGATTTGCACTTTAGAGTGGCCAAGTTTGAGATATTACAATCATCCCTCTTATATATTCAGCAGATTGCTCCTTTTTGGACTACATAGCATGTGTATGTATGCTAACAGGACAGCATAGAATGAGGAGTGCGGCTGTGACAAAAACATGTCGTGCAGGTTTACGCTGAAAAGAAACACTCACAGCCCAGAACGTATTGTCTTGCAGTGAGGTGGGCCTTTTTAAATGCAGGCATAAGAATTTGTCTTTATTTGCTGTTGTGCTGGTTTCTCTGTGTTTGCTATTGTGCATGTATCTTACTACAGGAAACCTGACAGTTTGCCTACGTGACAGGTGCCATCTGATTCCTCTGGAAATGTTATCTTTGAGGGCTGGGCTTATGATTTTTTTTTGGGCTCTTTTAGGCTTATTTGCTCTTCCCGGCACCCAAAACTGAACTTTGAAAGGGATTGCAACATGTAGGCCAAGTGTTCAGGTTCTGTTTAACCCTTCTTTTTGTACCTTTTTTCTCTCTAAGGGGTTAATAGGCATTATGCTATTTATGCATAGAAACAGTCAGGCAGCACAAAATACCGTGCATGCTTTGTTTTAGTCAGGGATTCACCTCTATCTGTTTGCTCTGTGTTTTTGTAACATTTTCATTACAGTTACAGAGTAGTGTCTTGTCTGATTAAATTCTAGCACATTACAATACAATGTTCAATGCCAAAACTACCTTATAGTGCTGCAGCAAAGTGCAGGAATGTACTTAAGTCCAAGATCTTAACACAAATTTGGCAGCCTGCCCAATGAGGGATCCTTAGTGGCTTGAATTCACTAAACCACATGAGGGCTCAAATAATGTCCTGACCAATGACGGCAGCAGCAGGAGAAGGAGGAAGGGCAAGGCTTGACTGTGCATTTCTCCTCAGTTTGTTTTCTATGACGTTTTATCCTGGGACAGCAAGGAAATAGATTCACACATTTAAATCATAGCCATCAATCCCTGATGTTATCCTGGTCTTGGATTTAAAATAAATCTAGTCCTAATTTAATGTGAGTGAATTAAATCAGATATAGACGTGAAAGTAGTGACAGACTATAAAATAAACATGCCAAAATTGTAGCTGTAGCAAATTCAGGTGGTGAGCACTGGGTTCCGTATCTACTTAAGAGCAAACGTTGCCTTCAGTGTTTCTCACCCACAAGCTGATATTGTTAATTTGGGAATGATTTAGGGGGGTATTTAAATACCAGCACAACTGGTTCATCTGTACATCTACTAGTATTTACCAAGGGGTGTATGTGTGGGTGTGTGCATGCTTGTCGACTTATCTGTGTTTGTTTATGTCTGTCTCCTCTCTCTGCCACCAACTTATCAGACACACTCTGCCCCTGGCTTTCTGTCACGTAGCAGAGACAGTCGCCTTCCAGGTCTGATCCTCCTGAGACCAAGTGCTCTAATTAACCACACACACACACACACACACACACACACACACACACACACACACACACACACACACACACACACACACACACACACACACACACATGTCACTGACTCCCCTGAAAGCTTCCTGTGGTGCCTGAAAACCATAATCACTGTAATATTCCCTCAGCAAAATGAATCTGCAGGATATTGTTACAGTATCTGATGATAACATACGTTTTACTTCTAAATCAAAGTGCATTGACTTGCAGATTTGAATACAAATTATCTCCTTAAACATTACTGAATAATAGGAAGTAACATAAAAGAGTCTTAGAATAGACTTCATATATGAGCGTTTAAAAGGTCAGACGATGTATTGGCTCATGCGCATTTTTTAAGTTATCTTGAATAAGTAAGAGACGATGCTTTAGATTGCAAAATGTTTAAGGCAGCCTATTTTGTACAATCTTTGTAATTGTTACACAGTTTCTAAATTAGTTCTTTCTTATCGTGCTAGATGTGACATACGCCAATACTTTATATCTGCGATAAGCTAATATCAGCTGATATCAGCTAGCCAATTCACTGGTTTTTATCATCTCTGTTGACACATTCAGTAGGTTATTTAACAAAGTTCTCCTTTTATTTATTTTTGTCCAACCATATTATTTTGTTTGACCTTAATGTAAACAGTGAAAAGCCTTGATAAGGGTACTATATAAACCAGTGCAAAATGGAGCACATTTCAGATTGGAGAGCTGTAGTGAAAAATAGGTCTCCTTTTCCTTCTACAGCATTTGGCAGTATGTAGTGATATGGCTTTGTTCTGCAACATTCAGATACAGTGCATACACGATGGGAGCAGCAGCACCCTGACAATAGACATAACACTGATTGATGCAGGTATTGTAGATTCCACACTGACAAGTATATGAAGGCCTTCCTCGGCCTGAGTGACAAGAAGTCATGTAAAAAAGGATGCTTTTGGGTCCATGCTTACTGGTTCCATATGAATTAAGAGGGTAAATAGCAGCCAGATGCTGCTAATAAAATATGCTTCATTTTAGGTGTTTAGCACAATGCTGGAATTTCCCAGTGCTCAGAGAAACTGCAAGAAACACAAGGGCTACATCCTAGACTCTGCAGGCGTCAGTTAGCATGTTAAATCCTAAAGTACAAGGCCTGCATAGAGCCCTGTGAAAACTATATTTTTCACATGAGTGTTCATTAACGTGCCTGCCTTTGGGACCATTTGGGCTTTCATGTAAGAGACTGCACTATCGATTACCCATGCGTCTTTGAGGCTAATTTCTATAAAAGTATAACCCTTCTCTGTGGTGTTTGCAGATCTCCAGATAGATAATGTAGTATGATCCCTACATAACTTTCTGGTTGTGGCTTCCATGAACTATGACATCACCTTTACTCATTTATAGTGGCATTTGACGTGTGGGCCAGCCATTTTCCAAATGAAAAGTTTCTTAACTCCAAAAAATTAAAAAAATTAAAAATTGTTTCATCACTGATGGACTGAAAAAGCAATCATGGAGGTTTTTCAGTTTTGGGTAGACTATCTCAACTTTCTCAACTAAATTATTTCCACAGTTTCCCTCAGTGCCATCTGGAAATTTCTGTGCTCCTGCACTGAAAAATCGTTTTCTATTCCTATTCTATTTTGGATGCATGGGTCAGCATGTGTCGCAGTTTGAATGAACAATGACTAATGTGTCAACCACAATAGCGGCTTAATACAGACTCAAAGTTTTTTGGTCTACCACCTGTTTATTTTAAAAGGCTAATACTTCTAAAGGCTAGATGTGTTTAATAATTTGCCACGATTATGATTTAAAGGACTTAAAGTTTCAGATACATCAAAACATTTGAATCATATTTTTAAAATGTGATCATAATTTATCCTAATGACAGGAGCTGAGAGAACTGAGGAGAGGAGCTCTAATACAACAACAGCAACACATCATTGCTCAGATACTAGCCAAGGCGAAGCACTTGTAGCTATTCTTGCAAAAAGTATACATACTTATTATAGATATACTGGAAACACTTGTTTTGTTTTTTGTTTGTTTTTTCTCGCGGTTATAGTAAAACCATGAGACCTAAGGCATGCTATGAGGCATCTGAAAGTTAAGGATAGTTGTACAAAGAAAAGCTGTTCTTGGGAGATGCAGAGCAACGGCTGAAAAATTCTTGTTATTGTTAGGGGAGCAAGTCAGATCTACATGTCTGTTGCTTATGACTCAAATATGATCTTAATTCGAAATTCAGACAAAGAATAGATTGCAGCAAAAACCACAAGTATTTTGTAATTTCTTGACATGGTGACTGCACACAACAACAGGAGGGGCTTTCATTCATATTCCCTTATTTACCGTATGTGTACCTAAAATAAAATACTCGTGGACTGGAAAGTTTGATCAGTCATCGTCATCATAAATCACCAATGTGTTTCTTCGAAAAATTTTAAAAGACTCTACTGTACTTTGACATATGATAAGATGATACTTATCATATGTCAAATAAGTATCATATATCATGATACTTGTGACTGTGGCCATGATTATAAGACAGTGTGGTCAACACCATTAAGAAGCATTAAGAATTATTTAGTTAATTAATAATTGTTTGTATTGTAAATGATTACATCAAAACCTGACGTAAGCTCAGACCGCCTACAATTTAAATGAAATCTTTTTGTTTGTCATGTATCTGAATGATAGGAAGTCTTTTAGACTCATCCAATACTATTGTTTTTTAATTTGTGCATACTTAGATTTATACTTGCTAAAGCCTCATATTTGCTTCAGCTAAATCTTGGAATCACTTCAAAAATGTAGCCCTTTCCCCTTGTTGTTGGTATATGATAGTGCTATCATAGTACTCATTTTAGTACTGTAAGCTACAGTGTTAGCCAGGGCACAGTTGTGGAAGTTTACATGTATTCATGATGGTAATTTGAGGCTTTTTATGACTTTTCTGAACGGTTCATTGTCTGTTTCAAGATTTTTTTATTCAGCATACACCTTTGCCAACTTTAAAAATTAGAATTGGGTCCACAAGTTTAAATTTATTTTGGATTTTGTCTGGTTTAAACATGGTCAAAAGTACACATACAGGCACATACAAATATAAACATGCATACATAAAACATTTTTAATCAGTTGTGCTGAAGGTTCTCTAATGTCTTTTAAGTTGACTACAACTGCTAGTTTCTCTTTGGCAGCATAAGAAAACATTTGTTTGACACAACTCACTGGTTCAACCAATATAGAACAATGAAAAAGTCTAAGGAACTCAGTGAGGTTCTAAGAAGGAGAACTGTAGATTTATTCAAGTGTTTCCAAACGCAGATTCTGGGATGATCGGTTCAAATAATTTACGTAAATGCAAGTGGTTCTGATATGCCACCACTTTGCCGATGTCGGGAAAAAGACCTAAACTGTTGACCTCAGATGAGAGGGAGGATGTTCAGAAACATTTTAGGATTCAGCAAGGTTCAAACCTGCCTGGGTAGAGAGGGTGCAGGGCAAAAAAAGAAACCACTGCTCCAAAATCAACACCTTCAACTTCAACTGCAGCTGTACATGGACAAGCCAAATGTTCTTCCAATGATACATTGCACAAAGGGCATGCAATACTGAAGAAGGAGGACTAGCTCAAAATTAATCAATTTCACCTCAAATCAGCTGCTAGATGGTGGAAACTTCGGTGGTCCAATAGGACAATGATCCCAAACACATAAGAACTGGTTTTGGAATGGATAAAGGAGGCTGATGTTGGGCTTCTGGAATGGCCTTCCCAAAGCCCTGACATTAACTCGATTGTAAATTTGTGGACTATGCTTAAAAGCCAGTACTTTAGTGAACCCTTTAGATCTGTTTTTTTGCAGTGGTTTTGACAACTGATTTAAGAATAGCAAAGAGAGCAATCAGTAATGCTTACCACTTAAAATACACTTTTGTTGAGGCTCTTTCAAACTTGGGATGAATGAATAGCATCTCAGGCAAGATTTATGTTTCTATTTTTATTTTTTCTTAGATTCATTATTGACTAATTTGGGAAATATGCCTAAATCCAAATGAATACTGTAATTTGAACTAATAAATGTGGAAAGATTTGTCCTTCTAAACACAGTTTTCCATCACCAGTTTACTCTTAGATTTAATTTGAAAGTGGTATTTAAAGTGGCAGAAAAAAGTCTTAAAAGTCTTCAGTTTGACTTGCTTAAACCACATATGCTACAGTGAGACAGTGAAAGTCAAATTTTAAAACTAGCAAGTATCAAGACACCTTCTGGCAGATACATTTACAGTCATTTTTTTCTCATTTTTTTTTATAAACACTGAAGACTGCAGCTGGCTATGAAAGCGCAGCATGCAGCCTCACATGATTTGAGTTTCTGGCTTTGAATTCACTCTCTCTCAGCTGTTGTGTTGTCGTGGCAGAAAGTCTTAGTTTTACAGTAAACGTCTGTTGCATATAAGGGATACATATAGCAGATTAAAGTGCTTAAACAAAGCAATAAACCAGCATGTTGCCACTCAGCTGAGGAGCAGGCTGCAAAGCTAACTTGCCTTCCTATGTGCAAACCATATGGAAAGCTGTGCAGGGTTGAAGCAGTAGACCCGTGAGCCAAGTGTAGCAGGTTGCATAACAAGTGCTAATTTGGTTAGCTGGAGCTGATGGCGGCTGTAATTCTCCAGCACTATGACAGCAGAGCTGTGTTACAGAGAGAGAGAGAGAGAGAGAGACTCCACAGGCTTCCAGCTGGATAATACAAGCTAATAGCATAACAGGCTTTTGCAGAACAAACGCAGGCCATGGCCAGAGCTAATTGTGTTGTTCATCACAGCCTTTTGGTGACAGACCATTGCTGCAAAGATGACAGTAAAGAGGTTAAGCAGCACTGTGGCCAAAATGCATATTATGGCTTGATTAAGTCCATTCTGATGTCCATTTGTTACTCCGATCCTATTCTCACCATGAGACTCTGGAGATGAATCAAAGTCACGTAATGACAAGTTATTAAATTCAGGAAATAACTGAAAAATTTTAAAAGTTTATAAATATCCTTTTGTCCACATGTGATCAAAGAGAGGTCATCAAAGCTGAGCTTCTTGTGTTTTGGTTTAGCATCACATCTGTGGCTGAGAGAGAATAATTAGATTAAGAGTAAAAGCAGATGACAGGGCTGCTTTTGAAAAACTTGTCATTTTTAAGAGTTACTTAAGTCATTTGTGGCTTAAGGGTAATTTTTGTGCAGTCTTAAGATGAATGATTGAGCAGAATTTGTAATTAGTTGACATGCTAACCTCCCTGAATGACTGTGGGTGCTTTTGTTCATATTCACAAATTAGTCATATGTTTCACATAACATTATAAGACATGGGCGGAATCTCACAGTTTCACAAGAAATTTGATGCATAATTGTGAACATTGCAAATTGCAGATGGGCTGTTTTTGCACATCTTATATGGGATTATATATTTTGCGTTACTGGCCAGGATTATCAGCCTATGCGTCTAACTTGTGTAATGTGTTAGACGCATAGGCTGTATACTGTAAACCAGCTCTGAGCTCGGTGTAGCTGTGGATGTCTGTGTTACCATAGAGCTGCTTAGTAACAGAAATTAATCACAGTCAGGAAGTAGGCCGTCTCTCTGTGTGGCTCTCATTGACTTTCTGTAGCTCCCTCTCACTCTTCCCTCTCTCTATCTAACAGACACTCAGTGTGTGTGTGTGTGTGTGTGTGTGTGAATGTGTGCATGTCAGTGTGTATGTGCGTGCTTGGTTACCACAATGTCTATTATGCAAATAATTAACAGTGTAACCCTCCATTGCTAACTACAAAGTTTGGTCTTTACACAATTGCCATGACTCTGTAGGTGCAAATATGTGTTTCTTTGTTTTTGCTGAAAGCAAAGTTCAAGTCACTTTGGGGGCCCATTGTTTATTTTTTTAAAACAGCCTTTAGAAATTATTTGCATGTTCTTTCCTTTGAGAAAAGGCTGTTTCCGAAAGGGAGAAAACAGTCCAACTGGTTAATCTGTATTTTACTGGTGCTTCAGTGTGCATCTTACTGTCTTGGTTTGTTCTACTTGAGGTCCTGGGTAAAATGACTGACAAAAATGTACCCTTTGCAGTACCTAAGTTTGCAGTGCACAAAGTGGGCTGGGTGACAGCCACAGGATTTTTCTGTCATCGTGCATGTGCGCAGGAAGAACATTTGTGCTTGCATGTGTGCTTGTGCAATTCACAAAGGAGTTGGGTAGAGATCAGCTGTCCATCTTTCCTCCACAGACACTGACACACTCTGATGCACACACAAACTGACAAATGCACACACACGCACAGCTATCTCAGTGGTGGCAGGTGCATGTTAAAGTGCAGTGTGGTTTGAGTGTGCTGTGTCCAACTGACTGAGAATGCTGCTGCCACACGCACGCACACACACACACACACACACACACACACACACACACACACACACACACACACACACACACACACACACACACACACACACTAAGTAACAGTGAACAAATCGGGGGGAAGAGCAAGCAGATGTTTCAGATTTGGCCACTGACCAAAAAAAATAACTTCTTCTTTTTAGTACTTTTCATTTGGTGTTCTTGATTACAGTAACTACACACACACACACACACACCACAAGCATGCAACACATTACCACTGTGCTAACGATCTCGATTTGGTAGGTTTGACTCTTCCATTTATTTCATCTATTTTAACTTGTTAAACTTTCAAGCTGCAACATATTGCATTATACACATCATAATGTTTTTAAAACTGGTTGGTCAACCCTGTCCATGCCCACAGTGAGCAATGCATGCGGATACCGAGTACTGATACCAGTTAAATGACTGGACTGTATTCTTTTACTACGAGGAAGCAATTGGGAATTGCTCTTTTATCTGCAAGGCAATGTCAGGCTTGGCTTTCGCTTTCCAGACTTTGTAAAACAAATTGTAACAGGCTTATTAAGTCTAGTAATAAATGACAAGACAACCAAGATGAATTCAATCTAAAATAAAAGTAAAAAGTGTGTATGTTATTCGCCTAATCTTTTTTGCACTAGTTTCATTTCAGCTCAGATTTAGAATCTTCCCTGCCCACAGCTTTCATTTCATACTAGTTTCTCCTTTCGCTGCTCTCAGTCTCGCCGTGAGTGCACCTACACACAAACACAGATGCACATGCACACATGTGTTTACATGGAGCTGACAAGAGGCAGGCGAGGTGAAATAATATTAATCAAGTTGACAAAATGTGTTATGTTAATGTATGTGAAATAAATATTTCCCAATAAGTGTTAGACTGAACATTGCAAGAGGGAGAGTGCAAGAGCAAGTGAGAGAGAGCTATGTTAGCTCTCCTGCTAGCAGTGCATTGCTACTGATTCATACTTTATTAAACACACAACAACATAGGCTTGAATTGCATAGATTGGCCCAGCTGTCGGCTTTTTGAGTCCGGATCAGTCTGATATTGGATCAGTACATCCCTGTGGCCGCATCAGCCTTTATTCCTATTTTGTGACATATTCTTTTGTTTGATGCTTCACATTATGTCTCTAAGGGAAAACAAGTTTCAGCTTCCTGCATCGAACGCTGAATTTGTTTAAACATAAGTACGTGAATGTTCATAGCCCCAAACCTCAGTATTAGTGAAATTGTATTTATAACTTATTTACTACTATGTCAGAAGTGGAAAAGAACAAAGTCACAGTAACAGTTCTTGTCAAGGACTTTTGGTAAAGATGTACAGAAAATTATGGAAAAATACTGAACGCTTCACTTCTACAGTCGGAGGATTTTGCAGGTCTGTTATGCTGTTGCACTGGACGTGTCGCTTCTGTGTTGAATTCTTAGGGCACGAGATGGTAAATCGTCACTCAAACCCACAGTGTGGGGTTTTCCTTTAATTTGCCATCCCTTTTAACACTGAGGGGGGAAGAGGATGTGATTCAACACAGAGAGTATGTGATGCATAATAGTTCCTGAAAAAAATGAGTTTTTACTTGATTACAACAGATATATATGTGAGGGAGGGTGACTGAAATCCAGTAAACAGGTAGGCTCTTTCTGTCTTTCCACAGCAGCAGGACATGTGACCTACACTTTGGACTTTACACACACGCACATAGTTGTCTGCAACATGAAAATGAAAGGGCACGCTGTAAAATGGTTCTGAAATATCTGATCGTTAGGGAGGGATTTAAGTAGATTTCCACTACACTTCAGCTGTTCAAATAAAAGGAGACCAGTTGTTTCATAAAATAGGATGTTTCTTGAATATGAACCAAAGCCAGTGGGAACTCGATGAACCTGGAGCAGCACCATACTGTTCCAGGTCAACCTCACGGTGTGAAAAAGGCCTCCGAGCTCTCGGAATCTTCCTCCCAGGCAGGGTCATTGTCTGGGAAAAGCTGCAGGTATCCTTGTTATTGTGGGCAGGAGTGCGATTTCCAGCATAACTGGTGGGTGATGATTAAGGTTAAATTCTGCTAAATGATTTTACCCTGTAAAAGACGGCAGCATATTTAGCAAGCACACACTCTTACACATTTGATCTAGGCGTGCCCTGCATCTGTACTTGATGATGGGTTGACTCTTGTGGTAAAATGAAGTGATGTGTCTCACTTAAGTGTGTCTCATGCCTGGAAAGTGATAATTATTCATGCACTTTAGCAACTCAATATGATGTCAAAAAACGTTCACTCAGTACTTACGGGAATGTCTCATCAGTGTTTGTGTTTGTATGCCTTTATTGTTTAATATTAAAGTTACATTACTAGTTTTGGGAAGTTCTCATCCTGTGAAAATACGCTTTATGTTTCTGAGAAAATAACCTGATGATGTCACTGGGGTTGTTATACCTGTGAGCCTGGAGACTAAACATTATTTTATAAACACTGGATTTTGAAAGACACATCTCCGTTTACATCTTCATAGTCACACAAAATACATTGACGTATGCTAATTTGCGCTATGAGAATGATCCAGTGTCTTAAGAGCTTCATCTGTATTAGGGATAAAAAGCTTCGCCAACTTGGCTAATGTTGCGTTGATTTTTGGCCATTTCCAGTTTCTTACAATTTTTCTCAGTTTGTGCCTAAGCTGTTCATTATACATGCAATAATTCATTGTCCACGTGTCTGTATTTCTACGAACAAGATGACATGCATACATTTTATGGTCCTTCAATCTGGGATCCTGTTTTCAAAGTATTACATAGTAATAGACACAGTAAACATAGTAATAAAAGGCTGAAAGAAATGTTATTAACGAAAAAACTATTTTTAAAAGACAAGCAAAGAAACAAAGATTGTGCAGATTCTAGGATCAGCTGTCAGACACATTGCTATTTAAGAAATCTGTTTCGGCCCAACCTTTCAAACACAAACTTAACATTTATCTTTGTTTTTGTTTCATGTGTCTCACAGAGATAACTGAATGATGTTGCCATATCTTTATGGATGTTTACCCATGATGCTTTGCAAATCAGGTAAGCAGAATCTTTATGTTAAGATAGTGTTTTGCTGTATTACAATAGGATGCAATACAAATATAGCATATATCAGTACATATATATGTTAAATTACAATGCAAGTGATACAGAAAAAAATTTTATTTAGGGATGCAGTGGATTTCAACATGCAGATGCACAGATTCTATAAAACACTGAATTTTATTTGAGTTTTTTTTTGGTTTGTATGTTTGGTTTTGTGCTAAGGGAAGCAAATCTCTGTTTTAACAACACAACTGGCCTGTGTTTCACCCCTTCATCACACCATCCAACATCATTTATCCGGTGCAAAACTGGGGTGTTACATCAGATATATTGACCACTGACCAAGTTAAATTCCTACTTACTTGCCAATATACTGACATTAGCAGTGATGATATTGGCCAGTGACAATGGTAGACCATTGTACTGTAACGGCACTCTTGTTTGATTTTCTATAACCAAATATAATTAAATAGCATATTGCATGGCCAAATATCAGTGCCATGGCATCGGGAAAAGTACATTTGCAGGAGAAGTTCAAAGGTCATTCCTCAGTCAGTGTATTTGTGATGGAGTTCAAGTCCTTTAAGATTCGATTCAAGTTTATTCGTTGTGCTACACATGTACCCTTCAACCGGACTTAAGGGTACTTTCACAGCACTATAACAGGACTACTCATCCACTTTTGCACGTCAGAGTATAATCGCCTTCTAACACGGCAACTTGCAGAGTAGAAAATGCAAAAAAAGAAAACAAAACCCCAAAGTTTTCAGTTTCACAGCACTCATCATTCTGCCACTGTGAGCTTAAACTTTAAGCTCTTAAAAAAAAAACAACCATCTGAACATTTGGTTGGGATCATTAAAACTTAAAACATGAAACTAAACCAAAAGGAGCATCACTGGATCAAAGGTAAGGAACACCGTCAGACATTATTTACAGCAGTTCATAGAAACCACAACAGCTCATAAAGCAAAACAGGGACATCCTGACATAAGAACATGGAAAGTGAAAACACAGAAGGACCGTATGTTTTAAGCGAGGGTGACAGTTAACCTAGCAATTTTTGTGCGAGTATGGGGTAGCTGTATGTGTGCGCAAAGCTCTTAGAGCTTTAGCCATTTGTAAAATTACCTCTTAGTGTGTGTTTGTCTCTTTTTTCTGTGACTCATTTCACTTGTGTGTGTGTCTGTGTTTTTGCCATCTCCCTTCATGTAGGGCTTATTATACAAGCAGGGACAATGCTTATTATGCAAGTGCTGAATGTAATAGTCTTTCTCTGTCACTCACTGGCTTCACTGTTTCTGACAGACATCTCTTTCTGCTTCAGTTTTGAAAGTTGTGCGCAAGTTTGAATAATAGAAAATGTATGTATGTATTTATTTTTTTGTTCTTCTTGTTCGCCAAAAATAGACAGAAATATTCAGGCACCCGTAAATTCTGACAGCACTCACATTTCTCATTTTGCCAAATATTTGCAGTTTTTTGAACATCTGCATGTAAGCATTGCAAGTTTGTGAAAAGTGTTGCAACTAGTGATAAAGTAACACATTTTGTACTTTGACTGTTTTGTAACAAATGTCATAGACGGTAATGATTAGTGTATTTTTTTAAAATAATAAAAGCCATCCAGAATTACAGAACAATAGGCCATGTAAATCATCCAGTGCCTAGAACGATTGTGAGCGAGAGGAGGGAGGAGTGTGTTCCTGTGTTGTGGGAGGAGACAGGGAGGAGTGTGTGTATGTGTGTGTTTCTACGTGATGGGGGGAGGGGAAAACAAGCGAGAGAGGGGGAGAGAGAGAGCAAGGGGGAGGGAGGGAGTGAGAGAGAGAGGATTTGCGGCATGTAGTTTGTCAGCTGTCATTAGAGGCAGATGACACACACATACACACAGACACACACACACACACACACACACACACAGGAATAATCTCACAGAGAAGCGAGGGGAAATACAAAACGAGTGTATGGTTGTGCGTGTGTGTGTGTGTGTATGCTGTGAAAACCAGTGTGTTTGCCCGGCCGGCATGGGATGTTTAGCCGGCTCTGGACCTGTTATGGACTGTTTTAACCAAAGCAAAGGTAAGCAATGCTCAGACTCTGATCTGCTTCGTTCTGTTTCATGCTGACAGCAGATTAAAAGGCAAAGTCTATAAGGTTGGTTGACACACTATATTTAAGAACACACTCTTTTTTTCCATATGTCTCAGATGATGACATTAAACAGAAGCAATGTTTAGCAGTGTCGTCAGCTACTTCTTGTTAACTTGAATCAATCAGAAGTTATGTCCCGCTTTAAAGCACCTGTCAGTCACTCATGCTTTGATTGGACATATCTGAGCTAATGTTTATTTAATGTGAATGACAGAAATTAACTTTATATTATGTTATCCCCATGTTTCTTTATTAGCCCACAATGATGAGTTCTGATGCTCACAGTAGGTGTGACTATCCCAGTCATACTTGGACTTTGAGCTGTCATGTATTGTTGTTGTGGTTTTGTGTGTGCGAGCGTGTGTGCGAGCGTGTGTGTGCATGTTGCAATGGGAGTGGTTATGAATGACTGGCCACACACGCAGAGTGCACAGTCAGCAGGCCCGAAGCTGCTCTGTCACCTGAGGTCTAACCGGCCAACTGTTTACTCAGTTTTCTGCACTTCAATAACAACTGTTGGTAAAACTCACCCAGAAAGCAGCAAGTTGGCCGAGTGTAAAATTCACAGGTTTGTGAAGTCGCTTTGCAAATGCTCAGTTTCGTAATGACAAGCTCGCAGTTAAAGGGAAAAAAAGGGGTGGACTTGTTAATATTCTTAGCTAGTGAGGTGTCAGTTCAGTTTTAATCATTTTAACTAATTCCCAACGGCAGTTTTTACACAGGATATTAAATTTCAGTAGAGGAACACTTAAATAAATCTTTAGTGTACCAGAATGTTTCGTTTCCAAGTGAGCACAGCGATCCACGTTTGAAAAATCCATGACTGCTTTTCTCACAAAGGCACACATACCAGCGCCAAACTTGAGCAATCTTAGAGGTTAAACTTTGAAAGACAACTTTCTGAAGCACAATGCAAACAGCTGGCGTTTCATGGGGTCACTGGGCTGTGACTGCATGTTAATTTTCACACAGACACTAGCTGCTTCTGCTGATAAGTCACTCAGGGAGCTGAAGGTGGAGTTTGACCTCTGGGCCAGTAGAACAACGTGAAACTCCTCTGCTATCTCTATCTAGGAGTTTTTGCTTTCACTTTGTGTGGCTTTTTTAAAGTTGCCTACCTCACCGGTGAATTCATCTAATCATGTCTGATATGAGCTGTGGTGTCTTCCCATGTCATAAAAAGGGATTTACTGCCATCTGCAAAGAAAGCAGCATTTTAGTGTTTAGCACAGTGTTTAAATTGGATAAAAGTGGTAAGGTTTGTCTTGAATTCTGCATATGTTATACAATGAAGAGGGACCACATCACTCCAGACCTGGGAACACTGTACTGGCTCCCTTATCTCTCAGAATTGATTCTTTTAAAAGTCACCTTGCTCAAAGGCTTAGGACCAGCCACTGCCTTGTGTCCTTTCTACTGCTGGGTAGCCAAAATCACACCAAAAATGAGAACTGGAGATGCTCCCTCATTTTCAGCTAATATCCTACTTGATAATATTAGTGATTTAAACATTTAAACACCCATTAAAAGCAGGGCTTCTCCTGTCACAAACTGTTATGACAAAATGCCTTTGTGTGTTGTGTAATTGTTATCGTTACTTGTTTGCTCTTTCATCAAACCTGCATCCTCATTTTTTTAGTGCCGCACATGTTGCATGAAAGGTGCTGTACAACCAAAGCAGTATTACACTACAGTATACTGAAAGATCAAAAGAGCTTTGAATGGCTTTTCAGAAGAGTTTCAAACCACCGGCCCTGTACTGTGAACTTGAAACTTGAGCTGAGAAGAGGCAGAAATCATATTTAGGAGTCCAGATTTCATGATGACATAAAACAATCACTTTATTTCCGTCTGTGTCTCGACAAGCACCACTTTTATGTTTTGTGTTTGTTTTTAATGCATGTAGGATGATTCTGCACATTAGAGGAACATAAGTTCTCCTTTGGTGTCTTTCCTAAACTGCAGTGCCGAGGCGGCCCCGATGTTTTTGTTCTGTGCTGTTAAGCAGCCGCTCAGTTTCAGTGTTTACAGCAGAAACTCTTTTGTGTGTGTATGTGTGTGTGTGTGTGTGTGATTATCATCATGTTTGTCCATGTAGAAGCATGGCGTTTTTGTTTGTGTTTTAGTGAGTGTGCATTAGTGTGTGTGTGCGTATGCGTGTGTATGCACTCGCAATTGAGTTAGCATCCAGGCAGGCATGTTCAATGTTATTGATTCCTGTCTATAATCGATCACGCTCTCACATTACATGAAGCTGCACATGCCGAGTAATGAGCAGCTGCTGGCTATCTAGCCAGCTAACAAGCCATCTGTGAACAGTTTATTTAGAGTTATTATTTTTAATGTCCCTCCATTTTGATGCTATGATAATTACTCTGGCATTTCTGCACGGCACTTGCATCAGATCATCTTTCACTCAGCTGATTTTCTTGGGTTTCTGTCAATACAGTTGAGTTTCTGCTTGTTTTGCCTCTTGTTCCCTTTTCTAACTTTGGGAGAATTATAGAGACAGAGATGTGCAGATAATTTGCTATTTAACTCTAGTTCAAATTTGATCGGATCATTCTAATTGTAATCTATTAGTAACAACAAGATTTTTCTCAAGTTGATGTGATGACGTTGAAGATGGCAAAAAAAAAAAAAAAAAGGGGAACAGAAAGAAGACTGAGCTAAGGTGGCTGAGCTATGGTGGTGGGGGTGATTATTTAGACAAAAAAAAAGGAGTGCTGGTTGAAGTGAGCCAGTTTGTACAGCTTGGTTTTTACGGGGACTCACTTCTCAGCACACAGAAAGGCATTTGCTTTTCATTCCAACACAACAGCGTCAAAAAGTCTTTGGAAACTTTGACACTTCAATAAAAGAAGGTCTGGGCAACCAGGTGGCAAGAGAGGTAACTGTGACCAAATGTTTGACGGGCTTGATTGGCTGAGAAACTCCTGTGTGTTCAGGTGGAAAACCGGCTGTAGGGATAGACGTATACTCGTGTCAAATTTGCATCCACTACATGGGCGTAATGGATACACTGGAAAGAAACAACACTGTGAAAGCTGAAGTGGAAGTCAGACTGTGCAACCCTCTCAAAGCCTTTCATAGTGTTTTTTCCTCTTGTTCTTGAGGTGCAACATCTGTTCTGGGATTTCAAATCTTTGATGTACAGATTTTTTGATGTTAAAAGAAGAAAAAGAAGAATTACAAAAAGAAAACAAAAGAGAAAATTTCATAATGTTTCAATTTCTTGTTCCCTTTCATGAGGAAATATTTTGCAAGAGGTCAATTAGCTATACCAACAAACGATCATATTTATTGAATTAAACTAAAGATTTACTGACATATTGGAGCTGTGAAGACGATGCTGTTGGATGATTTCGTTTGGTCTTCCAACAGGATGTTGATTGAGGTGTAGGATAGTATTATGACCTAAATCTAGCTCTGTGGTCGGCATGAAGCTGGACACTCTGGTGACAGTGGCAGAGAAAAGGACATTAAAGAAACTGATGGACATTATGGACAATGCTGGGCATCCTCTGCACACGGCCATAAACAACCAGAAGAGTCTGTTCAGTGACAGGTTGCTTCTCCCCAAGACAAGAACTAACAGACTTAAAAACTCCTTTGTCCCACACGCCATCAGACTGTTTAACTCCTCTCTGGAGGGGAGAGGGAGGGGAAACAGGAGGACAAAGGAGGGGGGAACAACTAAGCTGCAGTGCCTCTGCACCTCACTGTACAATACCTTGTGCAATACTTTTTGTAAATAGTCAACAGTGCAATAGACTCAATACTTGAAATGTGCAATTCACTTGTATTTTTATTTTTTATTCCTATTTATTCTATTTATCCCCTTTGTATATTTTATTTATATTTGTCTCTGTATTTATATATGTGTGTGTGTGTGTGTGTGTGTGTGTGTGTGTGTGTGTGTGTGTGTGTGTGTGTGTGTGTGTGTGTGTGTGTGTGTGTGTGTATATATATATAACAGTTCTGTAACTGTAACTTTGGTCGTTGCTGTGCTTTTTTTGGAAGTCGAATTTCCCAGAGGAACCCACCCGAGGGATTAATAAAGTTCTATCTTATCTTATCTTATCTTAAATTGTTTGAACAGCTCTTTAGCTATATCCATGTGTGTCGTAATGTTAGCTATGCTATGGACTATCCAATTAAGATGAAAGGCTTGATATAAGCAGGAAATAAAAAAGCTCTTCTTAAATAAGGCTTAGTGTGACATCTGTATCAAATATACATATGTCACATATGATTTATGTTGAGGAAACAAACAAAACAGAGTTTGTTTAATCATTAATCATTACTGGACTGAAATTTAACATCAATCTAATTAGGTTTGTTTTCTTCTTATTTGTTGACACGCATTAGGGTTTTTTTTTCATATGGTCTTATGCTCTCAAATGCTTCTTTTCTGAGAGGTTAGTGGAGCAAGAAAAGGAACGACAACAGAGTTTAACACACAAAGGTGCAACAAGCAAGAAAGATGGACAGTTTATATAGTTTTTGACATTTAGTTTCATTACACTACAAATACATTTTTGTATATTATGACTTTAGACTACAATGCAGCAAAGCTAATGACCAACAAAAGAACAAACATGAACAAGAATAGCCCACATAACCGGTTATTCCATGTATCATGGCCATTTCCCTAAGTGGCAGCAGTATGTGTGCATCTGCAAAGCTCAGCAGAGCACCTGTGTGTTATCATCCTTAAGCCGTGTTGTAGAATCTATCCTTTTTGGCACATATGTGTAGTCTAACTGGTAACTGGTGTTAGTGCTGATTTGTGTTAGCTCAGTTAAACAGCCTACTGGAAAGTCTAATATTGTTTGAATATTTGCTGACTCGGCTCCAACGAGCCTCAGGCGTCAAAAAAGAAAGCAGCTGTACCAGTTCATCCACTGCTGTCTTTCTCTTTGGTCATTTAAGGTAGTGGTTACTTGAAATGACTAAATAGTTATTGAAAGCAAATATTGTAGCTACTCAGAGAAATAAAGCTAGATATGCACAATACAAATTGTCACCAGTAACTGGAGAAGAGCCAACCATAGAGTCACCTGCTCAGCATCACCGTGGCACCAAACAGCCGAGATGTACATAAAGAGATTGGACTTGTTGACGTGGACACGCCAACACGTAGAAAGCCACATACACAAACACGCTCACTGTGCATATGTCGCAGGCCTTTCAGTGTGGGAGAAGCCAGTGTTCTTAATCCAGCTACAGCAGGGTATTAAATCTACTTTATGTTTGTGGGTTTTCTGGCTTTTAGACAACAGCCTTAACAGTTTACAGACACCAAAGGGAGGAGGGTCCTTACTACCAAATACCTCTGTCAAGCCCACTGGTGTCTGATTGCTAAATTGATCCTGATTTTTATCATTTAGTTCTTTGTTTTTGCACTAGCAGTAGTAGGGAAACAAGGCACTGAAGTACTAGTCTTCTATTATAGTGGACTGTACTGCATTTGTAGCTGTGACTCCTCTTCACAGGTTGCATTCATAAAAATAATTATTCGGTTTTATTTATTTTTTTTATTTCTAGAGGTTTGAAAATAAAATTTAATATTGATCTGCAAGGAATAAAAAGTAAATTAAATTCAGTTTTATGTAACACCAAATCAGGAAGACATTGGCTCAAGGCATTTTTATATTGTGAGGTAAAGACCCTACAATAATACAGAGAAAACAGAGAAAACCCCAACAATCATTTGACTCCTTTAAGCAAGCACTTTGGTGACAGTAGGAAGGAAAAACACCCTTTTAACAGGAAGAAACCTCCGGCAGAACCAGGCTCAGGGAGGGGCGGCCATGTGCTGCAACCAGTTGGGAGGAAGTTAGGATGAAGACACGCTGTGGAAGAGAGCCAGAGATGAATAATAACTAATGATTAAATGCAGAGTGGTGAATAAACATATCGTGAGTAAAAAAGAAACACTCGGTGCATCATGGGAAGCCCCCAGCACCCTAGACCTACTGCAGCGTAACTAAGGGAGGATTCAGGATCAAAGGTTTGTGTAAAGTCTTAAATATCATCCTTTGTCATCAACCTTTTTGAAGGTGTACTATAAGAGAGAGTATAATAACTACTAATAGTACTACCTACCATGCTTATATGCTTCGCAAATGTATGAAATTACACATATATATGTTAATTATTCATCCTTGAGGTGACTCTTTTTGTGTTTTGGCGCTTTATACATGAAATGAATTGAATCCGGATGGATTAATGTGTCTGGGAGGAGTGATGCATGCACACTTTATGATCATTATAGTAAGATGTAAAACCTTTTCACAAAATGCAAAGATCTCCAGGAGGAGCTTCAATAGAGCAGCCACCCACGGCGAGCTAAATTGTGCGTAACATTAACTGACGGACTCAATTAATTTCTGGGGATAAAAACTCTGACATTTGCACAGTAAATGTATTAGGACATTAAGAATAAACATGCAGGTTTTCCACTATTCCTGCAAAAAAACAAACAAAAAACCACATTAGCTTTAATTTTGTGCTGTCAGTCATTGCATAAGACTGCGTGGTCGTTGTTATTTTTTCTTTTTTTTTTGTTACACGCTGAAAACCTCAATTAGTCTGCACACTAAAGCCTGGGGATGACTCATTACCTTAATAACAATCCATAGTGCGTTTTACTTCCATGACAACTATCATTTGGTCAGAGTAGGTCTGTCATGCATATGGTGATTGTGGCATCCTCCTGACTTCCCAGCCATTCCCTGCTGAACAACAGGTCTTGTAATTATCTCTAATTTACAGTAGTAACAGATTTTCCAGAGGTTTTTACTCAGTGTGCTATTTTTGTTTACTTCTAAATGGGAGTCGGGTGTGCTATCGCTCATCTTTTTTTCTTCCCACCTGATTTCCATGTGGTTGCAATCCAATACCTACATGCTCTATACCTCTGTTGCACAGTGGGAATTATGGGGAAATTCCTGGAAAGCTGAAGGCCGCAAAGGTAGTTTGTATTAACTAAATGATAATGCCCCTGATCCACTCATCTGATTGCAGACATAGAGATTTAAACCCAGTGTTTTGTTCAAACTAAACAGAGACTACAGATGTGTCCGTTTCCTCTTCTTTAAAAATAAGTAAGGGAAGTAAACAACAAAAACACATAAGTGAAAGCTTCACCCTGCACTCACCTCTGTAACCCCCATCCCCACAAACTGAAAACAAAGAAACTGAGGAGCCGTGGTTTCTACTGGAGACAGGGTCCACTTAAGCAGGCAGTGATCAATCCTCAGCTTTAATTTCTTAATGGCTGGTTTGACCCTCTGGCCCTGGCTCTTCTCTGCTTCTCAAATTGTTTTTAAATGGCTTCACTTTGCGAAGCTCTTGGCTCCTCTGATTGCATTAGTATCGGGCTGAGCGGGGTAAAGGCTTTTGTCGCAGGCTACATTAGTGTTAATTCATTGTGTGCACGTGTGTGTTTGTGTGTGTGTCTTTCTGTGTTTTTATGCCACATGTCTCATGGATGTTCTTGTGGATTTGGACATGTGTATGTACTTCAGACATTGATTGAAGTATTTTAGTGAAGCTGATTGTGAGGAGTAAAGTGACTTTGTGTGTGCGTGCGTGCGTGCGTGCGTGCGTGTGCGTGCGTGCGTGCGTGTGTGTGTGTGTGTGTACCTTTCTCTGATTGACTGAATCTTTAAGCGAGGCTTTCATCAACTTTTGAGGTTAGCGTGCTGGACTCTCGTGATGATAACGTTAACTTCACCGTCCGCTGAACATAATAAGACTCTTTGTTTTGAAACTAACATCACACTTGACGTCGCTAACCTTTGTTTAATTAACTTTTAGAGAGGTGTTTCCTTTTTTTCCTACTTAATCCAAGTAAATGGATGTCTTGCACAGCTCGAGGGTGGAAGGTTAGTTTTGGTACTTGATGTTTAAATTTAAATATCTCCAGCAATGATTGACAATCAAGTAATTAACTCACACGTTGTAATTTCCTTGTTTATTAGGATGCTGATTACACTATTAGGAAAGAAGTGGGTATTGTCAAATGACTTTCTGTTCATTTGCATATGCCACGTGAGAGTTGATCAACTTGGCATCAATTTGTGTTAGCAAAATATGTTTGCAAAGCTAACTTTAAATCAGCTGCTGAGTACTGACAGGAACTAGAAAGTATAAACGTTTTCCCATATGAGCTCCTCTACACTGGCTCCCTGTTAAATCTAGAGTCAAATTTAGAAACTTAAAATCCTTCTCCTCACATACAAGGTCTTGAATTTTTAGGCCCCATCTTATCCTAAAGACCTCATGTTACCGCACCTTCCCAGTAGAGCACTTTGTTCTACGACTGTTGGCTTACTTGTGGGATATTTAAAAGTAAAGTGGGAGGCAGTACCTTCAGCTTTTGGGCCATTCTTCTGTGGAACCAGCCTCACCCTCACTTCTTTTAAGATTAGACTTAAAACTATCCTTTTTTGTAGTTAGGGCTAGATCACGTCACCTGGAATCTTCCCTTAGGTTTTCTGCAATAGGCCTGGGCTCCTGGGGGCTTCCCATGATGCACTGTGTGTTTCTGCTTCGCTCACCTTTTTTCACTCTGAGTTTATAAACCACAGAGTATTTATTCATCAGGTATTATTAATCTCTGGTTCCATCTGGCCATGGCAGATGTCTGCCACTCCCAGAGCCTGGTTCTGCTGCAGGTTCTCCCTGTTAAAAGGGAGTTCTTCCTTCCCCCTCCCACTGTCGCCAAGTGCTGGCTAATAGGGGGTGATCTGATTGGTGGGTTTTTTGAGGTGACTATTGTAATTTGGCTTTATATAAATGAAAGTGAGTTGAAAATGAAGACCTATAACGCTGAAAAGGGAACAAAGATGCCATTGATACTATAGAGAGCTAATAAACTATCTTCCATCAAACGACAGATGCAACGAAAGCAAAAAAAAAAAACAAAGTTGTTGACCCCCAATTCAATAATTTAATGATGTAAGTCAGCAGGAGCCAAAATGGGTAATAGATTTTCTTTGAACTGCTTCATGTTCAGAAAAGATATCAAAAAGCTGCTTTGACTCAGAAGGCAGCACAAAATTTCAAATTCCTGTTTTGTTTATTAGACTGTTTGCTTTCTCATGGTTGACCTGACCAAAAAAAGTAGTCTAAGTTATATTTTTAACTTACTGGCTACCAGACATGACGCGTGTTCTCAGTCTAATGCCTGTGTATGGGAAGGCATTAGAAAGGGTAATTACGGTGGCCAAGTGGACAGAGATGTTTGTCTCTCACCATGACCCTCATCACTGCTGAAATCTTCTGTATTTCACGTGGACCTGCTCTTTTAATTATATTCTAGTCATCAATCAGCAACCATCACCCACCATTAAGTGTCATCATGTAACCTACAGTAGGGACGTTAATGTCGTTCTATTTTTAATAACTTTGCAGTGTATATGTGTGTTTCTTCCTCCACATTTATACAAATCATAGGACGGCTAAGGATCCACAGCTCCGGTGGTGCTTGTAGCCTAATAACAGGACAGTCGAATGGTCACATTGCTAGCACACTGATATTTAGCAGGTACAATGCTATATGTAGTCTAGCATGTTGGTAGTAGTAGATGGAAGAGTAATTACAAAGTAATTACAAAACAGAAGTTGAACGGTTCAAAGGAACTGCTGGTGTAGCTGGAGGGAAAGTCTGGCCATAAACAAAGTCATTATAATCAGTCCTTTTGAGACAAATTCATTCAGTGGTTGTCAAGATGGCAGTGCCACTGTCAGACAGACATTTTATTCCTAAAGCCAGCCTGCTAGCTTTTCTAAAAATTGGCTGATGGCACGAAAAGTTGATAGCTAGCTGAATCACAATGATAACAGCTCATTAACAAGGGCTCTCTTTGCATTGTGGGAACTATCACCACATCCACAGCCAAAGACACCACTTGGCAAAAACTGACTGTCTGATTTTTTTTTTTTAATTACTTTTTTTTTTTTTAAATCACATTATTGATAATTTTCTGCTCTCTTGGTGTAATAGGGATATATTTTCCTCCTTCCTCAAGCCTGCTAATTCAGAACAGCAGATGCTCCTCCTCCTATTTTCTTCCTCCTGTTACCCCATACATTTCCACTTGTATTATTCTGCAACACTTACACTTGCCAGCTTGAAGGCTGTGTGAGAAAATGTTTCTGCAGGCCCTTATTTATTTCTTCCTTTATAGGTTTCTTTCTTTTTGTCTCTCTTTACTCTCCATCTCCCTCCCTGCTGTTTTTCTTTCCTTTATCCCTCTATCCTGCCTTTATCTGCACAGTATCAGCCCCTCTGACGGCCTGTTATGTAATAGTCAGGTGATGGGCTGGCCCGTTGAAAGGCCTTAAAGCCCGACTGTCCTAACAGACACTGCCTCTGCTCCTGCTTGTAACTGTTGGAGTCTGTCTCATCTGCAAATGATTGTTAAAGATAACAGATGTTTGTCACATCTATTCTGTCAATTTGTAATCAGTATGTCCTTTTTATTACCTCAACTCCAAACCTGTGTTATATTAACAAAAAAGGACACGCCAGTCCTTTGAAAGGCCTGAACCTGAAGCAATTTTTAACCGTTTCTTGGAAAACAGAACTAAGCGCCAAACAGCTACCATAACACACATCTGCAATTTGAGTAATTTAAAGTAAAACTGAGGGAGAAATCAGAGAGTTGACCATGTTAGACCAACAAGGGTTTTGTAAGCAGTGTTTTGTAGGTCTAGCCACATGAGGTGACCATATGGTGTAACTTTCCCTGCCAAGAAGTGTTTAATTTAAATGCCTTTCCACCTGTCTATACTTTGCTTCTTTTCGGTCTTACCCAATTCTTTCAAGATGACAAAAATATTCTTTAAACAACTTGGCTGTCGTCATTATGACTGCTACTGAATGCCTTTGACTCAAACACCATAAATGTTCATGTAAGAACAGTGAATGCCTACATGAATTAGCTGTTTCTAACTGAAGTAATTATTGACACCTACTGTATTCCCACTGGGCCTCCCACATTGCCTGCGGGCACTTTACAATAGCACATTGTGTTCGGGAGTCACAAGCGCACTCCCTCATTATACAAAATGCAGTGTGTGTACATCTTCAGCGCATTAACTTTTGCCTATAAATAATGAAGTGAAGTTCATCAAGGAGTGAGACGAGCACTCTTCACCGTCAGTTTTTAAGGATTTAGTGTCCACGGTGTTCAGCTGCACTTGTGCTGCTTCAATCTGGCGCATCGAGGTTATGTCTTTGTTTATTGAGATTTACTGTAAACACTTTGGATACGTTTGAAATCATGAACACATAAATGTCCAAAGGACTCTATAGTTTTCAGGCTTGTACTCTTGCTGTGAGAATTTAAATATTATGACAGGCAGCTCCAGTAACTGATCTACCTTTGTATTGCTTAAACAAGTCCGTGGTTATTATACTGTTGTACCTTTATATTTGATAGTTGCTGTTTATGCCAAAACATGTAACTTATGTTTTATTTTATGGTGATTTTAAATGAAGTTAAGCCTTCAAGCCACAGTTCTCCAGGCAGGCAGCTCCATCTGCACCACTACATGCACTCATAACGTGTCTCACATTCCTCGTGTCATATGGAGAGCATACTCGGTCTAAATTCTCATCCCAGTCTTCTTCAATTCCTCAATAACCCCAGCATCCACCTGTACACTCCAGAGGGCTATATGTACGCATTATTTACCAATTTTATATGTAACAATAAGCACGCTAAACACCAAACTCTAACTACAATCTGCACGGGTTTGCTTTTCTGCCTCCAGGTGCTGATATCTGCTGAAGATGAGTAGTGGGAGGGGGGACACCCCAGAGCCCCCCAGAGGGGGAGACTCTCTGAAGAGGAAGGACTGTCAGTCAGACCTCCTGGGGCCCAGGTAAAACCTTTATCCACCACACAGCCTCATGATACACTGTAATACATAAATGACAATAACAATTAATCAGAACTAAAGCCTTATTACTTCCTTATAGAACACTTGATTATTAATTATATAGCTCCTCATTTTGGTTGGTTAGATTTTTGACACATTATTAAATAAATAAGTAAGTAGTTATAAATGGCATGATAGTTTATGGCTCATTAAGAAGAAAAGGGAGTGATTAATGTGGGTCACTATAGAAAAATGCTGCTGCAGCATCTTTGTATACCACAAGTTGACTGAATGAACTGTTGTTTGATGGTACGCTGCAGACTATAATGAGGACACACTGATGTTGCGTCGGAGGTTAAGAACTTAATTTTACTAAGTGTCTCTTTGTCTCCGAAAAGAGAAGTAGTCAGTATGGAGAGCACGCGAGTAACTCTCGGATATGTAGAAACATTTTTGGAAACTCAGTGTAAGATTACTGCACGGTGCAGCAAAGTCCTCGGCTGTTATATCACAGCTATATTATCATACAGCGCAGCACCGTTGCAGTTATTGTGGTTTTGACTTCATTAATTTCTTTCAATGATGTCGTCATTTCCCTCCTTATCCTCCAGCCCTAAGAGGAGCACTGAGAGGAGAAACCGGGAGCAGGAGAACAAGTACATCGAGGAACTGGCAGAGCTGATCTTTGCCAACATCAACGACATGGACGACCTTAACGTCAAGCCGGACAAATGTGCCATCCTCAAGGAGACGGTGAAGCAGATCAGGCAGATCAAGGAGCAGGGTGAGGATATGCTCTTGTGTAATAATAATAACTAAATGTTAATAAATGTGCTTTGGCACTTGTGCTTGGAAAACCAAAGACACCCAGATGTTTTTGATTTGCCAGCGTTCAGGGTGTTTGTCCGTAAAACTTCTCAAATGTACATTTACAAATAAGAGGAAAAGGCAGGGGATCCCCCAACGTAATTACAAACAACAGTCAAATAGTCAAAACTAACTGCTGGTGGAGCTGGGGGAAAGTCTGGCCATTACCAAAGCCATTAGAATCTATCCTCCTGTGACAGTTCCATTCAGTGGTTGTCAAGATGGCAGTGCCACTGTCAGATAGACAGTTTATCCCTAAAGCCAGCCTGCTAGCATTTATAATTAATGACTGAAGGCAAGAAAAGCCGATAGCTAGCTGAGTCATGATGAACAGCTCATTAACAAGGGCAAGCAAAGCCACACACTCGTTTTTTGACTTGTCAGCATTTCCGTTTTTATCTTTTTGGTCGTTAACCAGTTTTACAATTACAGAAATTTACAAAAAGTCACAATATCTCCAAAGTAAGTACAACACTACAATCGATGGAGAATTTCTAGCAAAAGATGTTCCTGTTGTGAAGAAAAGTACCAAATCACAGTTAACCTCAAAGTTAACTCGCACACGTGCTGAATAGTTTCATCTGCCTTAATTACGACTCCAGTTTATACACATTAAAAAAAACGAACTCCTAACATCCCCAAAAAAACTCCCTGACTTGGTAGGAGTTACTTTAGAGACTACTGATAGAAGCCCTGAAGAAGAATATGATGAGGACAGTTATGAAAAAGACCATGTTAGCAGAAATTGTATTATACAAGTGTAATAATAAATGTTTTAAGAATAACAACTACTCCTTTTGGTGAAAACCAGTTCCTGGAAGTGCCTAAGAGAGAATCTGTTCAGCAATCTATTTTAATGAGTCCAGATAAGTTGAGAAAATTTCACCTTCTAACGAAAGCAGGAAGTTCAAGGAAGATCAAACTCTCAGATGACAGTTTCATAATCAAAGAGAGTCTATTCATGTTTTCACAGTCACAAACATGGAACAATTGCCTGAGGAAAGCGTTGACATTGGAAGTGAAGAAGCATAAATAATATTAAGTCTGTAACAACTTAAGTGCTGCAAGCACATAAACTGAACATGTAATTATTGAAATGGCTTTCTGCTCTTCTTACGTGTTTAACTGTACAAAAGGAAACCACACTAATGACAACTGTCAGCACAAAACTGTCTTTTAGCATAACTTTAACACCTAAGTCTTGAAAAACAAAAACTCTGGCTCCGTCCTGCATGTAAGTCCCCATCTTCTAGGACCTGCAGTAGACTCGACAGACCGATGCGGAGAGAGGAAATGTGAGTGTAAACACAGACTCAATAATGACAATGTGTGTGTGTGATGATGGTGAGACAGACAGACAGAGGCAGGGCTGTTATGTAACACTGACCAACATGATGTGAGTCTTCAGAGGAAAGCGGGCAGACCTGCCTTCATCACAGTCTCACGATTTCCTCAGCTCCTGCACGTCTTCCCTTTAGCCCTCTTCCTTTATCTCCCAACTTTTCTCACCACATCTCAGTCTTCACCCGTTGCTTTTTTAAAACACGAGTCCCCCTTTTTACAGTGTCATTTCACTTTAACGCCACATTTTTCATCATCACTTCTTCCCTCATTTCTTCATCCTACCAGGTTCTTTCTTTTCCTTTGCTTTCCTTTCCTTTCCTTTTTAATTCTTTTATGTCCTTATCTCCTTTTTTACCCTTCCTCAGTCTACTTTAATTCCTTTCAGTCATTTTCTTCATGTTTTTCTTCTCTTCTTTTCTCCCTTTTGTTTATTCACTCTTTCAACCTTGATGTAATTTTAACCTTCCTTATCCTCGTCTTTCTCCTCTTTTCTTTCCCTCCCGAGCTTGCTTTACCCACTCTTTTTCCTCATCCTTTTATCTTCTTTTTCATGTGTTTGTCCTTTCATTTCTGTTCTTTTTTATCCTTTTTTCTTCCTTGTATTTTCTTCTTTCTTCTTTGTTTGTCTTGTTTTATACACTCTTTTATTCTTCTGTTATTTTCAATATTTTCCTTTCCTCTTTCTGTTAACCTGTTGTATCTTTCATGTCTCCTACACAGCCTCTGTCTTATCTCTGTACTTCCATTTGTCTCTCTTGCCCATATCTTTATCTCTTATCTTTGCTGGCTTCATCACTCATTTTCTCATGGCCCCTCTTCTCTTTTAGTTCCTGTGGTCAGCCACTTGGTGTCCATGTGTCATGGCGCAGTTTGCATTTGAAAACAACAGCTGAATAAGCACACACACGCACACACACATACAAACAGATAATACACACAGCTGCCTGGTCAACTTCAGAGAGCCACTATTGTCTGCATCTTTTTGACCTGCTGAGGTCGATTTCACACAAAAGTTATGAATTCAGACAAAAAAACATGTCACATGTCACCTGATGGAAAGCTCACAGAAACAAACAGGTGAGAAAATAGCATTGTACGTACCCATTCATGATAGTCAGGCGACAAGGTGTGTGTTTTTGCTCTTTGGCTCACAGCTCATATTTACACTTACTGCAGGGTAAAATTCTAGATGATGAGTATTTGTGTAGTGAGCGTGCACTACCATATGAGTGTGCCGTGTCCTTGGTTCTCACTCAAATGCAAAAACACCAGTGATAAAAAAAAACCAACGCTCTGCTTAAGGCTCCACAAAGGGGATTTCACTAACCAGCGGGTGACATCCATCTCTATGTTTAGTAATGACTTACTGTAAGCAATCAGTTGTGTTGGCACTTAATTTCCTGTCTGTTACTCAATTAACCAGTTAATTATTTCAAATCTCAGCTTCCTAAGCTAAATAAGCCAGTGCAGAGGATGGGTTTGTTTTAAAGAGTGTTAACTAGCAATGAAAAGGGTGTAATCATCATCCGTTGTCCAACAAGATATTTGGAAATTCTGCATTTAATACATGGCTCTCCATAAAGAAAACTGTTCTTTTCTATTCTGACACATTTTTGCAGCCTGCTTTGTTTAATGTAAAACGTATATAACCATATATTAGACATTTTATATTCATTTAGAAAAATGGAATCTCACCCACTTGATGGGAGATGGATTTTTTCCCCACCCTGCTTTGTTTAGCTGAAGTTGTCTCATTATTCAAACTGCTGCTTAAGGTGTTGGCTTGAATAAAGCTGTTTAGATCTAATGAGCTGTGCGTTCGTCAATACTGCATACTGCATTATGTATAGTACACAGCTGTTAATATGCAAGTTTGACTGCTAGTATTGAGTGTTTTTGCTGTGATGTTTAGCTTGAAAGTTATTTTGATTATGTAAGCTTAATTTATAGGCAGTGGTATGCAGAATAACTCTTTTGCTTCTTCGTGCAAATTGGGGCTTTGGGGTCCAAACCTGAGTGCATAAATTGATCGTGTCAACTGGAGTGTAACATATTTATTGATTTAAAAAAAAAATGCTGAGTATTATTGTAATACCCTCCAACGTGCACTGCAGAGCCACCCCAGGCTCTCTGTGACAGGGTTTAAGGCTGATGACTCTGTACAGCTCCGGTCCCACAACAGGAATGTCAGCTATGTGGTCTAATGGGGCCATGGGAGGCTTAACAGTCCAGTGGTACAACCAGGGAGGAGAGTGGAGACTGGCCTCTAGTATGGCTACGAAAGTGTAAAATGTAGAAGGCATTAGAGTAGTGATACCTGCTGCCCGCGACATCCCCACCACTGAAACCTACACAGGATCGTGCTGCTGGAAGATTGGTTTAGAGTTTATATAAGCACAAGGTTAGAGTAAGGACTAGCCAAAGAATGTAATGTGTGAAAGGTCTTGGTGTACATAAAAAAACAGTCTCTGAGTGGGTGTGTGTTTGCCTGAAGGCTTCATCATCACAAAAACAATACTGTCAGTGTTTTCTGTGAAAATAAAATACCCACTAAGAGGGAGAGCTACAGTGAAAGCTTCGGTCTGACAAGATAGTTTTCCAAGAAAATGAGCATATTTCTCTGATACACATACAGTGAGCTGGTTCATTGGAAACAAGCTTTCCTTTTGATGCTGCTGACATGCTCCATCATCAATGAGTCATGCCTTCATTAAATAACTTCAAATGTTTCGTGCAGTTTTTTTCTTGATCTGTTCCCTGTTGGATGGTAAAGGAATGTAGGCTATTTTTATTATTGTTATTACCTTATCAATACTTTTAATATTGATTAGGTGTGTCACAGTAAGTGTATACTGAAGATAACTATGATTTTCTACGGATTTTTTGCCCACAGTAACATCGAGGAGTGCAAATCTCAAGTCGTTACAGCCTTGCGTTGAAACCATTGAACAAGAAGATCTTTCTTGACTCGGAGATGAAATTTTGTCATGTCTGTTACAGAAAAGGCTCCGGTGGCCGATGCAGAGGAGGTGCAGCAAGCAGACGTCTCGTCCACAGGCCAAGGTGTTATTGATAAAGACACTCTTGGGCCCATGATGCTGGAGGTGGGTTCAACCAACAGTTTGTGGCTACAATACATGTGTTGGGGGAAAAAATGACAGTCATATCAGTAATAATCAAAACAAGCTACAGTGGGGCAAAAAAGTATTTAGTCAGCCACCGATTGTGCAAGTTCCCCCACTTAAAATGATGACAGAGGTCAGTAATTTGCACCAGAGGTACACTTCAACTGTGAGAGACAGAATGTGAAAAAAAAATCCATGAATCCACATGGTAGGATTTGTAAAGAATTTATTCGTAAATCAGGGTGGAAAATAAGTATTTGGTCAATAACAAAAATACAACTCAATACTTTGTAACATAACCTTTGTTGGCAATAACAGAGGTCAAACGTTTACTATAGGTCTTTACCAGGTTTGCACACACAGTAGCTGGTATTTTGGCCCATTCCTCCATGCAGATCTTCTCGAGAGCAGTGATGTTTTGGGGCTGTCGCCGAGCAACACGGACTTTCAACTCCCGCCACAGATTTTCTATGGGGTTGAGGTCTGGAGACTGGCTAGGCCACTCCAGGACTTTCAAATGCTTCTTACGGAGCCACTCCTTTGTTGCCCGGGCGGTGTGTTTTGGATCATTGTCATGTTGGAAGACCCAGCCTCGTTTCATCTTCAAAGTTCTCACTGATGGAAGGAGGTTTTGGCTCACAATCTCTCGATACATGGCCCCATTCATTCTGTCCTTAACACGGATCAGTCGTCCTGTCCCCTTGGCAGAAAAACAGCCCCATAGCATGATGTTTCCACCCCCATGCTTCACAGTAGGTATGGTGTTCTTGGGATGCAACTCAGTATTCTTCTTCCTCCAAACATGACGAGTTGAGTTTATACCAAAAAGTTCTACTTTGGTTTCATCTGACCACATGACATTCTCCCAATCCTCTGCTGTATCATCCATGTGCTCTCTGGCAAACTTCAGACGGGCCTGGACATGCACTGGTTTCAGCAGCGGAACACGTCTGGCACTGCGGGATTTGATTCCCTGCCGTTGTAGTGTGTTACTGATGGTGACCTTTGTTACTTTGGTCCCAGCTCTCTGCAGGTCATTCACCAGGTCCCCCCGTGTAGTTCTGGGATCTTTGCTCACCGTTCTCATGATCATTTTGACCCCACGGGATGAGATCTTGCGTGGAGCCCTAGATCGAGGGAGATTATCAGTGGTCTTGTATGTCTTCCATTTTCTGATGATTGCTCCCACAGTTGATTTTTTCACACCAAGCTGCTTGCCTATTGTAGATTCACTCTTCCCAGTCTGGTGCAGGTCTACAATACTTTTCCTGGTGTCCTTCGAAAGCTCTTTGGTCTTGGCCATGGCGGAGTTTGGAGTCTGACTGTTTGAGGCTGTGGACAGGTGTCTTTTATACAGATGATGAGTTCAAACAGGTGCCATTCATACAGGTAACGAGTGGGGGACAGAAAAGCGTCTTACAGAAGACGTTACAGGTCTGTGAGAGCCAGAGATTTTCCTTGTTTGAGGTGACCAAATACTTATTTTCCACCCTAATTTACGAATAAATTCTTTACAAATCCTACCATGTGGATTCATGGATTTTTTTTTCACATTCTGTCTCTCACAGTTGAAGTGTACCTCTGGTGCAAATTACTGACCTCTGTCATCATTTTAAGTGGGGGAACTTGCACAATCGGTGGCTGACTAAATACTTTTTTGCCCCACTGTATTTGTAGGCACGATGGTAAAACCAAAAAGGATTACTGCTTTTGCTGCTGCTGCCAAAACTGAGGACAAGTGAATAGTTTCAATTCACTAATCTAGTGCTTCATAAATTTATGTACTGTGACAATGATTATGAGAGCTTCTCACTGGTTTCTGATGCTATCGTCACAGCAGTTGAAATAGGGCAAAAATGCAAATGCTAAAAAAGGAGATCTGACCTCATTATGGCTGCAAATATTTCATGTATGTTGACAATTTAGAGCATCTTCCTGCAGCGACACAGAGTGATAAGAGTTTCTGTGACAAACTCTAATGCAGTCATCCAACCTACTTGAGTGTGAGTGTGTGTATGCACGGGTATGTGGCAACGTATAACATGGGACCCGGTGAGGTATAAATACCTTTGTGAAAAGCCAGATTAGAAAAGGAGGGGCGGAGCCTGACCACACATACACACAGGCTATATATAGCGTTCACCAGCAGCAACGCGCACCGAGGTGTCGGCCTGGAGTCTGTAAGATAAACAGAATTCAAGCAACATCTTTTTTCCATTATATTCTATTCTGCACCGGTGTCAGGATACCTTTGTGTAAACATGGGTGTGCTAAAGGAAAAAAATCACAGTCTGTGCATTAAGGTGGAAAATGAAAGAAAAAATACACAGAAAATCACACGGCGGTCACTGGGATGTGCTGTGGTGCCTCGAATCATGCTCGGTATTTGAGAATATTAGCATTTATTTGTAGTAGATATCCATCTAAACTTTAACTGAGTAACGTGAGTCTCTCCCAATTTGTCTTCTTCCCATTTTCCCTTTCTTCCCCTTCATGTTTTCTGTTGGCTCTCTATTCTCTCTCTTTCATCCTGTCTTCACATCCACCTTCAGGCCCTGGACGGCTTCTTCTTTGTTGTCAACATGGAAGGCAACATAGTGTTTGTGTCGGAGAATGTCAGCCAGTATTTGCGCTACCAGCAGGAGGAGCTGATGAACACCAGCGTCTACAGCGTGCTGCATGTTGGAGATCACACCGAGTTCATCAAGAACCTCCTGCCCAAGAGCCTGGGTGAGAAAGTTATTGACTTTGGCAGCACTGAGAGAATCTTCACTTTCTTTTTATCTTACAACTTGGCCATGTTGATAGAAAGCAGAAAAAGTGATTGGTTTAGATCATTTTTCATGTTTTGTAATGGGTTGTGGCTAGTAGCTTACTGTTGGGAGCATTTACTGTTTTGTGAAATGAGCTTTTCTTGTAGCTTTTTTATCTTATATCGAATTTGTTTGATGCTGCAGTGTTTATGTTGGAAATTTAACATGCTCACGATGTCTCCTCTTTGTTTTGGCATCTCTCCCTGTCTCTCAGTCAATCATCGCGATCCGTCCAACAGGAACAGCCACACCTTTAACTGTCGCATGTTGATCAACCCTCATGCTGACGGTGAAGCCCGGCTGACCTCGGATCAGCAGGAGGCGGCGCAGCAGAAGTATGAGACCATGCAGTGTTTTGCTGTCTCTGAACCCAAGTCAATCAGAGAAGAGGGGGAAGGTATTGTCTCTCCTTATGCCAGTATACTTGTGTTTTTTGTGACTCTTTTCTGTCCTTTTATTTTTCTTCTTTTATTTTCTCAGATTCACCCGCTCATTTTCCATCTTCACTCTGTCATGCCTTTATTCCTCGCTTCCTATTTGCAGTCCCCGTCTTTATGTCTTCTTCTGTCTCTGCTGATTTGGTCCCGTTTTTTGTTATTTCTCACCATGTAGTAGAGTGACTTTGGCCCTTTCACTTGTGTGCACTTCTTTTACACTGTCATTTCCTTTTTTTTTTCTCCACCACCCAGTCTGTGTCTTGACTTTCTGTCACTTTCCTATCACTCTTACCATCCTGGGTCTCCCAGTCTCTTGTGTCCTGTCCTCCTTCCATCATCACTTCTCTCTATTTTCCCTCCCATCCACTGGAAGAGACTAATTAGTGTGTGGCACTTTGTCATCTTCCCATCTAATCTAATCACACACACATGCACATTAGGGAAAAGAATCTGTCTGCCAATCTAATTTTAGATGTCTGACAACCAGATATTGTGCCAGTGTCTCCCACGTCAAGAGGAGGATATCTGGTGGACGGAGTGAAGGCTGCAGGTTGAGATTTAGGTTGATGTGTAGATTGACTCTGACTGAGACTAGTGCTGACATCAATGTCGGGGGTGAGGTCACAGTTGTCCTGTTTGATTTCAGTGCTGAGGTGAAGCTGTGGGTGTGTTTGATGTTAAGGTTGTGGAACAGACAGGGTTAACAAAACTGCTGAGAGTAAAGCTGAAGCTGCTTTAGTATTCGATCTAGGCTGGTAGAATGATGTGGGTAGGAGGTATGATGCCCCAGCCGAGGGGATGAAGATACACCTGGGAGTCACACTATTACATACACCTGTACAGTTTAACACATTCCAGTTTTTAGATGTTTATAACATTCAGTTTTTCACACATTCACCGATGCTGTATTGACTACATTATATTTTGCGGTGCTTCACTATCGAAGGTTACTAAAGCTATAAGAGCCTTTCATTCGCGGTCCCTGTTGCATTAGAAGCAGGACTTATTCTATAATGTAACCTGTTTATTTTTCAATTTTGCAGATTTCCAGTCATGTCTCATCTGTGTGGCAAGAAGAGCCCCTGTCAAAGAGAGACCTGTGATGCCCACGTATGAGAGCTTCACCACACGCCAGGATCTTCAAGGTACATCCGCAGGGCTAGGTCCTGGGTTAATATGCTGTATGATCTGTGGTAGCTTGCCAGCATAAAATACAATAAGAATATGTTGTTAGTATCTGAAACAGCTTCAAGTCAGCCTGGAAATGATGCTACTGTCCTACTCAAAGACATGGCTTTCACCATTGCTGTGCTGGTGTGGAATCTGACCACCACCAAAAATTTTGATAGCTTCTAAAAGCAAATTTTAGGTAGCAAATGATGAAATAATTTCTATTGGAAGAAAATAAGAGCAGACAGAATATTTTGGCTGCATCTGTGAAATCCACAGATGTTGCGGTTCCATCTTTGGGTCTATATGTATTTTGATGCATATTCTAAAACATGACTAGTAATCTGCAAATATCAATGTCATATTTTACCGATTCAGGTAAGATCACGTCACTGGATACTAGTCAGCTGCGGGCATCCATGAAGCCAGGCTGGGAGGACCTGGTTCGACGGTGCATTCAGAGGTTCCACCTGCAGAATGAAGGGGAAATGTCCTTCGCCAAAAAGCACCATCAAGAGGGTAAAACAGTTTTCTTCACATTCATCCATCTGCTTCCTTCCACTTATACAGCTCCAGGTTGTAAGTGGGGATAAGCAACGGAAAATGGTCTTCATAGTTCATAAATTAGTCATTTTAAGCAAGGACATGTTCATTTTACTTAATAGAAAGTTTGAGTTGTCTGTGTTTAAATCTTAGGAAATAACATTTTCTGCCAAAGGTACATTTTATTATCATAAATATCCAACAATGATAACTATTGGTCTATTTGTACTTATCCAATTTTGGGTTGCAGTGGTGCTTTAAACTGCCAGCAGGATTAGTCACAGGACTAAACATACAGATAGACAACCATTAACACTCACACCTACAATTTGGAATCGCCAAATAGCCTGACCCATGCACGTCTTCAGACACACAAATAACAACACAAAAAGGCCCCAGTCTGGATTTGAACCCAGGACTTTTTTTGGTAATTCTACTAACCACTGCACCGCCACTCCACAACAGCTACGCTTTTCTGTATTTTTTTTGTTACCTCTGCTACCAGAAATTATTTCCCTCTACCAGTTATACTCAGTATTTATCATTCATATAATGATGAAACCTGATTTTTTTTTTTGTTGGTTCCCTTCCAGTGTTGAGAAACAGCCATGCACTCAGCCCTCTTTACCGATTCTCCCTGGCTGACGGCACCATCGTCTCAGCGCACACTAAGAGCAAACTGGTCCGATCTTCAGCAACAAATGAACCACAGCTATACATGTCCCTCCATGTCCTGCAGAGGTACCACTCACTCTTTCTTTCCTTTGTCTTCACTACACGAGACCCAGTGCCCTTTATGTTTCATTAAATTATTTTTGTTTGCTGAAAAGAAGATATGTTGCATTTTTCACACAAAAGATTTTGAGTTTCTTGCCATGAAATATTTCTTTTAGATTTAAGACAATCAATGTAAGGTTTAGCGCTAAGGTTTATCTTGTTCTAATTCCAACAAAAACATTGACAAGTTGTAGTAAATGTGTAACTACAGCCAATTGTAAAAATATATGGTCAGAACAAGTGACAATTATGTCACACACATAAGACTAGTCATTTGAACAACATAAGTTGTTCAAATGACTACTTAAAAGCCTAATTTACAGCAGAAATATACTTGATTGGTACATCTGGTACATAAATTACTTTTGGTCTCTATAGCTAATTTCCTCTTTCATAACAAATATAGGAGCATGACCATTTAAAAAATAAATCACCTGTTTAAATTGTAGGTTTAAAATTTGTATCATTAACCATGTGGCTCCATCTCCGCAAATTAAATCTCTGAACCAGACCTCTTGTTTGACCTGCTCTGTTTGTGCCTGTGCATTGTGCACACCACTCAAATGCTGCAGAGACAAAGGACTCTGCCCTGAAAAGCTCATCTTCCCCAGCTTAAGTACTCCCAGGCCTGATTGCTGAGTGCTACTCACTGGCTCCGCAGAGAGATAGGCGTTACCTAAGACAGAGAAGAGAGCAACACAGTATACTCACACAGCAAACAACAATGGGCCTGCTGGGGCCTCAAAAGTGCCCTTCAAAGGATTTTAAAGCAGTTAGCTTGGCTCTCTGCTGGTTTAAAGATTAAAAAGTCCTGTCCAAGTATGTCATTTCTTCTTTTGGTGAGTGGAATTCTTGTATTTCATTAATGTGTTACTTAACATCTGTATCTGTGCTGCACAGATAACACCAGCAACCAGACTTGCTGATATTCCACCTTTTTGTCCAAAAAGGTCTGATGGTGGCACCCAAAATGCTAAAATCAAGAATGGGAGAGTCTTTCCAGATTAAGCTTCATATCTGTCCTCCAGTCATAGAAAACCTTTAGATTTGAGGAGTTAAGTCATATGATTTCTTGTTTATGAATCTTCTGATCACCCTTGCAGCTGCCACTTAACTCCATCCAAGTGCCAAGTTTCTCTCTTCCTTATTCAAACCAAATTCTTTCCCCAAATTGCCTTCATCCATTCAGAAAAAGCGACATACTTATTTTAGTTAAAGAAAAAGATGTACTTTTGTGTTTTTTTACATTCCCTAACAATTTTGGCCATTTTCTTCCTCATTTGGTTCTGTAGTTTGCATTGTAAACAGAGAGTCTCTTATACAGAGTTGTCATCGTATGTTAAAGCCAAAAGTCACACAAGAACTACCAGCCAGTCCAGTCCACAGTGCCCTCATTCCTCCTTCCCTCCACAGGGAAGGATTGCGACTCTACCAACATCCAAGTGCTGATACGAATGCTCAAAGTCTGGGTTTGGACAGTGGTCAGAAAACAATGCCAGGACTGTTACCCAGAGTGTTTGTGGATCAATGGCGAGAACTTGCCCTTTTTACTTCCACAAGTTTCACATTGAAAATTATTGCACTAGAATTCAGCACAATGAGAGCTTTGTGTGTTTGGTGGAGCTGAAGCTGATTGATGTTTGAAAGTCTCCCTCTGTTACAGTTACTCCCTCTGTCCCTTGTTACTATGATGTTTTCTCACTTGTGTATACTCGCAGACCTGCTCTGGTTGTTTTACTTTATGGTGTACTCTACTTAATCCTTACATGTGACATCGTTATCACTTATTCCAGAATGTTTTGGACTTTGGACTAAAAGACTGATGCCTCAGTCTGTAGGCTCTGAAACTCAGAATCAAAGTTCGTTGCCTTTCTGTTTATACCATCACCACTGACAAATCTAACTGGATAAGATGTGATTGAATGGGCATCTTTGAAGATACAATAATATAATTTTTTTTCATCTGCAAAAGCTGTATTTGAGTGTGATTCAAGAAAAAGCATATCAACTCTACTACGTCTTCACCAGGCAAATGTTTAACATGAAAAAGGGCAAGGTGCAGGATACTAAGGCACCAACACACCGACTTCCTTTTCAGCCATTCGAGAAAACAGTTCTCCCCAAGATGACACTCCAAAAAGAAAAATACATGCAGCAGGAAGGAAGGGGTCTATATTTGAATGCAAACACATTGTGCAAAATTCAAAAGACACTGGTCACTAGAAAGTGTTGGTCAGTGGAATCTCCCAGGGATGATGGATTGCACACAATAACCGTAGGTGGTATAATAGAATTTTATTTGGACGTTTATATCATTATAATAGAGCCTGCTTCACGTTAAATCTTTATTTTCATCTCTTTTATGTATAACTGTGTGACATGTGGCTTGTGGGTTTTATCCCTTATGTTTTGTCAAGCTTTATCAGCTCAGCATACACACTGAGTCTGCATATCTACATACTGACAGCACATAACTGAATAGGTCTCATTCTTGACTGTCTTCTTTTTCATCCAGGGAAAACGGCAGCATGACTGCAGACACATCTGCCAGTCAGGCTATGGCCAAACCAATGACCCCAACCAGTATGAGTGTGTCTTCTCCTTCCCCTGACGCCAGTGTCACCAGCAACACACACTACGCTGCCACAGCCTCTGGCAACCTTGGACGTGGTTATGGAGCTATGTCAGGGCGAGCGCCTACGCCTCAGGGAAATAGCCATGCACAAAAGCTGGGCAGCCCTTTAGCCTTGGGAAGCCCCAGTATCACCTCAGGGGCCCAAGGTGCCATGTTGTCTCCTCGTCATCGCCAGAGCCCCAGCATGCCAGCTAGCAGCAGCAGCTGTAGTAGTCCGCATCTCCCCCAGCACCCCCCTGGCTCTTTCTCTCCTGCAGCCAGCCTCCGATCGCCAGCCCCTGTGTGCAGCAGCACAGGAACCAACCAAGGGTTTAACTCTCTTAGCGCACTGCAGGCTCTCAGCCAGGGCCACAGGATTTCCCAGGGACTCAGTGAAGGACAGCACCCAGAGTCCCCTGACAGAAAACCAGTCGGCCTTCAGAGCCCTCTTCACAGCTCCAACCCCGGTAGCCAAAAAGCCAAGAACAATATAAGCTTAGAGGTTGACCTATTTGGAACTTTTCAGGAGCAAGACCTTTTGACATCCCAGAACCAGGAAGGTGATCAGGGGGAGGGAAGAGATGGTGACCGGGAGAGTCTGGGTGACCTTAGTGATGCGCCAAACCAACTTCTGAACACCAAAGGCCATACCAAGCTGCTCCAGCTGCTCACCACCAAGTTGGAGCCCTCTGATCCCTGCTCACCAACGGGTGCTTTTGGAGATGACCAGATCTGTAAGGACCAGCTTGGTGGTGTAGGTGGGGTGGGACATAACAACCACTCCACCTCTTTAAAGGAGAAACATAAAATTCTTCACAGGTTGCTGCAAAACAGCACCTCGCCCGTGGAGTTGGCCAAACTAACAGCTGAAGCAACCGGAAAAGATCCCATTGGTCCAGAGTCGGCCTCCGGGGACAGCATGACCGCTCTAGGTGAACTCTCCACAAAACAGGAGCCAGGGAGCCCCAAAAAGAAGGACAATGCATTGCTTCGCTATCTCCTGGACAGGGATGATAACAGCATCCTGGATAAAGCCATCAAGATAGAACCTGGTGAAGGACTGAAGCTCTCCAGCGTTAAGACTGAGAAACCAGAAACAGGCTTTAACATGGAGCCACAGGTCAGTAATTTATCAGGCAGATTTATTAACTACTGGTTTGGTAGCGTCAGCTTGTTTTTTGTTTGCCCTGTGTGCTCGGTTCAGTTCCGTTTAGTTTTTAAATGCTTTTTTTTTAGGTTTCAGGTGGTGAAGCTCAATTATTTCCATGTATTTTCAGTTCCTTTGTTACATAAAATAGCCTTAAATATTACAGCTTTCACGTTTCAGTAGTAGTTGTCGTAGCTTCCTGCTACAATATGATGTCTTTACTACATGTAACATCAAAGTCATCAGCTGTTTCTCATTTACAACGAGCACATTGCTGATTAATTCTTGCTCCCTCCAAACTTAGTCAATTTAAAAATACTAAGAAAACAGCACTTTTAAGTCATAGTCATTGTTACAAATGCTACACAATCAGAGGCCTCAGTATTAGGAATTTTTACTAACTACACAGGGAGCCCTGAATCCCTCAAAATAAGCACTGAGATGCATCATTGTCTAAGCAACACATAACGCTACATCTGTTTTAATAGATGATTCAATTTCTTGGGAAAACTGTATTGTTAACAAATCTTTGTAATTGCTTAAGGTTCACATGAACACCTAAAAGTAAGAAATGTGGTCGGTGATGCTCGTTTGTTCTGTGAGATCCGTGTTGAGTTCCTCTTTAGACAGCCCCCCACGCTCCCAGAAACACAAGATGCCCTGGCAAAGAAAGCAGAGGAGTACTGTTTAAAGGCTTAGGCATATGTGTGAGTCAGTGTGTGTGAGCGAAGAACAAGGGAAACCAATACTGTATGGGAATGAGATTTCAAAAACACTGCACAGGTCTCCTGTGTGGTGTCTGTGTGTGTGTGTGTGTGTGTGCGCAGAGTTGCAGTTTCGCTGGGAAAGTTTACTTACTGTGTTTGAGGCATATCTTGCAGGAACAGCAGAGGAGTTGTGTTGCTATGGATCAGCACACATGTAGGTGTGTTTGCGTGCATTTGTATAAGTGTGCACGGCTGCATGTGTGGTGTGCCTGAATGTTTAAAAATATCCATATGTGTGCACATCACAGCATCCTAGAAGAATAAACCATGATGTCTGCCACCAGTTAATAGAAAACTTTATAGATTTGTTAGATTTGGAGGGTTGAATTTTTTTTTAAATAATGTTAAATCCCATGAACATTTTTTAAACATTTATTCCAGGAACCAAATGGGCATCATCAGAATAAATATTACATATGAAAACTTTATCTCAGTGGATGAACATCTGTCAGTGGACCTTGAAACAATGGTCAAAGTCTATCCATCTCTGGTGAGCATGTGTCACTAGACCTGAACTGAACCTGACAGTTTGTTTAAACATGCTTTAACAATTCTGTGGCTCATCACTTAGACTGTATTGAAAAGATGGACACAGTGATGTCACCCACAAATTTGGGGACTCCATTTTTAAGCCTCGAGATGAGCCTCATTGTCACTGTAATCTGTTTTTAAACTACATGTTATGAGCAGATGGTGGAACTAACTGAAAAAAATTAGGAATACTGTACACCTTAGCAATCACAAAATAGCCACGCCCTAAATCTTACACTACGTGTTGTGTATTTTGCCATACATTTGATGATAACTGACTAAGTTAACTTGCTCCACTGAGTATTTAGAAATAGCTGTTGACACCACAATGGCTGACCTCATTAAGGAAATGTTTGTTTTTGTTAACAGGACTTGTCCTCTTCTGGCTATTAGAATGACTCCAGGTTTAACTGGCACTGGAGAAGCACATCCTCCTTTTATAGACACACTTTATGACTTATCAGGGATATGTAAACTGACCAACCATAAATCCTCTGACATATGATATTGATATGGAGTTTGGTTATTATATTGACACCTGTTCAGGGGTGTGATGTGCCAGGAAGAAAGTGAGCAGTTGGTTTTTGAATTTATCAAGTGTAAAGATCTGAGAGACTACAGAGAAATCCTCCTCACAGTTCACCTCCTGTTTCCTTATGCCTATTGGATCCAGGTTAATTAGATGTATGCTAAAATAAACTATAACTTCAGTAGATTTTTCATATTAGATGTATAAGACTAGAGAATCTCCAAAACAGCTCATACGGTGGGGTGTTGCCGACGTGTGGTGATTAACAGCTACCAAAACTTGTCCAATGAAGTACAACTAGTGAGTCAGGAGCTGGGTCTGTTGACCAATGGAAATTAAGGCTTGATCTCATGGCAGACCTACTGTAACACCGACTGCTTAAAGTTTAGGCTAATAGCAGACACCCGCAATTTTTAGCATCAACATGTAATCATTTGCCCACATTAATATTATGTATGTGGTTTCCTTCAAGTGGTTAAAAATTGCTAAACCCAAACACATCATTGGTTTCAGTGTCGTAACCCTCTATCCTGCTGTTATTGGTTAGTTAGTAAATCTGTATTCAGTTCAGATTGTTGCTTATTGACAAGGCAGGTGCATTTATGGTAAAAGTAAGCTACAGGAAGTGGCCAATGGAAAATGACTGAAGTTCAGTCTTTCGGAGAATAGAGGCACACCTATTAGCAGTACTATATTACATATGAGCACCATGCTAACAGCTAGCAAGACCACGAGTTATAAAGCAGGGTCCTATTACAATGTTATGAACAGCTGAACTTCTGAAATAATAAAAATAAATATATTTTTTCATTTACACATTTTTTTCTTTTTTACTAGTGTTTCCTTTGGTGTGTGGCCATTCTGTTTTCACCTTTCACTCTGTATCTGTGTGTGTGTTCTCTTGGTGTTAAACAGAGCTGTGATTGGGACTTACTGTACATCACACATGACCTCATTAGCACCAGCAGTTTATTTTTAGCTCCTCCTCTCTTCATCAACCAAATGGCCAGAGGCAACCGTATAGTGACATACGTTGTTTGAATTATGAACTAGTTTTAGTGGCATGCCAGGATTACCACAGCATATGGAAAAAAGACATGAAACCACATGATGTTACATCTACTTTCGAACCCTATTTCTGCACGTTGTCACATGAAAGCATGCATTTTTTTCATTATTCAGTTCCCTAAATGTCAACAGCCCTTCACTGAAAATAATGTTACAACGTATGTTTGGATGTAATGCAGCAATGTGGCACACTGGTGCTACTGTCATGTGATGTAAAATGTGTTTTATGTCATTTTATCCTATAAATAATCTATTTATTAATCCTGTTTTTTCCCTGTGGCTGGTCTCAGACCAATGAGCTCGAGGACCTGTTGGATAACCTGCAAAGTGGTGGCCAGGAGCAGCAGCCGCTGTTCCCCAGTCAACCACCGACCAGGGGTGCTGATCCCTCGTCATCCTCTTCCTCTTCTGTGCCACCTGCCTCCTCTGTCGACAAACAGACCATCATCTCTGACATTCTGCAGATGAAAGACAGCGGCAGCCCGCCCACCCAGCACAGACCCTTCCCTCCCATCGTCCCCGCAAGTACGTCTGCAACACAGTGTTTGTGTTTGACTGAATTACACCATTCCAACATCTTGAACTTGCTAAATATTGAGAAAATCTTCAGATTGTCTCTAAATATGTACAGTACTGTATGGGGAATAAAAAATACTGTTTTTCCTCCTAGCAGGCTTTAATGGTCCCAGGCCCAGCCATCCAGTTCAAGGTGGTCCTCCAATAAGGAGCATGTCTCTTGACAGCAGCATGGGCCCCTCCCCTCACACCAACAGACCTTTCCCTCCTCAGCACAGGAACAGTAGCGCATACCACTTAATGCAACAGCAGCAGCAACAAGGCATGATGGGACCCCACGCGGGCATGGCTAACCAAGCTGCAATGACTAACACAGGTGAGGCAGAACAAGATATAACTTTGAGGTGTATTTCTGGCTATATAGCAAATATGTATGTCAAATACATATATACACATATATACAAATACATATATAATACTAAATAACCTTTGAATGAATCTTTTCCCCATAACAGGAATGCGTGGCTCCATGCAGCAAGGTTGGAGTCCCCAGAGGCCCATGGGGGGCTCTGCAGGCCCAGTAATGGGCCAGGGAGTTGGACCTGGTCGTATGGTTCCCAACATGAATGCTGCACTCCCTGCAAGAGGCAGTGTTCCATCTGGATCCAGAGCCATGGTTAATATGCAGATGATGAGCAACGGTAAGAGAAAATGGGCAAATAACAGAAACTCTTCTCTCCTTGAATTCTACGCTGTTTCTGATATTCTGTGTATTTTTCCCCTGCAGAGTTGGACATGGCAACGCCTCCTTACCCTCAGCAGCAGGCTCCACCTAATCAGACTGCTCCTTGGCCAGACCGAATGATGATGGATCATTATGGAAATCCAAGCAGGTATGGCATAAGAGAAGAGTCATCATAAGCAGAAAATGAAGCACTGAATCTAGTTTGATAATAATGCCAACTTACCTTCCAGGCCACCATACAGTGTCCCCCAGGAGGATGGCATGGGGTGTTGCGGCACAGGGTCTGAGGGCCAGCCAGATGAAGGCACTCTACTGAACCAGTTGTGTTCGGTGCTAAAGGACTACGAGGGTCTAGAGGAGATTGACAAAATGCTGGGAATCCCCACATTGGCAGGACAGGTGAGCTCCTTTAAGCCACTCTATGCTAAACATATAACCTGTTTTGGAGTTTTGGTAAATAACATGTGAAGCACTTTTCACCACTCTACAGGGTCATCTGCCAGACCAGGACCAGTACCTGGGCTCCTCGGACCCAGCAGCTGGCATGAAGCCTCCTCTCTACAGTCAACACTATGCAGGTCAGGCAAGTTATGGTGGCATGCCTCCTGATGGTGGTTATCACGGCCAATCTATGGGAAGCCACATGGGGGCTCAGAGAATGCCGCACACATGTTATCCCCCAATGATGAGAATGCCTGGAGGTGCAGGGCCGAGGCAGGCTGGCATACGACCAGGGGGGCCTAATCCTATGATGCCCCCACAGCCCAATAACCTGAGGCTTCAGCTGCAGCACAGACTCCAGGCTCAGCTGGTAGGTGGCGCCAAATATTTGAATTTCACTCTTTTATTTTTTCCAGATTTCCAGACGTTTTACTGTACACAATATAACATTGATGTTGCAATACTGTATTACAGTGTTGGTTGTGCTCAATGCTTGATGACAGAGCAGTTACAGGTTGTGTAGGCGTTACTTGTAGCTAATAGTGCTTAACAAAAAGCTGAACATGGCATTAGTTTTGGCAGGTGGGTAGAGTGCAGCTGGCAGTGCTGATCCTTTCTTGGAAATCACATCCTTCTTAGGGTGTCCTTTCTAAGCTGTGTCATCCTGCATACAGTTTCTTCTGCCTCTGCAAACCACTTTGCAACCCAGCTTCATCCTTTTCATGCTATTTCTGACATAGTCGATATTATGCCTGTTCTCACTGGTGCTTGCTCAGTTCTGGGGAGGGGGTTATTGCTGCTGTTCTTGCCTTAGTCTTGCCTTGCCATCCCATGTCAAAGTGCAGCGAGGTCCCAGAACAGAGCCATACTACTAAAGATAAAGTACTGCAGATGAAATATCAATCCAGTTTTTCTGACAGAAATGGATATAAGGACAATTATAATTAGTTACTCAGCATGAAGATTAGATTAAATTCAAAGATGTGACCTGGCTAATGTAACAAGTTCCTCCATTTGGTTCTTTTTTCTTTCTGATTCTCTTTGTTGCTTAAAAAAGCCAGCAATTATTGCTGCATGCAACTGGTGGTTGGAGCAAATAAAAATTTCAAGTAAAGTTTGTCTTGTAAAGCAACGCTTTTATGGAAATTCAGTACAGTGATTGTGATTGACCGTTGTTGTTGTTGACCCCAGCAGTCACCGGGTTTAAAAGGACATCAGTTGCTTTGCAGACAGTCAGTTACATATATTTATAGTCATGTCCATCCCTTAATGTCACCTAAGTACGATCACAGAAACAAATCTTTTCCTTTCTGTAACTACAAACTGTTTCATATGATTCAGTCATGAATCCTGGCAAACCAGGCATTGATGTTTCATTCAAGCATGAAACCTCATTACCATTTTGAAAAAGAAAAATCTGATTACAAAAGATGCCTCTGAGCCAACAGGGTTCACTGAGTTTGAACTGCAGCAGCTAGAAAAGCACAAATGTTTTCCAGCTTTCTGGCTTAATCAGCATTTTTTTGTTGCTTAGACAGTTGACAGCTGAAACGGCAAAATATGCACAGACAAATTCATACACATACCTTATACTATTAGCTGGTAACACGTTAGGATTTCTCTTTGAAAAGCTGTTGTTGTCTAATTTCTCTATGTGAAACACTTTTATTTTTTTTATTGTGTTTGTATTACTACATAAATGTTGAGCTTATCTAGATTTTCAGTTTTTGTTTTGTCTTAAATTTTGTCTACGCCAACAAAGACACAGCTGGTGTTTTGGTCCAGGCTGCCACCTGGTGGAGAGTCAAGGCAAAACGCTTTGTCCCTTAAACGTCACTGAAATTAGCAGCAATTAGCAGTTTGTTCAGATGTGTGGCACGACTTTTACACTTCCCGCTTTACATTTATTGTGCCAGCAGAGAAACAGTGAAGTTTATTTATAGAAGAAAACTTTTTTTCAAAACCCATCTGAATCAAAAATGTGATTTTAATTCTTTTTTTTTTTCTTTAAATGGGTTGCAGGTGAATGCAAAACTGCAAAACTCTTACAAACACCCAGATCAGTGCTTCAGTACTTGTGCACATCAGTTAATCATATGCATTGAATGTATTTTAAGGCATTTATTAAGGGCAAAATTGCAATATCATATTTTTTTTAATTCCGGGCTGCTCTGCCTTCTCTCTAGAACCGACAGCCAATGGTGAACCAGATGGGTGGAGTCTCCAACATGAATCTACCTCTACGGTCTAATGTACCAAACCAGGTCGGTTTGCCTGCACGAACACTTTATTCTCTTGTATACACATGCTAAATATTATCAGCACAAATCATTTCCCCTTTTTGCTCCTTGCCTAAATGTGCATCTCCTCCTGCAGGGAACCCTCAACTCTGAGATGATGGCCCAGCGGCAGCGCGAGTACCTCACCAACCACCTACGCCAACGCCAACAACAGCAGCAGCAGCACATGCAGCAGCAGCGTGCCATGATGATGCGGACTCAGGGCATCAACATGCCACCCAATATGCCCACTGGGGGCGCTGCTCCTACGCCAATGCCCATGGGTGGTACCAACCCACGGCTCCCGCAGGGCAACCCGCAGCAGTTCCCCTACTCGGCCTCCAGCTACGGTACAGGCCTGCCCTCTCCTCCTCATCCAAGCTCCTCCAGCCCCTTCTCCTCCCCTCACTCCCCCAGCCATCATCTGGCTAGTCAGGGCATGATGGGAAATGTGGGAGGGCAATACAGAGGTGTAATGAGTCCGCCATCACACCACAGTCCCTTCCACTTCAGCAGTGCAGGTATATGATGAGAGCACAGCAACAGCATCTCAGTGGTCTGTGTGTGCTTCATGGAAGATGTGCTGTAGTTCTTTTTACTTTTTTTTGTGGTGGCGGTCTTTTTTTTCTTTTTTCATGACTGGGTGTTGGTGGAGGCTGCATGATTAGTTTTTTCCTTCTGCTGTCTTTTTTTTCTGTGCTAATCAACACAGAAGCAAAATTATTTTCTTATTATTACTTAAAAGAACAAGGAAGTCGATTTTTTTTTCTGTGATTGTTTTATTGTAACTGTCGTAAACCAATCACAAGGGGTGGGGTGGCTTGTAAAAGTTCTGTCAGTGCTGTCAGAACTGAAGTAAATGAATTTCATTTAACAAAAAAGATCTTCTGAAGTGAGGACAATACGACATGAGTATTTTGTGTGAATTTAATTTATTAACAATCTAGCTGTTGGTGAGTTTGGGCCTTTTTTCTTTCCATTTCTGGTTGGTCTTTCAGTTATAGGGCTCTCTCATTGGTGAATCAAAGATTTTGATGATTTTTCAGATACTGTAAAAAACTTTTCTCTGAGTCTCAGAGGAAAGGTCATTCTCATTTGTCTCAAATTCACTTTATCCTTTTGGTAAGATCTTCATATAATGTTGGGGTCTAACTAGTCCAGATTACCACCATCTGAAAATTATTATAAAGTCTTAGTTTTTACTTGTGTTATTGTAACTGTCTATGACACTCTGACGTGCAGGAATGAACCAGCAGCAGCAGCAGCAACACCAGGATCCAGTGTCCTGTTTTCCATGCGGGGCCACCACGCCGCAGAGCCCCTTGCTGTCCCCCAGAATGGGGCAGGGTCAGAGCCCTATGTTGCAGCAAAACCAAGGTCCACCCCAAACCCAACACCAGGGTCTGAACCAGGGAGGACCTCCCAGCTACCAGCCTAGTGCCGACCTCAACGGATGGTCTCAGCCTGCCAACATCACCAGCAGCAACAGGTATTATGTGCAAATGCTTTTGAAATGTTGTGTTTATTTACAGCTGAGTATTTCTGTTATTGGCTTTTACAAGAGTAGATTTGCATATTCACAGTAGTAATCCTTATTTGGGGGCTTGTTTTGGCCTTCTGTTGTCCAAAACTAGCAGTATTAGCGCCTTTGTAATGTTAGTCCAGCTTACTTCTGATTGGCTGTCCTGAGGAAACCGAAGGCTTGAACAGCTGATGAGATGGTTTCTGTCCTCAAAGTCAGAGCTGTGTGTTCCTAAATATTATTATAATTGTTATTGTTTCCAAATTAGGGATATCCACACTAATTGCTGACATATAGAACAAAGAGTAGCTATTTTAAAGATGCACACATGGCAGAGAATAAGGAAAAGCATAATAGGTCTCAGTCATTTTAGTTTATTTTTCTTTTTTTTTAGAATTCTTTTTATCCTTTTTGACTCAGCTTGTCTTCTTTCAGTGTCTACCCCCAACAGTCTCAGTCTCACTACTCCACACAACCCGGTGGAGGAATGTACAGTGGCAACAACAACATGAACCTTGCCATGGGCAATAATAGCATGAACCCAATGTCTGGACAGATGAGCTCCATAGCCTCTATGAATACAGAACAGGTGCTTCATACAAGCTTACATTGTCACACCTAATTCTTTTTATGTTGTTTTGTCACACATGCAGAAGCTGTAATTGTGGTTGTTCACTATGAATTTGCAGGGCAATGAAAGCAGCCTTATCCTGGAACAGATAACAGGGATTGACATGCTGACTCAAGAGGGTGAATCCAGTTCTGTAAGTAATGCACTTCTTCAAAACATCTTCGTATCCTATTTGCACGGATGTTTCTGTAATACTAGCACAGGCACAGTGTTGTAAAACGTAACAAAACATAGGGTGTAATACACAGTAATTGCTGCAGGTTGCTGGGAAATGTATGCTATAGGTGGAAATGCTCTGTGATGTGGCTGTACACTGTTGCTTAAAAGTGCACCCATCACTACACTATAAAAATAATGGTTTAACTCTAGGCTCAGATTTTGCCATCCTTAGCTTGGTATTGCCCCGCTTTCAGTCTTTAGATTTAAATTCATTAATTTGTGTTTAAAATGTGCACTGGAAGCCTTTAATGGCTGAAAATGAGATATAAGGTGTGGGTGAAAAATCAGTTTTTGTTTTGTTTTTGGTTACATGATTGGTTTTGATTCTGTGGAGTAAAAGTCTGTAATAACATAAAGACTTAAATTGAAATGCATTTGAAGTTCTTCCCCCAGAACAAGTAGAGATCTTAAAATGTTGAAAGCATTCAAATGATCAGATGGTCCTTGTTTATTAAACTGATACATCATTTGTTACCCTTTTATTGATCTTTTGTAATCAGCACTTGGAAACCACTTATGAGTGCAGAAAACTCAGTTCAGTTCTTTGTTATCAGAGTGACTGTAATTTAAATTACCTTGATGATTTTCTGTCTTCTACAGAATTTTTGCTGACCCCAGGCTGCAGTTGAGACGAGCAGTGAGGGAATCCATGCAAAAACACTGACACCCATTCAGCTCAGCTCACAGAGACGTATGAAGGACTTGATGAGAACACTGCCCCTCTGTCGCACCAGGCAACTCAGAGGCTCTATAGCGTGAGGACAACCGAGACATGTGCAAACTTCAGGACTACATTCACAGTGGGTTTAGTCATTGCTTAACATTTTATGCAAGAAAAAGTCTGACATTACAGGGAAACTGCCATCTGAACCATCCTGACAGCAAATGCCCAACATGAGGATAATCCTGAAAACCCCCAGCTATTTGTGGTTTTTAGGTTTTCAATGTAACTTATTCTTTGATTGATATCAGCTAATCAACATGTGGTATGTATCTGTAAGCTGTAGTCAAATCAAACACTGTATTCACAGTAATCAAACACTTAAGAGGACTTTTAAAACAGAATTTTTCTAAAAAATAGTTAATAAAAGTACTGAAAGGTGTTCTGTGTAGCATTTTTAAAAAGGTTTTCAAGCTTTGTTTTTCTTATAGTTTAAAAAGAAGTTTGGATAAGGAGGTTATATCTAGAAATGAGAAAATGTGAGTGTGTGTGCGTTTTTGGGGGGACGTAAATTTACAAGGAGGGAAAGAAAAGCACATACAGCTGTAAACAGGCGTAAAGGTTGTATTTCTACAACCTTTACATCTTAAAATTGATTTCAATACCTATGATATTCAGTATTCCTGAAATATCCCCGGATTTCCTCTACAATTAAAACGGATGTTGTGAGGGTTTCAACAGTAATAGTATGTAATCAGACACCGGTAGCACATTCAGGGTTCATTAGGAGATATTATTTGAATTGCCATCAAGAAACGAGGTAAACTTCTCCACCTCTAGCATTTTTCAGCATGCTTTGTTGAGCTGGAGTTGGATAGAGCAAGCAACAAACTTATTCCTTGCACATTTTGACACTTTAGTTAAAAAAATGCAAAGTCATGCTGTAATTTTCACTTTTTATTATACTTCCTTAAATTGGGGGCAAGTACTAAACATGTCCAAAAAGAGAAGAAGCTTGTCTATAATGAAAATGCTACATAGAGCACCATTTAAAAAAATAGGTAATTTGCAACTTGCTGAATTAAAATTTGTGTGGAGGTTATTGGTCCCAAGTTGCCCAAGTTAACACAGTCACACACACAGTGTTTGCTGTTTGAATGTCCTCTGGTCAGATCAGTGTATTACCAGAGTTTTTTATGAGTCTCTGAGGTAACTATGATGGATTAAGTTTCTTGTGTGTGCGTGTGTGAAACTGAAACATAAGTGGCAGGATGATGAGTATAAATGAAGCCTCTGGATTATATCTTTTATGGTTCGGTTTTGGAGCCTAAGTGAAAATGACAATGAGAAGGTTTATGAAAGATATTTTATGGTTATTTATAGTTTTAAAGAAGATTTAGAGATTCTTTCTATGACAAAAAACAAAAGAAAACAATCAAGAATATCAAGAATAAAAAAATTCTCTCAAATGGTACATGTTGATGTCGATTTAAAATTAATATATTTCAACTGCTGTAGTTACAGGGGACCTGTCTCCCCATTTAATGACTTTTTGAATGAAAGTGAATGTGTATAGATAGTGTACATAGATTTTTAATATCCTTTTTTGCCCCAAGTGGTATTGTAAAGCAGCAGCTCGGAGTTTAGTTCAACAAAAAATGAGAGCAGAAATATTTTGTTGGTTAAATGAGCATCAGTAGATGAAGCTAAAGAAGCACTTAAAGTGAAAGTTTATTCACTTTTCTGCCCTGTTTGCAGGCTAGCCCTTTAGCTTTCCCAGCTACAAAATCACAAGCTATTGCTAGAATCCTAAAGCTATTTTGACAAACTAGCTAACCTATTTAGCTTTCCACTTAAGTAGCAATAATAATAATTTCTTTTTCTAGCTTTAAGATCTTAGTTTTCAGTAACTTTGTTTTCCTGGACTAACAAGGGTTTTGGTACAAAAAAAACCAATTGGCCAGTATTAGCGTTATAACATCTTAAATTAGAATGGTGTCACGTGGCTAAATGTTAGCATTAGCATTGAAAATAACGCTATTGTTATTTTGAGCACATTACTTTTTTCAGACCATTCTTGTCAGAAATACTTTTCCCCGCTGAGATTTAACCAGTGAGCTTATTTCTGCCTCTAATGCAGCTTTGCCTCTAAATGAAAAGAAAAATGTGTAAAAGTAAAAAAAGAAAAAATCTCGACGCTACTGCAGCTCATTCTGAAATGACCCTTCAAGATCGCGACCTTGTAGCCTGCCAGAATGTGTCTTGCACTGCAGGTGTGTAGCTGAATCTTGGGTTGGGTTTCTGTGGTTAAAGTTGTCATCTTTAAGTCTCCATACTGTATGTATTGGTAAACAATGCAAACATTTTTTGCGCCAAGGATAAATCCTTACGTAAATGAAGAACTAGAGCTAAATTACTTTGTCCGTTTCACAAAGTTATAATGTTTTCAATCTAAATTTCTATAGACTGGACTTTTATTTTCCATTTTGATTCAATCACTTTGCAAGGTACTGTTCATTTAGGTGCTGTTTCGTGCGTGTGAGCTTGTAATTGTGAACAAAACTGACTGTAACTGGCAACATGTGTTTCTAGACTTCTTGGTCTGTATATGATCTGATACTCTAACAATGACAATATGATTGAGAGTATGTGAAAATACACACTGTAACACTGAAATGAATTTCACTGTAGCGCTTCTCACTTTGTTTCCACATCCTAACTTTTTAGCCCCAAAAATGTTGATGAACTGATGATGAACTGTAAGCCATGAGTATCCGAATGTCACACGTTGAGGGATGAACGACCACCTACAGTAACTGCTAATGTTTGATTTCCTCGTGTGACGTGAGCCTGCACAGGTTGTCACTCAGAACAAAATGGTTATTTATGGTTGCACTGTACTGGTATCTAACCTGACTAACATTGTTTTTGGTTTTAATGGGTATTAAGTGTTTTTTACATTTTTAGCACGCCCAGTTAAGCACATTGAGCTACTGTGGCCCAAGAATTACTGAAGTAATTCTAATGCAGGGCCATGTTTCTATTCAAGAAAGGCATCATTTCTGCCTTTCATAGCTGACAAAGTTCAATATTTGCCAATATTAAAAAAACAAAACAAAAACCTACTTGTGGAACTGGATATTATTTCGAATGATTTGTCGGAAGTGTTAAGTTTCCATATGAGTATCTGTTCACACCGAGCTTACTTTTTAGCAACTTTATCTTCAACTTCCCCCCCAAAAAGAAAAAGCTGGCATTGTTTTTGAAATTGTCTCAGCACAAACAGTAGTGTGAGAACGATTTAGTCTGAAATTGGGCAAATTTTAACTTCCGCTTTATAAGATCTGACACTTTTCAGTTCTCTGTGCTTGAGAAATATTTGGGGTGGAGGCTCAGTGTGAAGAGTTCCCATCTTGGGGGTTTTACATAGCACCACCTGTGTTTCAGCTTTACGCACAAAATGTACAATTTTACAAAATGCATGTTTGTCAGCCTGCAGATCGGGGTTTGTGTCAGGACTTGTTTTCCCCTGCTGTTTGTTTTGTCTTTGAAATTTGGCTTTCATTCACTGGTTTAGACATAGCCACTAAAGACTGCTCGATAGGATTTAGCCACTAAAAACTATTTAGTTATGTTTGGTTATTTTTTCAGTTAGCTTTAGAAAAAAGATTGTGGTTTCTGTTAAAACGCACCCTTCACATGTTGGAAGTGACCGGTCAGTGGCCCTGATGACATAAAGCCATGCATCAGACACCAAAGGACACCTTACCTGTAAATAAGAGACACCAGCATAATTTAAACCCTGGGAATCAGAACAGGAATCGATAACCTCTGTAATAGAACAGTCATATACCAGATGACATACGTCAGACATATGAATTTCCCTTTTGGATAAACTTATTCTTATATATGAGGGTAATATAAGAAATCTAAGATCCTTTTTTTTTTTTACCATTTAACTAAATTGAGGGGTTTTTTTTGTTCATTTAAGATAGTTTAATATTTGATGTGATTTTACCTTCTTTGTAATTATGGCCATTATATTTTTTTCTTTCTTTTTATTTTGATTCAAAAGGTTAGGACAGGATCAACTGGTCTGTTATGGATGTATTTTGTGATTCTACCAGAAGGTGGCGCCAAAGTCACGTGTTTTAAATGTACTTACGCGACCTTGGTCATGCAAGAAACGTCTTACTTCTTGTGGGTTTTAAGTTTTGGGGATGTTTAAAAGAACCAGTCGAAGAGTAATCTCTGTCACTGGTAAAATAACCCCTGAGTAAAGCTTCTGGGTCAACCCTAACACATTTTTGCCTCCCCTTTCTTCTCTAATGTCAGTAAATTGACTCACTTCCCCTCTAAGAGTCATTTAAGGAAGTTACTTGCTCTGATTTTCTTGGGTTCTTTCTTTCCACTTATGAAATGTGTCTGACATCCTGATAACTACGCAGTGGTAAATTAGAGCAAAACAGAAGGAGAATGCATGTGTCGAAGAATATTTTTCTCATCGCTATTTGAAGTACCCTCTCTACTGTGATTTAACATCTCAGCTGTGACACAGTCCAGTGCATACAGTTCATTAATTATTTTCTTATGTAGAAGTCCGGACGTTCACACATTTTTATGCAAGCTGTCGACTCTAATGTTGCTTTTGCCAATGCTGCTTGTTAATTTATGATTCATGCCACTGTAAATAAATTATTTTTACTGAACTGAGCTGTGTCTTTGTTTCAATTTCATCCATAAAGTGACTTGTGCGGTCCCAGGGAATCCCAGTCTTTATATACTTTATATTTAACCTTAACACCACAACAAAACGTTAATAAATGTAAGTTATGTGGGATAAATGTGCTTTAAAATGTGGGTGGTGCGTAGCCTCTGCATGATTGATGGATACCCGAAGTGCCTTGAAATAGTGCTGACTTATGATCCCTTTCCATGGCCCAAAGACCTTTCTCCTCACCTGTTAATATCCTGGGAAAATTCCCCTTCCCCCGAGCCCCGCACACCCCACTAATCAATGATCAGACACTGTTAAAATTCCACTGACATTTACTTTTAAAGTGTCAGTTTTTAGTTTCAGTTTGCAGTTTGTTTATTCTCGTATATCTGACATGCTGAGGGTAACACAGGAAATAGTTTGGCCGTGCAACTGTGTGACACATCCGAGAATCATGTGGCATCCAGAGTGGTTCCCTATTTAAGTTCGGACAAGTGAGGAACAGCAAAAATGTCACAACGGCACACACACCCTGCCTTCGTAAGGCTCTTTTGTTTTCTGCACAGGGACACTTGGAACTGGTCCAGAGACCGGTGCACTCTGTGTGGCCCTTCAAATCTAATCAGGCAGCAGCAGGCACTGCCTTCTGTCCACCAGTATAGATATGAAAACTGCTCCAGCATACCTTCAGATAAATGTTTTTGTCATGAATCTAATATTATGAAATGTGGCTGGCAACAAGTGTGAGAAGTCACGTGGGGCTTGAGTAGATAAAGCCAATAGCATACAGAGGATTACTCAAGGTCATGGGATTCGTGAAAGGTCACCAATTCTATCTGCAGCGTTTTTATGATTGGATTAGAAATATTTTTGTTATTTCCAAATGTCTGAAATTCAAAATGATGATGTAGGGAATGATCCTTAAAAAACACGGCTCCTATAGGATGACATGAGAATATTAAGCAACGACAGGATTTGTAACTGTTTATTCTCTGGTGCTGCCGTTAGATATTTTCTCTTCTAATAATCTAATCTGCTGGTGTTACGTTATGTAAAATGTTCACGCTTTTGTAATACTCCACGTTTTTAGTGTTTGGATTACAAAGGAATTTATGAATTATTGCTCAAAGTCTCTTATTTCCCGAATGAAGGCGCATATTCCTGGCTATAATTGGTTGGAATTTTCCATGGGACGTGATCTGGGTTCCTATTGGTGGACCAAGCTGTCAGTCAGACAGACTGGCTTTGGCTTTGGTTTCTAAGAGCGGCTCGCGAGCGCCAAAGAAGGGAGGAAAAAAGCGACGATGCATCACTCTGCTGTTTCTCCCAGACAGTAAAGTGGAAATGAGCTTTTAAGAGCAGAATTTAAGTTGAATAATTTATGTTGGGTTGTTACAGCGTCCCAGTTAATGCCACAAAAAAATATAGCATTTATAAACGGGTTACTCATTGTAAATGGCCTGCATTTGTATAGCGCTTTTCTAGTCCATAGGACCCCAAAGCGCTTTACACTACGTTCAGTCATTCACCCATTGGCGATGGCAAGCTACATTGTAGCCACAGCTGCCCTGGGGCGCACTGACAGAGGCGAGGCTGCCGGACACAGGGGCCACCGGGCCCTCTGACCACCACCAGTAGGCAAACATGGGGTTAGTATCTTGCCCAAGGATATTTGACATGCAGCCCGGAGGCAGCCTGGGATCGAACCACCGACCTTCTGATTAGTGGCTGACTTGCTCTGCCACCTGAGCTACAGCCACCCTAAGGAGCTTGGAAAGAAAAGCGTCTGGACTTCTTTAAGTTGCTTGAGAATCCTGGAAATAAGTTTGAGAAATGAGGAACACTGGGTTACTCGTTATTTATTTAAAGGTTGTAATATTAAGACAAGTCAGTCAATGAAATAATAATGTTTGGTTGGGTGTGTCCTGATGCTACAACAAACAAACACACTATATCTGAGGTTTTTCATGAAGCATATTTGTTGTTGAATTTCAGTGAAAGGGTCGAGCAATTAATGGATTCATGGCAATTTTCACTCTTTTTAAGGCCTCCAACAGCCCGACGTGGGCTCAACCCAACAACAGATGAATGGGAAAAAAACATTCCCTGGTCTGATGTATCAGGATTTCTACTTTTGCTTGGTACAGCACAATTTGACTTTCACAACATGAAAGCATGGATTATTTCTGCCTTGTATTCTTGTATTAATGGTGGTGTTGTAATGATATGTTGGGGGGGGGGGGGGGGGCACACTTTTGGCCCCTTAGTATCAACTGAGCATTGTGTAAATGACACAACCTACTAGAATATTGTTGGTGATCATGTCCAACTCACAGTGTACCCATGACCAGATTCAATAGAGCGCCTTTGGGATGTGTTGGAACAGAGATAAGCATTGTTTGGGTGTCTATAAATCAGCAGTAACTGTGTGATGCTATCGTGTCAATTTGAACCAAAAGGATTGTGTCCAGCATCTTTTTTAGCATCTTCCATGCATGAAGAATTAGGAGAATCATAAAGACAGACTCACTGGCCACTCTTTTAGGTACAAGCTGTAAACATTATATAAACTGCAGATCAGCGAAAGGCACAAAACCTTCAAATTTCTGTAACAAAGTAATAATTTGTCATAATGATTTAGATGTAGAAAAACTTAACTTCCTGCGCATTTTCACTGTGACTCATCACCACACAGGAAGGCTGGATGGATTTCAGTGAAAGGGCTGAGCAATTAATGGCTTCAGGGCAGTTTCGCTCTTTGAAAGGCCAAATGGCCTCGTTTTGACCCCAGAACTTGACACTTGACCCCACTGCGCCACCGAAACCGCCATGCAGTGACTCACCTCACTAAATGTAGGACCTCTGCAGAGGGGGTGTGTATGATGAGAAAGAGGGCGGTAACCACTGCAGTCCTCCAGTAGTTCCCCTGTCACGGTTATTGACAGTATTACTGGTCGCTGCTTGTAGAAGAGTAAATCTAACATTTTTATTTAACAGGTGACGGGGGCCAAGGAGACAGAGATGGCTGGCGCATCGGCACCAAAGCGACAGGACACCCGGAAATTCTTTGAGAATCTATCCGGCGCTGGTAAATCCATCGCAGTGTTGACCAGCGGCGGAGATGCCCAAGGTAACTTAGTGAGGTTCCATTATCGGACGGCGCTCCTGCCCTAATGAAAATAGATAATTTCGCGTAAAAGTGCTGCCGAGAAAGCACCAGGAGAATAAACTCCTCTCTTAAAATATGCTATCAGACGTGTTTACTGAGGCTGACGTGGTAGTGGCACGCACTGCCAGAGTTAGGCTACTTTAAGTATAAGCGGTTCTTCCCCTAGTCTGGTTGTAGGGTTAATTTTACTCCCTACCTCTTTGTGGAGATTTGGAGAAATATGTTAGCTAGAGGCCTGTCCGACAATGGATGTATCCCCTCCAAGCTTGTCAAAAAGCGTGGTGGTCAATCAAGGTGCATAATTACATGAAAAAATAAATAATGCATTTTATTTGCCTTGTATATATTTATTTTTTCTTGATACCCATTATTTACAAGGTATTAAGCAAATCACAGCGACTATTACGCAACAGCTGCTCTGAAACCCTTGTCTTACACATTTTTCCATGGATGCTGCAGTAGACTATTTATAACCGCTTGAGGAGGTATGAAATAGTTATAGTAATCACGACCTGCTGGAAAAAGATATGCAGCAGGGATGAGGGGGCCAGTTTGGAAAGCTGCAACGAAATCAACAAGTGTTCGCGGTAATTAAATAATTGAATCCTCTTACGTGGGGAGTCGCTCTCCTTATCATGCATTCTGCACCACTGCAGAATCTATATGGACTGTGTTCCTGTATTGATTGCCTGTGTCCTGCGTCCCTGTGCGCGTCCAATGGCACACGTATGATGTAAACAGCAGCCCAAAGCTGACAGTGCTATACACTGTGGTGTGCACTCAGTCAGGTTTCGCCACTGCTTTTGGTGGAAAAGCATGAAGTCCACAGCTCGTGATGGAAATTCTTATTCTTATTCTTATTATTGTTATCATTAAAATCCCTATAATTTATCGGTTCAGGCAAAAGTTGACAACGCCATTAAATGTCATCTTATTTCTTTATATTAACTATGATTTTTGCAACTTCCCCTCATTTAAAAAAAGGGTCATGTTTCAGCAGAAATACACGTATTGTGTCACTGAAGATGAGTCGTGAGGAGGACCACCGTGAAGAAGCCAGACTAAATTACTCGTCTTCCGGCGTAACCTTTCACAGTAAAGGGTTTCCCCTCCCCTTTCCGCAGCAGGGCCTTAATTTTGAAAGAGACCTGCAGTGACTTCCTTTGTCCTTGAGTCACTGTAGTCATCCGGAAGTCACGAAGGGTTGAGTCGCCTACGTGAGGGCGAGCTGGTGTGCTGTGATGTGCAATGTGCAAAGGAAACGTAAATAAGTTACTGTTACTGTGTGTGGATGTCATTTTATCCGTAAAATTAGGTTCTATGACGACAGCCTAATATAAGTGGAACATTTTTAAAAAAAAAAAAAGGTGAAACAGTGATTTTGGTATTTTTATGTGTCTAATAGCGTCACCATTCATTCATGTGATGTTCCAGAAACAGCACTAGAGTGTATTTATTGGACTTCTATATATCGATATTGGAGTGTAGTATCGGCTCTATGCGTGCAGTGCAGCAGCAGAGCCATTGTTGCCTTTGAGCCAGGCTGTTACATAACACACGGTGCCTATAGGCTCCTCTATGAGTGGATGAATATTTCGTTTCTCAGTTGTCTCTGCAGCAGAAGGCAGCACATGAGCACCTGTGTAGAATGTAATAGAGCCAGCCTCTGTAGCAGGGCCGGCCCGTGGCATAGGCCGTATAGGCAAATGCTAAGGGCGCCGTCCATCAGGGGGCGCCACGCCAGTGCCATAAATGTTGAAAAAAAAAAAAAAAGTTGGTACTATTAATTCTAAATACAAAAAATAATCCCACGTTAATTAAAATGCAAAGTAAAGCTTATTTAATAGAAACATTATTTGTTACAACATTACGCCCCCCCCTCCCCGCACGGTGCGCCCCCTCCCTCCCGGTATCATGGTTCCTTTTGGACGTCACCACATCAAAAAATCAACACAAGATATCAAAACGGCCAAAACTGTCAGGTGGCCAGGGAAGAAAAAAGAGAAAAGAAGAGGAGGAGAAACGAGAAAAAGACAGAGGTAGGTAACGTTAGCCTACATGAAATTATTTGTCTGAATGTGATAGTAACCTAAATTTTTAGCATTAAGCTAATGTTACATGATTCGCTAATTGCTAATCAATAAATAGCTAGTTAACTGTTTTAACGTCAGTTAATATTGTGGAGGGGGCTAAATTGTTATGGAAAATAATAATGTAACGTTAGGTAATTACAGTACTCCCACCTTTCCCACCATTCCTCATTTGTATTCATCTTTTAAGCAGGTGTTTTTTGTTTACATTGTTATTGCCTTCTGGTTAGCTAACGTTTACCCTGCAGGTAATAGTCACTTTTCCACCCCTGTATATATTACAGTTGTAAGCCTAGTTGTTAAAGTGCACATCATTAATGTTAATTAAGCAATATCACATGAGAGGGAATGCTGTTTTTTAATATGAGCACTGCTGTGATTCGGTCAAAGATAATCATAACATAACATTCTCATATGATATTATACTGTTACTTTGCATTCTGCTATTCAGCATTTCACTGTAATGATGACAATAAATTGAATCTAATCTAATCTGCATATCAGTTAACATCATATATATATCTCTTTGGTTTTTCATTTATATTATATCATTTCATTTTATTCCTGGAATCATGTTTTTATTATTAGACTTTAATACTCAGTGGTGTCACATACTCCTGTCTTCAGATGCACTGTTGAAGTTTCTAAATCCCACCCCTGGGCCATCTACCACATCTACCGCTGCTGCCTCCACTTCAGCAGCACAACCCACCAGTGATGCAGCATCAGCAGCACAACCCAGCCATGATGCAGCAGCATCAAGCGGTCTTCCTGTTGCCTTATTTATATTGTATTTTTAATTTATTTTATCCAACTTGTTGACACGTTTTATTGTGTTTATGTATGTAAAATTTATTGTATTTCATATATTCATTTTTTATTTTTTGTATTCATTTATTTATTCATATCTTTTTTTATCTTGTTAATTATTCTGATTGTGAATTTGCTTTCTTTAAGTAAAAAAAAAAGAAGGTCAAAGACAAAGCTATTCGGTTTCTTGTGAGTACATACACTACACTGCCGATGTAGGGGGGCGCCACCTAAAATCTTGCCTAGGGCGCCAGATTGGTTAGGGCCGGGCCTGCTCTGTAGGAACTATGTGTAGGAGCGCATACTCCTGGCAGCAGCTGAGATTTAATTATAACTACACTTGGACATTGTTCCCGGGGCGTGAAAATGATGCGCACACAGTCCCACTCACCAGGGTCAAACGATAGCAGGACTAGCTTTTGAATGCCTTTCCTGGAGAATCTCTCTGCAGTGGAAGCCTTTAACAGCCTCGAGTGTCTTTAAGGAGGTTTTTTCCCCGCTTGCCATTGTCACCAAGAATAATTAGGTTTGTTGTGATATAATAATCACATGTGGACAAAGTTTCTGATGTCTATGAGCACTGGTTCCATTTAACATTTCTTCTGAATGTGTATATTTTTACTACCCAGACATTAAAAATTAAAAAATACAAAACAAATACAAACCAAAGAAATGAACTGTAACTGCATGGTACTGTTATAATGTAAGACAGTGTAATGCTAACGTTTTAAGAATCATTAAAGAGGATCTTTATGCTTTTCCTTATTTCCAGTCAAACCTTCTGTGTTTCAGACAGTGGATGAACTGAGGATCTTCACCAAGGTTCAGATTAAGCCATATAAAGAATATGTAAACTGTAATTGAAGCAAAGCGTTTCTAATAGAGACTAAGAAAAAAAAACACAGAGCTAGAAATATGGCTGATAGGCCTCTTTTAGTGTTACTTAATAAAAATTCCCTCTTTCTTAAAAGCAGAAACAATCGGTAGTTTTGTGAAATATTTCAGGCTATTTTTCAGACTTTCATTTAGCAAACTTTACAGTTTTCTGAACTCACAGGAACATCGGTGCTTCATGTGCAATGACAAATTTTTGCCAAGGCAGATTTCCCGACCGCTGCGGAGAATACATGCCCAGACTGAGCTGGAGATGTTTAGTCATTGCAGCAGTCTGGGAGGAAATACTAACAGCATTTCATGATTTGTGATTTAATCCAAGAGCTCAGCTGGGACACGACACACACACTCACACACACATACATGAGATGATAAATGAGATGTACTCACGGTCGCTGATCGCTCTTATCTGTCTGTGAAATCCTTATTATTTTTTTCTTTCTAATTTTGTAAAACTCAATTATAGTATCACACAATTCAGCTCAATTTTACTCATTTGCCAGGTCCCCTCTGACCAATCAGCACTTTGCAGGTCTATTAGCAACACTAGCTCCAACACAAAAAGAAACACAGTATGGAGGCCTGGATGTGGTTTCAGCCTGTTCAGTGTTTGCTAACGAGTGCTGACAGCACGGTGACTCCCCCACCCAACCCCCACCCCGTAGTGCATTTGTCTTAGATGTCACCTGCCTTATAATGCTGTTGCTACTTCCTCTAGGTCAGCAGGAGTAGTTTTGGTAAAGGGCAAGATAATTAATTATTTTACATAAAAGAGGTAGTTAATGATCATAAATAAGAGAAGTGAGGAAAACAAAAACAAAGATTAGAAAAGAGATATTTTTAGTCTCTTATCAGAAAATTGCAGGCAGCTATTGATTTATTGAGTTATCCACTGACAGAAAAGTGAGTTTATGAATATTTGGATCATAAGAAACCCTTGAAAACCCCTCATTAATACAAACAGTCCTTGTCTGAATTAAGATAAGATAAGATAAGTTAAGATAAGATAAGATAAGATAACCTTTATTAGTCCCACACGTGGGAAATTTGTTTTGTCACAGCAGGAAGTGGACAGTGCAAAAGTTATGAGGCAAAAATTAGAATACAATAAGAATAAATACAGTACACAACTGTACAGAATAGAATAAAATAAAATACTATATACAGTAGAATAAAATAAAATAAATATACAATAAGATAAAAAATAGAATACAAATACAAATACTATATACAACTGAGTAAAAATACAACGATAACAGAAAGGATTATTGCACTTAGTATTATTGCATATTGTATTATTGCATATGTATGGATGTGTGTGCTTGATCAGTTAAAGTCTTCCTGCATATGATAGTTTTGAGATACAGTATTTTTATACATTATTAATACGTTTATTTTATTAGTTTGCTTTGTTTACCAAATTATATTTGAACATTCATCAAACACAAAATGATGTGACTTGAGAGATCGATATTAGCCACTGACACTGACACTGTTATCTTATTTGCTAATAGCCTGATATCAGTCAACAAGGCTGATGTCAGCCTGTTCATCAGTGCTTCTCTATCTAAAGCTGATTGCCCATGCAGTGGCTGCCACTTAAACCATTATTTCTGTCTGTTGCAATCATTGCAAGGTAAACAGAAAACTTTGTTTATAGTTATCTGCAAAAAATGTATGATTGCACACATTTGACTGATTGCAATGCCTTTCCAGAAGAGTTCATGTTCAACTTTGTTTCCCCCAGCTAAGCCTTTGTTGTTTCGCTCTGGCCTTTTGCCATGGCCCCGTTGGCTCTGCCAAGCTTAGTGAATTGAGCTCTTGTAGTAATGCCAAAATCGTGACATAGTCATCCAAGGAGTAGACCCATCCCATACGCATTCTGCAGACAAGGGCCAGTAAAAGGGATGGGTTGTTTACTCCATGTGGTGTGGGAAGAAATTTGGCGAGGTGGTTAAGTTGGCAGAGCGTGGTAGCTTGTGCTTGCTGGGCTAAATTCTGGGATGCATGCAATGCCTCACCAAACTGGGCTCACTGAGATCTAACATGCTCGTCATTCCAATGCTTTTCCATAAATGGCTAATTAATTCTTTATCCCTATTTTGAATTTTTAAAGTGACCTTTTCTTTTTTTACCAGTCATCTATGTTCTCTGTGCTCTTTATTAATTGCTATGCACTGACCCTATTAGATTGATTGATTAGCTGATGGAAAGAAGAAATAATCAATAGCAATTACGATAATGATTCAGCCACTTCACGTGTTAATGGCATAAAAAGCCAAGAGTCAGCTGATTCAGCGTCTTGTTGATTGGATGTCTTTTTCAGAATAACTTAAAACTGTTTATTATTAAGATAAGATAAGATAATTGTAAATTACCCATTTCTGAGACAAATAAAGTCTATCTTAGCTTATCTTACCTTTAATTTGGTAAATAATCAGTTCACTGATAAGTCAAAATTCAAAGATGAAACAGTGGAAGATGGATTTGTTATTTTCAGCCCAGGCTGATACGTAGAGCTTGTTTCTTTTTTTCAGGTTCTCTTATTACACCTAGCGTTAGGATCATTAAAGTTTTATTACAGCTCTTATTCTGTATGCAGGTTGCGACACAGAATCAAAGTAACATCAATACCACCTTTATTCCTTCTCTCAGCGTTTTTACACATCAGATATTTCTCGTCATCGTGCTTTTATGGGAGTCTTCGGTGATGTAAAACTGCACCTTCACTGTGACACCAGACTTAGCTCAAGGTTTATGTTTTGTTCTGTCTCTAATTTCACTAAGTGCTCTTTCAGACCCTTCTATGTTTTGACACAAAATCCTCAGAGGGATTCTCACTTGCAGTCTCCTCTCCCTGTCTCCCTGTTTTTTCGATGGCGTTTACCGCTCCTGTTATCTGCTGGTCTGTCTAGCTTTCTGCCACGCCCTGTTTGTGCTGCTGCTTATACAATCACATTTATGGAAACATCGTTTATTTAGTTCACTGACAGATCTAATTTCTTAAATGTCAAAAGCACCTTAGAATAAGACCGACATTAACTACTTTCTACCTCCAGTTTCTGTGTCTCCCACATCCTCTGAAAAGGTCAAACTGCTGCTAGTCGCTGCGCTGCAGTTTTAATAAACATGGCGGTTCTTCATTAGCTGACACCAAAAATATCTTTAAGACCAATTTGTCAGCATGAAAAAGAACCTGGGTAGGCTCGCAGTTTACCGCAGACGGACATGGTTAATTTCCCAACCTGTCAAACATGATATGTGAGAAACACTGTTTGTTTCTGTATCAACCCCAAACTCTTTTTTTCTCTATTTCCAGGTATGAATGCAGCTGTCCGGGCTGCCGTGCGGATGGGCATCTATGTGGGAGCAAAGGTCTACTTCATCCATGAGGTGAGGCATGACTCAGGCTTTAGACATAGCCCCAGGAGAGTCTGCAGTGTCTGTCACATCACACGGTGAACTAAATTAGAACTGACGAGTCTTTTTTATCGAGCTGTGATTGTCTGTGATACAGCCAGCAGGACTCAAGACTGCATGTTGCTCTGCTTTTGTAACTGAATTTGACCTTAAGGAGTCATTCAGGTGGCTGCAAAGTCTCAAAACTGAAAATGTGAATTTCATTGTTTTATTTTTCTATTGGGGTTAAATGCATCGCATCTACAGGGTTGCATAGATGTAATCTTTGGTGTAAATTCACCACATTGTGTCAAATCAGGTTTCATGAAGAGAAACGCAAACATGCCACAGACAAGTCATTGTGCTGTTACTGCCTGTTGTTGCAAAACAAATTATATTTTGTTCACTCAAATTCACCCAAGTGTAGCTGCAAAAACCTCTGTACACATAAATATCAAAAACTGCACAGTGTTGGCAGCCCACCACTTCATTTTTGTCTCCTTAAGCTGTTCTGTGAAAGCTGTTCTGTTCCAACAGATTTAAGCATTTCTCACCTCACTTCATGCTGTTTAGGTGCTATTTTGAAAAGATTACCTTAAATCAGCCACACTGACTACAGTCATTGTTTATGGCTCTGGTCGTTAAGCCTTTGTTTTTCAGTCATTAAGATCTCCCCATTAATCCCTTTACAGGTAGTGACCTTGTTTTTGTCTTTTTGGCCTCCACACTTGTCACACTAAAATGAAAGTGGTGCCCTTGGAGTGTCTGTGTGTGAACATTTGATTGAAGTGGAGTGTATTGACACTTAAAACTGTGTCCACATGGAAATTTGAACCCACTATGGGCTCGTTTTGTGTTTTTAACCTACTGGAAGCAAGGGCATGGATTTGGATACAGTATGTACTCTGACCAGCTCCAACATAAAACCACTGGATCATAAATTTTCTACTGGAAAACCTTGAGCTCTGGCATTCATGTGAATTTTACTTTGACAAGTGCCGCCTACTGTTTGGGCTCTATCACAGATCACACCTACTGTAACAGTATTTGAACTTAAACGTGCTGCCGATGGAAATAATGATTTGATAGTGATAGTAACTGTAGTAACTCCTTCTTTCCTGAGTCTCTCAAAGTCATCGATATTGAATGCCTGAGGATGTACAGTATGTGCAATTTTAACTCGACATGATGCCATGAACGACGGGGGCAGACAGACGTGATCTGGTCTCAGTGTAGATATAATTGGATTACAAAGGGCAGGCTTCATCCTTCACTTGCCACACTGTCATGTCCCCATCAGCTTCAAATAACCACTGGGCTGTGAGTAATAACAGCTGAGTGCCACAGTGCTTTTATTTTGGTTTGGGACCATCGCCTCGCAGTTTTAATCCCTGAACACAACACAGCAGTTCCCTAAAAAAGCTCAACCTGACCCACAGGGTTGTCTTCAAGTTCCTATTGAGTTTTGGTTCAATTTAAAAATACCGAGCACTGTCCTTCATTTGTCAGTTAAAAAATAAAACTTTTTTCAGCTTTTGCCAAGTTATCAACAATCCGGTGAATGTCTGTCACACTGATTGCTCTTCTCAGGGTTACCAGGGGATGGTGGACGGTGGAGACAACATCAAAGAGGCGAAGTGGGAAAGCGTCTCCAGCATGCTGCAAGTGGTGAGCAGATCAGTGTTCAGCTCACACACACCGCACATTTCTTCTTAATGGGCTGTAAACAGTGAAACAAACTCAGTCTGCTTTGAGGAAAATACTGTGTGTTGTAAATACTGTAGACATTTTAGCATCATTAAAAGTGTTTGGTAAGAAAACCTTTGTAGTACTTATGCTGGTACGTGTTGTCATAGTGGACATGAGTGACTTTTACTCAAAGGGACACAGGCAATAATGCTTTTAGCTTGCAGCTTGATGATACTGAAGTAGCTTGCCATTGCCAGTGTGTGAATGTGTGTGTGAATGGGTGAATGACTGAATGTAGTGTAAAGCGCTTTGGGGTCCTATGGACTAGAAAAGCGCTATACAAATGCAGGCCATTTACCATTACCATTTCAAGGAGACCTTTTCACTGATGAGTGAACAGTGGGGATAAAAGATCTCGTAGGTCAGCGATACTGGAAAAAATACAGTCTAAGAGGACACAATGTCCTAAAAAGAAGCCAAAAGAATCTTTAAAAAATTTAAAAAATGAAGAAAATCATGACAGGTTATTGTAATGTTCGTTTACTTTAGGGTGGAACTGTCATCGGGAGTGCCCGCTGCAAAGATTTCCGTACCCATGAGGGCCGCCTGAAAGCTGCACACAACCTTGTGCAGCGTGACATCACCAACCTGTGTGTGATTGGTGGAGACGGAAGCTTGACTGGGGCCAACCTGTTCAGGGAGGAATGGAGCAGCCTGTTGGAGGAGCTCCTGCAGCAAGGTGACTCCTCACAACAGGAGGTTTTGTTTTTAACTTTAACACCAGGCTTCCCTGCTTTTACAAGTTTAAAGGGAAACTTTCTCCCTCCTTGTTTTTTGTTTAGGTTTGATCGATGAGGAAGCGACCCAGAGAAACTCCGAGCTCCACATCGTCGGTATGGTTGGCTCCATCGACAATGACTTCTGCGGCACTGACATGACCATTGGCACCGACTCGGCCCTGCATCGGATCATTGAGGTGGTGGACGCCATCATGACCACTGCCCAGAGGTGAACAATTTCTGAGAGAGGTCTTAATAGAAAAGATATAAACTGTGGTTTTTTTTTACATGCTTCAGTGTAGGGTAAAGGTTGGAGTTCCCCCTCTACTGAACAAATTTAGATCAACCCACTGAGTTTCAGCATAAATGCTCTTTTTTTGTTTGTTTTTGACATTATTTCTGTTTGTTTTTTTATAGCCACCAGAGGACGTTTGTCCTGGAGGTCATGGGGAGACACTGCGGGTAGGCATCTTTTATTCCACACACACATACAGTATACATAATATTGCGTGACATCCACTTAGTCTTAGTGGCCACAAAATCATATGCTTGTAATCAAATTCTTTAGAAAGCATATTTAAGACTTTGAAAATGTCGAATGATAAATGTGGAATGTTCAAATACCGACAAGTGAGTCAGACTCCAGCTAAAATGTCAAAGTAGTATTTTATGCAGATACATTGTATGTACCATGGTCCAGAAAATTTAGCATTGACAACAGGCGAAAAATCGACTCTGTTCGGAGTCGAACCCACAACCTTTGAATTGCATTGCACGTTGACTGGAAGTCCAATGGGCTGTCCATTATGCCACAGAGCCTGCTGTTTAGGCCTACTGATAAGGTTAGTGAGTGGAGTGCATTCTGGCTTTAGTGAGATTTCAGTGTAGCAAGAGACTAAAAGAACTGTCTTTAGTGAGAGCTGAAATGTATGATTTTATAAATTGTGTATGTGTGCAGATATCTGGCCCTGGTCAGCGCCCTGGCATGTGGAGCAGACTGGGTTTTTATCCCAGAAATGCCTCCTGAAGATGGATGGGAAGACAACATGTGTCAGAAACTGTCCGAGGTGACAAACACACACATACACACACACACACACTGTTTTCACTGTAGTAGCTTATGTTTTAATTAGAGTGGATAGTTTTCTGTCTTTGGCTAGGAGGACAGAAGTAATTTAGCTAAGCAAGTTTCTAATAAAGATTTACATGACAGAAAATATGTTAGAATAATTAAGCAAAAATCTTTATTTTCTTGAAAATACAGTGTAAAAAGTGAGAACAGTAATCCCTGTCACAATAAAGAAACTTATAAATGACATATTGGAAGGTTACAGCTGTCAGAACTTAGTATAATGTGTAGAAGTGCTTGCTTTGATGTACGTCAGGACATCAGCACCCACAGAATTTTACCAGTTTCTCACAATGCTCTGAGGGGACCATTCTCCAGTTTTCATCCAGTCTTTGCCACAGAATTGTGACTTGTGTGTGGAAGCAGACATCTTTAAACTTCCCCAGATATCCACAGTAAAGCAGGAGTCCCTCAAATTCGACGTTCACTATAAAATCGAACTCACATTTGAACTGTTTAACTATTAGTTGTGCCACAAGGGCTTCTATTTTTACACGTTTCAGCTTGACTCACATGCTGCCTTTTCATGGATTTAATTTTAAGCATCTAAAGTAGAAAGTTTAATGTTTCCTTTGAGATTTTTTGTATAATGAGAATCTTTATAGTTTTCCCCTGTAATAAAGTGACTCTGTTGGCACTTGAACCCACAAGCTTTGAATTGCATCTGAAGAAAATCATTAGAAGTCTAATGCTCTATCCATTGCGCCACAAAGCCTGCTGAATGCTGGCTGTTGGGTCATTAAGCAAACCTGCAAAACTCAACCCAGAATCTCCAAATCATTCGATTGTAATCTTAAACCTTCCTATAAGTAAACTTCAATTTAATTTCAAGCTGGAAATTAGAGTCCATAAAAGCAGTTATGACTGAAAACTAAATGGCAGAAGAATTGGAGAAAAACAGGCCCTTGAATGGCAGCCTCTGATGGGATTAAGACCTACAAACTTTGAATTAGAGCTCAACTGCCAACTGGCAACACATGAAAGGCTACCATTAAAGTTCATTCTGTGTTTAGTGAACCTGAATAACTAACCAGTTTGGTGGTTACACAGTCCCAGTTGATCAAGATGCTTCGTGCTGGGATGACTAAAATCACACTGGCCAGTAGCTAAGATGTAGCAGCACTTGGTCTATAACAAAGGTTCTCCACACACTTTAATAAAGTGGCTCTGGTGGGATTTGAACTGCATCTGACATGATCTAGCTAGAAATCCAATGCGCTATCCATTGTACCACAGAGTCTGCTTGAGTCACTGTTGCTTTCAGTTCAAGTCTGTTCATACATTAACAATAGTAGCTCAGGAAATTGGGTTTTGTAATGGCAGTTAGTTAAGAAAGTTATATGGTAGAGCCTGACTCTTGTGGCTGTCAACCCCACGAGCTTTCGATTACATCTTGACTCTTTGCCAGTCCAATGTGGCCACCACATAAACACAAGACTATTCTAATGTTTATCACAGACCATTTGAAGACCTGAAGAACATTGTTTTGTTTTTTTTATTTTCCAGTCAGTCTCATATGGTTAGTATTCTTGTTATTGTCCAGATTCGATCTCGAGGTTCCAGGTTGAACATTATCATAGTTGCTGAAGGCGCAACTGACCGACAAGGACAACACATTACCTCTGATTTTGTAAAGGATGTGAGTAGAGCTGTGTTTCAGACTGACACAGAGGGGAACCAGAAGCTGGACCAGCTGGTGGATATAAACATGAAAATGAAAAACTACAGCAGAGCAACCTTTCTGTTTTGAATCCAAACATTTGCCACATGCCACACACATAGGAAAGGTTTCATTGTGATATTATAGACATTCATGTTTCGGTGTCATGGTTTCTTTAGCTCAGTAGACACTGACATTGAATGACTCAAAACTCAAGAAGTTTATTGTCATTTCATATTGTGTTACCCAGCCTGAAACGAAATACTGTTTCTCACCAGCCTCTGCAGTGCAAAAAGCAATACAGTTTAAAAAGAATAAATACAGTTTAAAATGATCTGATGTCTTAAAAAGTTTTTAAATAAAAGGGAAATATGGTGTTATAAAGTGTACCCTGTAGTGCAGCTGATTGACTGTTGATGGCACTAAATGTATATTTCAGCCAAATTACAGCAAAGAGCAAAGAGAAAGCCTACCAAACAAAAAGAAATTCCTAAATTTAAAGTTTTCAACAAATTCAAAATTGTCTTTTAGAAATGTTTTATGAGAAAGGACCAAATATGTGAACACTGCATGTAAACTGAGCTGTAAATAAAAGAAGGTTCTGCAGTCAACTTTAAACTAACCCTGCTGGCTAACAGCAATAGTATAAGTAAATTATTGATGTATCTCTACAGCACACTGCTTTTCATGACCAGTTAACTTCACATATGAAGCTTCTCCCAAATTGTGGCAAATGTCTGCTGATGAAGGGCAACCTGTTGGTGCTCTTTGGAAACGCAAAGGTCTCTCAGTAATTAGCGCTCAGACTTATCCTACGTTACTGGTTCCAGCTTTTGGCAATGCAAAACATTTTCTGTCATGTTTTAAACTGCCTTTGCTTGTTTATATCCCTCTAGAATCGTGCTGATAAGAAAAGGCTGAACATTATTATTGTAGCCGAGGGTGCCATAGATCGCCACAACAAATCAATAACCCCCGATTATATCAAGGATGTAAGTACGGTCACGAAGCCTGGCCGATACACGGAGCCACAAATTCTCCCTCAGAAGCATGGGCCACTGTCTTTCGTGGTTTGGATGTTGGTTTCCTTCACCATGGGAACACACCATTTCGTGTCCTGTATGCTGTTGTATTTCGTTCTTTTTTACACAAATGTTCATATATCCATTTATGAACCATTTATGGATGAGCTGTACGGTTCTCTTTGCACCCTGTATTTTGCTTTATGCCTGTTCACTTTGCATGTGTATTACATGACAGGAGATGTTTTGCATGATTTCTCCTTCTTATTTTTTTCTTTTGGCATGTCTTTTCTTGTTATTGCATGTTCCTACGAATGTTCTTGTTTATTTTTAAGATGCTATATAATCCTGCTTTATATAATATTACATTGACACTACATATTTAGTAGAAATATGATCACAGTCTTCAGAAATTTGGAATTTTTTAAAGTGAAATCCTAAATATTTTTTATAGATATATTGTATTTAACTGGAATGGCATATATTTTTAAGCCCTTTATGCCAACTAATAATTCATGTTTACTATTCAAAACCAGCTGGTAGTGCGCCGCCTGGGTTTTGACACCAGGGTTACTATCTTGGGCCATGTGCAGAGAGGTGGAACACCCTCAGCGTTTGACAGAATCCTGGTAAATAGCAATCAATAAATAAGACTCATATCATGGATTGGTGAAAGTAAAAAAAAAAAAAAAGTTCTGTGCTCATTACTTCCCTCTGAATGAACTTTAATCTTTGCAGGCAAGCCGCATGGGTGTGGAGGCAGTGCTAGCATTACTGGAGGCATCTGCAAACACCCCGGCCTGCGTCGTGTCTCTGGTTGGCAACCAGGCTGTTCGACTGCCACTTATGGAGTGTGTTCAGATGGTAAGTATGTTTGTTTTAGAGACAGATATGAGATTGTTAGGTTTTATAATAAAGGTCAAAGGTCCATCATCAGAATCAGAATCTTTCCAGTAGAGGAAACTGTTTTGTTGAAGAGATGTGGCTAGAATTTAGAAAGAGATGAATTTTGGAAAACAAAAATACAACAAAAGCCTCAAGTTATATTGGTCTTTTCACTTGTCCTAATCTTCTTTCGTAGCAGGAGTCACACAGAATTATGTGTAAAGGCGACTCTGGTGGAACTTGAATTTTTGAATTGCATCTGAAGGGAACCACTAGAAGTACAATACACAAAGCCCAATGAATGACTAAATTCATGCTGGAAAAAAACTGAGATTTTGGTGTAGCAGGAACCTTGAACAAGGTTTTCCCCTTGTTCAAGGTTCTGTGCTGTGGATTCTGTGCTTAGTAAACTTGAGGCTTTATTTTCCTGGTGGTAGTAACAGATTTTCAGTTGACCAAAGCACTTTGTTTAGATGACTGCAATCGAGCTGGTCAGAAACTAAGATTTTTTTGTAGCAGGAACCTTCAATAAAGTTCTCCCCTTTAAATTAGTGACTCTGGTGGGACTCGAACCCACAACCTTTGAATTGCATCTGAAAGGATCCACTAGAAGTCCAACGCGCTATCCATTGCGCCACAGAGCCTACAAATTCTGCACTTGATGACCAGAATGTGGCGTAGAATTCACGTTGGTGATGTGAACGTCCCTAGAAACCCCATTCTGAGTACCTACTGTTCAGATGCGCATTTGTGTGCAACCTGAATCTTGTCTTCTTTGCAAAGAATTCAAGGGAAATAAAAACCCTCTTGAGTTAGTGATTCTGGTGGAACGCAAACCTTGAAAATTACATCAACAGCAAACTCAACTGTATTTAAAGGACAGCTATATGCTACTACAAGTAGTGTGGATTCTGTGCTTTGTAAACTTGAGGCTTTCATTTCCTGGTGGTAGTAACAGATTTTCAGTTGACCAAAGCACTTTGTTTAGATGACTACAATCTAGCTGGTCAGAAACTAAGATTTTTGAAGTAGCAGGAACCTTCAATAAAGTTCTCTCCTTTAAATTAGCGACTCTGGTGGGACTTGAACTCACAACCTTTGAATTGCATCTGAAAGGATCCACTAGAAGTCCAACGCGCTATCCATTGCGCCACAGAGCCTACAAATTCTGGACTTGATGACCCAGAATGTGGCGTAGAACTCACGTTGGTGATGTGAACATCCCTAGAAACCCCATTCTGAGTACCTACTGTTCAGATGCGCATTTGTGTGCAACCTGAATCTTCTCTGCTTTGCAAAGAATTCAAGGGAAATAAAAACCCTCTTGAGTTAGTGATTCTGGTGGAACGCAAACCTAGAAAATTTCATCAACAGCAAACTCAACTGTATTTAAATGACAGCCATATGCTACTACAAGTAGTGTGGATTCTGTGCTTTGTAAACTTGAGGCTTTCATTTCCTGGTGGTAGTAACAGATTTTCAGTTGACCAAAGCACTTTGTTTGGATGACTACAATCGAGCTGGTCAGAAACTAAGATTTTTGTGTAGCAGGAACATTCAATATAGTTCTCCCCTTTAAATTAGTGACTCTGGTGAGACTCGAACCCACAACCTTTGAATTGCATCTGATGGATTCCACTAGAAGTCAAACAAACTATCCATTGCGCAACAGAGCCTACAAATTCTGGCCTTGATGACCCAGAATGTGGCGTAGAATTCACGTAGGTGATGTGAACGTCCCTAGAAACCCCATTCTGAGTACCTACTGTTCAGATGCGCATTTGTGTGCAACCTGAATCTTCTCTTCTTTGCAAAGAATTCAAGGGAAATAAAAACCCTCTTGAGTTAGTGATTCTGGTGGAACGCAAACCTAGAAAATTACATCAACAGCAAACTCAACTGTATTTAAATGACAGCCATATGCTACTACAGAATCAGAATCAGAAACTTTATTGTCATTGTCATGAGAAAAACGAAATTAAGAATGGTCCCCGATCATTGCATCATCCCTAGCAATATCAAAATATAAATAAAACAATAAAATTCAATAAATAAAATAGATAGAATACTTAAAATACTAATAAGATATAACAGTAAAACATTCACATACATTCCCACACACATGCTTCAGACCGTGCATAGATTAACACAAGAGTGGCGTGATGGACATTTTTTTGTAGTATTCAGATGTGTTATTGCAGTTGGATAACAGCTGTGTTTGAGTCTATTAGTCCTTGCTCTGATTGCCCTGTACCGTCTGCCTGAGGGCAACAGTTCGAACAGGGAGTGGCCAGGATGTGAGGTGTCTTTTATGATGTTTTGGGCCTTTTTAAAACAGTGGGCGTTGTGTAGAACTTCCAGTGTGGGGAGAGGGCAGCCAGTGATCTTTTGGGCGGTGTTAATGATCCCTTGGAGTGCTTTCCTCTGAGCCCCTGTGCAGCTAGTGTACCAGATGCATATGCAGTAAGTTAGAACACTCTCAATGGTGGCTCTGTAGAAGGACACCAGCAGTCTCTGTGTGATGTTATTCCTCCTGAGAATTCTCAGGAAGTACAGTCTCTGTTGGGCCTTTTTCAGCAGCTCGGAGGTGTTCACACTCCAGGAAAGGTTCTCCTCTATATTGACTCCCAGGAAGCGGAAGCTTGCCACCCTTTCTACACAGTCCCCATTTATGAATAGTGGTTGGATCTCTGCCTTTTTCCTTCTGAAGTCTATTATGAGTTCTTTGGTTTTTGAAGTGTTGAGGAGGAGGTTATTGGCCTTACACCATGACGTCAGCTGCTCCACCTCGTCTCTGTACGTAGACTCGTCTCCCTTGGAAATGAGCCCCACCACTGTGGTGTCATCTGCAAATTTCACAAAGATGTTGCTGTGGTGGCGAGGAGTGCAGTCGTGTGTGTAGAGAGAGTAGAGCAGTGGACTGAGCACACAGCCCTGGGGTGAGCCAGTGCTGAGACTCAGGGCTGAGGATGTGTGATGGCCAACTCTGACTCTCTGTCTACGGCCCGAGAGGAAGCTATTGATCCACATGCAGGTGCTGTATGGAAGCCCCAGGTCTTGTAGCTTGGCCACCAGTTTGTGTGGAAGGATGGTGTTAAAAGCTGAGCAGTAATCCACGAAGAGCATCCGCACATAGCTACCATGCTCTTCCAGGTGAGTTAATGCAGCATGGAGTGCTGTGGCTACAGCGTCTTCCGTGGATCGGTTTGCTCTGTAGGCAAACTGGTGTGGATCCAGGCTGCGGGGCAGGGCTGCTGTGATGTGTCTGCGGACCAGCTTCTCAAAGCATTTCATTACCACTGGGGTGAGTGCCACCGGTCTGTAGTCATTCAGGCCGGTGATGTGGGGCTTCTTAGGCAAGGGGACTATGGTGGAGGACTTCAGGCAGAGTGGGACAGTCGCCTGTGCGAGGGATTTGTTGAAAATCCTGGTGAAGATCCCAGCCAGCTGTCCTGCACAATCCCTCAATATTCGACCTGGCACACCATCAGGACCCGCCGCCTTCCTCGGGTTAACAGCCTGCAGCATGCGCCTCACCTTGTGCTCTTCCAGGGTGAGGGTGGTGCTGCTATGGGTGGCGTGTTGCTGCTGTGGCTCCAATACCTCCGGTACCCTGGTCTCAAAGCGGGCAAAGAAGATATTCAGCTCCTCTGCCAGCTCCAGGTCACCGTCCGCAGCTCCGAGATTGATCTTATAGTTGGTTAGGTGCTGGATGCCTTGCCACACCTGCTGGCTGGTATTACTCTTCAAATGGTCCTCGATCCTCCTCCTATAGTCCCCCTTTGCCTCTCTGATGCCTCTCTTCAGGTTGGATCGGGCTGTGGTGTAGTAATCCCTGTTGCCAGACCTGAACGCAATGTTCCTCTCCTTCAGCAGCTGCCTGACCTCCCGGGTCATCCAGGGCTTTTGGTTGGGATAAGCCCGGATCCGTTTGACTGCTGTAACAGTGTCTATGCAGTGTTTTATATAGCAGAGGACACCGTCTGTGAACATTTCCAAGTCCTGATGTTCAAAGATATCCCAGTTAGTCCTGTCAAAACAGTCCTGCAGCTGCTGAGAGGCACCCTCTGGCCATATGGTAATATTCTTTGTGATGGTAAGAGCAGTTTTCTTGAGGGGGGCATATGCAGGGATTAGAAACAGTGACAAGTGGTCAGACTGACCCAGATGTGGCAAAGGTCTGGCCCTGTAGCCCATTTTGATGTTGGAATAAACTTTGTCCAGAATCTTGTCACCCCTAGTGGCACACTTGACGTGCTGGTGGAATTTGGGGATTGCTCTTTTTAAGTCTGCGTGATTGAAGTCCCCTGCTACGATATGTACAGCGTCAGGGTAAGTGCTCTGTTTATTATTGATGTTTGTATGCAGGAGTGCGATCGCAGAGTTAGCATTAGCATCTGGTGGTATGTAAACAGCTGTTATTATGACAACGGTGAACTCCCTAGGTAGGTAGATGGGCCTGCATTTAACAGTCAGATATTCAATGTCCGGTGAACAGTGACGGTCTATTATCACTGTGTTGGTACAAGTAGTGTGGATTCTGTGCTTTGTAAACTTGAGGCTTTCATTTCCTGGTGGTAGTAACACATTTTCAGTTGACCAAAGCACTTTGTTTAGATGACTACAATCGAGATGGTCAAAAACTAAGATTTTTGTGTAGCAGGAACATTCAATAAAGTTCTCCACTTTAAATTAGTGACTCTGGTGGGACTTGAACCCACAACCTTTGAATTACATCTGATGGAATACACTAGAAGTCCAACGCGCTATCCATTGCGCCACAGAGCCTACAAATTCTGCACTTGATGACCCAGAATGTGGCGTAGAACTCACGTTGGTGATGTGAACGTGCCTAGAAACTCCATTCTGAGTACCTACTGTTCAGATGCGCATTTGTGTGCAACCTGAATCTTCTCTGCTTTGCAAAGAATTCAAGGGAAATAAAAACCCTCTTGAGTTAGTGATTCTGGTGGAACGCAAACCTAGAAAATTACATCAACAGCAAACTCAACTGTATTTAAATGACAGCCATATGCTACTACAAGTAGTGTGGATTCTGTGCTTTGTAAACTTGAGGCTTTCATTTCCTGGTGGTAGTAACAGATTTTCAGTTGACCAAAGCACTTTGTTTAGATGACTACAATCGAGATGGTCAGAAACTAAGATTTTTGTGTAGCAGGAACCTTCAATAAAGTTCTCCCCTTTAAATTAGTGACTCTGGTGGGACTCGAACCCACAACCTTTGAATTGCATCTGATGGAATCCACTAGAAGCACAATGCGCTATCCATTGCGCCACAGAGCCTAAAAAGCCAAGTCTTGATGACCCAGAATGTGGCGTAGAACTCACGTTGGTGATGTGAACGTCCCTAGAAACCCCATTCTGAGTACCTACTGTTCAGATGCGCATTTGTGTGCAACCTGAATCTTCTCTGCTTTGCAAAGAATTCAAGGGAAATAAAAACCCTCTTGAGTTAGTGATTCTGGTGGAACGCAAACCTAGAAAATTACATCAACAGCAAACTCAACTGTATTTAAAGGAGAGCCATATGCTACTACAAGTAGTGTGGATTCTGTGCTTTGTAAACTTGAGGCTTTCATTTCCTGGTGGTAGTAACAGATTTTCAGTTGACCAAAGCACTTTGTTTAGATGACTACAATCGAGCTTGTCAGAAACTGAATTTTTTGTGTAGCAGGAACCTTCAATAAAGTTCTCCCCTTTAAATTAGTGACTCTGGTGGGACTTGAACCCACAACCTTTGAATTGCATCTGAAAGGATCCACTAGAAGTCCAACGCGCTATCCATTGCGCCACAGAGCCTACAAATTCTGCACTTGATGACCCAGAATGTGGCGTAGAACTCACGTTGGTGATGTGAACGTGCCTAGAAACCCCATTCTGAGTACCTACTGTTCAGATGCGCATTTGTGTGCAACCTGAATCTTCTCTGCTTTGCAAAGAATTCAAGGGAAATAAAAACCCTCTTGAGTTAGTGATTCTGGTGGAACGCAAACCTAGAAAATTACATCAACAGCAAACTCAACTGTATTTAAATGACAGCCATATGCTACTACAAGTAGTGTGGATTCTGTGCTTTGTAAACTTGAGGCTTTCATTTCCTGGTGGTAGTAACAGATTTTCAGTTGACCAAAGGACTTTGTTTAGATGACTACAATCGAGATGGTCAGAAACTCAGATTTTTGTGTAGCAGGAACCTTCAATAAAGTTCTCCCCTTTAAATTAGTGACTCTGGTGGGACTCGAACCCACAACCTTTGAATTGCATCTGATGGAATCCACTAGAAGTCCAACGCGCTATCCATTGCGCCACAGAGCCTACTATTGCTGGTCTTTATTACCCAGAATGTGGCGTAGAATTCACGTAGGTGATGTGAACATCCCTAGAAACTCCATTCTGAGTACCTACTGTTCAGATGCGCATTTGTGTGCAACCTGAATCTTCTCTGCTTTGCAAAGAATTCAAGGGAAATAAAAACCCTCTTGAGTTAGTGATTCTGGTGGAACGCAAACCTAGAAAATTACATAAACAGCAAACTCAACTGTATTTAAAGGACAGCCATATGCTACTACAAGTAGTGTGGATTCTGTGCTTTGTAAACTTGAGGCTTTCATTTCCTGGTGGTAGTAACAGATTTTCAGTTGACCAAAGCACTTTGTTTAGATGACTACAATCGAGATGGTCAGAAACTAAGATTTTTGTGTAGCAGGAACCTTCAATAAAGTTCTCCCCTTTAAATTAGTGACTCTGGTGGGACTCGCACCCACAACCTTTGAATTGCATCTGATGGAATCCACTAGAAGTCCAATGCGCTATCCATTGCGCCACAGAGCCTCCTAAGTCTGGTCTTTATTACCCAGAATGTGGCGTAGAATTCACGTAGGTGATGTGAATGTCCCTAGAAACCCCATTCTGAGTACCTACTGTTCAGATGCGCATTTGTGTGCAACCTGAATCTTCTCTGCTTTGCAAAGAATTCAAGGGAAATAAAAACCCTCTTGAGTTAGTGATTCTGGTGGAACACAAACCTAGAAAATTACATCAACAGCAAACTCAACTGTATTTAAGGGAGAGCCATATGCTACTACAAGTAGTGTGGATTCTGTGCTTTGTAAACTTGAGGCTTTCATTTCCTGGTGGTAGTAACAGATTTTCAGTTGACCAAAGCACTTTGTTTAGATGACTACAATCGAGATGGTCAGAAACTCAGATTTTTGTGTAGCAGGAACCTTCAATAAAGTTCTCCCCTTTAAATTAGTGACTCTGGTGGGACTCGAACCCACAACCTTTGAATTGCATCTGATGGAATCCACTAGAAGTACAATGCGCTATCCATTGCGCCACAGAGCCTAAAAAGCCAAGTCTTGATGACCCAGAATGTGGCGTAGAACTCACGTTGGTGATGTGAACGTCCCTAGAAACCCCATTCTGAGTACCTACTGTTCAGATGCGCATTTGTGTGCAACCTGAATCTTCTCTGCTTTGCAAAGAATTCAAGGGAAATAAAAACCCTCTTGAGTTAGTGATTCTGGTGGAACGCAAACCTAGAAAATTTCATCAACAGCAAACTCAACTGTATTTAAATGACAGCCATATGCTACTACAAGTAGTGTGGATTCTGTGCTTTGTAAACTTGAGGCTTTCATTTCCTGGTGGTAGTAACACATTTTCAGTTGACCAAAGCACTTTGTTTAGATGACTACAATCGAGATGGTCAAAAACTTAGATTTTTGTGTAGCAGGAACCTTCAATAAAGTTCTCCCCTTTAAATTAGTGACTCTGGTGGGACTTGAACCCACAACCTTTGAATTACATCTGATGGAATCCACTAGAAGTCCAACGCGCTATCCATTGCGCCACAGAGCCTACTATTGCTGGTCTTTATTACCCAGAATGTGGCGTAGAATTCACGTAGGTGATGTGAACATCCCTAGAAACTCCATTCTGAGTACCTACTGTTCAGATGCGCATTTGTGTGCAACCTGAATCTTCTCTGCTTTGCAAAGAATTCAAGGGAAATAAAAACCCTCTTGAGTTAGTGATTCTGGTGGAACGCAAACCTAGAAAATTACATCAACAGCAAACTCAACTGTATTTAAATGACAGCCATATGCTACTACAAGTAGTGTGGATTCTGTGCTTTGTAAACTTGAGGCTTTCATTTCCTGGTGGTAGTAACAGATTTTCAGTTGACCAAAGCACTTTGTTTAGATGACTACAATCGAGCTTGTCAGAAACTAAATTTTTTGTGTAGCAGGAACCTTCAATAAAGTTCTCCCCTTTAAATTAGTGACTCTGGTGGGACTTGAACCCACAACCTTTGAATTGCATCTGAAAGGATCCACTAGAAGTCCAACACGCTATCCATTGCGCCAAAGAGCCTACAAATTCTGCACTTGATGACCCAGAATGTGGCGTAGAACTCACGTTGGTGATGTGAACGTGCCTAGAAACTCCATTCTGAGTACCTACTGTTCAGATGCGCATTTGTGTGCAACCTGAATCTTCTCTGCTTTGCAAAGAATTCAAGGGAAATAAAAACCCTCTTGAGTTAGTGATTCTGGTGGAACGCAAACCTAGAAAATTACATCAACAGCAAACTCAACTGTATTTAAAGGACAGCCATATGCTACTACAAGTAGTGTGGATTCTGTGCTTTGTAAACTTGAGGCTTTCATTTCCTGGTGGTAGTAACAGATTTTCAGTTGACCAAAGCACTTTGTTTAGATGACTACAATCGAGATGGTCAGAAACTAAGATTTTTGTGTAGCAGGAACCTTCAATAAAGTTCTCCGCTTTAAATTAGTGACTCTGGTGGGACTCGAACCCACAACCTTTGAATTGCATCTGATGGAATCCACTAGAAGTACAATGCGCTATCCATTGCGCCACAGAGCCTAAAAAGCCAAGCCTTGATGACCCAGAATGTGGCGTAGAACTCACGTTGGTGATGTGAACGTCCCTAGAAACCCCATTCTGAGTACCTACTGTTCAGATGCGCATTTGTGTGCAACCTGAATCTTCTCTGCTTTGCAAAGAATTCAAGGGAAATAAAAACCCTCTTGAGTTAGTGATTCTGGTGGAACGCAAACCTAGAAAATTACATCAACAGCAAACTCAACTGTATTTAAAGGACAGCCATATGCTACTACAAGTAGTGTGGATTCTGTGCTTTGTAAACTTGAGGCTTTCATTTCCTGGTGGTAGTAACAGATTTTCAGTTGACCAAAGGACTTTGTTTAGATGACTACAATCGAGATGGTCAGAAACTAAGATTTTTGTGTAGCAGGAACCTTCAATAAAGTTCTCCCCTTTAAATTAGTGACACTGGTGGGACTCGAACCCACAACCTTTGAATTGCATCTGATGGAATCCACTAGAAGTCCAATGCGCTATCCATTGCGCCACAGAGCCTCCTAAGTCTGGTCTTTATTACCCAGAATGTGGCGTAGAACTCACGTAGGTGATGTGAACATCCCTAGAAACCCCATTCTGAGTACCTACTGTTCAGATGCGCATTTGTGTGCAACCTGAATCTTCTCTGCTTTGCAAAGAATTCAAGGGAAATAAAAACCCTCTTGAGTTAGTGATTCTGGTGGAACGCAAACCTAGAAAATTACATCAACAGCAAACTCAACTGTATTTAAAGGACAGCCATATGCTACTACAAGTAGTGTGGATTCTGTGCTTTGTAAACTTGAGGCTTTCATTTCCTTGTGGTAGTAAGACACTTTCAGTTGACCAAAGCACTTTGTTTAGATGACTACAATCTAGGTTGTCAGAAACTAAATTTTTTGTGTAGCAGGAACCTTCAATAAAGTTCTCCCCTTTAAATTAGCGACTCTGGTGGGACTTGAACCCACAACCTTTGAATTGCATCTGAAAGGAACCACTAGAAGTCCAATGCGCTATCCATTGCGCCACAGAGCCCTCAAATTCTGGACTTGATGACCAAGAATGTGGCGTAGAATTCACGTAGGTGATGTGAATGTCCCTAGAAACCCCATTCTGAGTACCTACTGTTCAGATGCGCATTTGTGTGCAACCTGAATCTTCTCTGCTTTGCAAAGAATTCAAGGGAAATAAAAACCCTCTTGAGTTAGTGATTCTGGTGGAACACAAACCTAGAAAATTACATCAACAGCAAACTCAACTGTATTTAAGGGAGAGCCATATGCTACTACAAGTAGTGTGGATTCTGTGCTTTGTAAACTTGAGGCTTTCATTTCCTGGTGGTAGTAACAGATTTTCAGTTGACCAAAGCACTTTGTTTAGATGACTACAATCGAGATGGTCAGAAACTAAGATTTTTTTGTAGCAGGAACCTTCAATAAAGTTCTCCCCTTTCAATTAGTGACACTGGTGGGACTCGAACCCACAACCTTTGAAATTCATCTGATGGAATCCACTAGAAGTCCAATGCGCTATCCATTGCGCCACAGAGCCTCCTAAGTCTGGTCTTGATGACCCAGAATGTGGCGTAGAATTCACGTAGGTGATGTGAACATCCCTAGAAACCCCATTCTGAGTACCTACTGTTCAGATGCGCATTTGTGTGCAACCTGAATCTTCTCTGCTTTGCAAAGAATTCAAGGGAAATAAAAACCCTCTTGAGTTAGTGATTCTGGTGGAACGCAAACCTAGAAAATTTCATCAACAGCAAACTCAACTGTATTTAAATGACAGCCATATGCTACTACAAGTAGTGTGGATTCTGTGCTTTGTAAACTTGAGGCTTTCATTTCCTGGTGGTAGTAACAGATTTTCAGTTGACCAAAGCACTTTGTTTGGATGACTACAATCGAGCTGGTCAGAAACTAAGATTTTTGTGTAGCAGGAACATTCAATATAGTTCTCCCCTTTAAATTAGTGACTCTGGTGAGACTCGAACCCACAACCTTTGAATTGCATCTGATGGATTCCACTAGAAGTCAAACAAACTATCCATTGCGCAACAGAGCCTACAAATTCTGGCCTTGATGACCCAGAATGTGGCGTAGAATTCACGTAGGTGATGTGAACGTCCCTAGAAACCCCATTCTGAGTACCTACTGTTCAGATGCGCATTTGTGTGCAACCTGAATCTTCTCTTCTTTGCAAAGAATTCAAGGGAAATAAAAACCCTCTTGAGTTAGTGATTCTGGTGGAACGCAAACCTAGAAAATTACATCAACAGCAAACTCAACTGTATTTAAATGACAGCCATATGCTACTACAGAATCAGAATCAGAAACTTTATTGTCATTGTCATGAGAAAAACGAAATTAAGAATGGTCCCCGATCATTGCATCATCCCTAGCAATATCAAAATATAAATAAAACAATAAAATTCAATAAATAAAATAGATAGAATACTTAAAATACTAATAAGATATAACAGTAAAACATTCACATACATTCCCACACACATGCTTCAGACCGTGCATAGATTAACACAAGAGTGGCGTGATGGACATTTTTTTGTAGTATTCAGATGTGTTATTGCAGTTGGATAACAGCTGTGTTTGAGTCTATTAGTCCTTGCTCTGATTGCCCTGTACCGTCTGCCTGAGGGCAACAGTTCGAACAGGGAGTGGCCAGGATGTGAGGTGTCTTTTATGATGTTTTGGGCCTTTTTAAAACAGTGGGCGTTGTGTAGAACTTCCAGTGTGGGGAGAGGGCAGCCAGTGATCTTTTGGGCGGTGTTAATGATCCCTTGGAGTGCTTTCCTCTGAGCCCCTGTGCAGCTAGTGTACCAGATGCATATGCAGTAAGTTAGAACACTCTCAATGGTGGCTCTGTAGAAGGACACCAGCAGTCTCTGTGTGATGTTATTCCTCCTGAGAATTCTCAGGAAGTACAGTCTCTGTTGGGCCTTTTTCAGCAGCTCGGAGGTGTTCACACTCCAGGAAAGGTTCTCCTCTATATTGACTCCCAGGAAGCGGAAGCTTGCCACCCTTTCTACACAGTCCCCATTTATGAATAGTGGTTGGATCTCTGCCTTTTTCCTTCTGAAGTCTATTATGAGTTCTTTGGTTTTTGAAGTGTTGAGGAGGAGGTTATTGGCCTTACACCATGACGTCAGCTGCTCCACCTCGTCTCTGTACGTAGACTCGTCTCCCTTGGAAATGAGCCCCACCACTGTGGTGTCATCTGCAAATTTCACAAAGATGTTGCTGTGGTGGCGAGGAGTGCAGTCGTGTGTGTAGAGAGAGTAGAGCAGTGGACTGAGCACACAGCCCTGGGGTGAGCCAGTGCTGAGACTCAGGGCTGAGGATGTGTGATGGCCAACTCTGACTCTCTGTCTACGGCCCGAGAGGAAGCTATTGATCCACATGCAGGTGCTGTATGGAAGCCCCAGGTCTTGTAGCTTGGCCACCAGTTTGTGTGGAAGGATGGTGTTAAAAGCTGAGCAGTAATCCACGAAGAGCATCCGCACATAGCTACCATGCTCTTCCAGGTGAGTTAATGCAGCATGGAGTGCTGTGGCTACAGCGTCTTCCGTGGATCGGTTTGCTCTGTAGGCAAACTGGTGTGGATCCAGGCTGCGGGGCAGGGCTGCTGTGATGTGTCTGCGGACCAGCTTCTCAAAGCATTTCATTACCACTGGGGTGAGTGCCACCGGTCTGTAGTCATTCAGGCCGGTGATGTGGGGCTTCTTAGGCAAGGGGACTATGGTGGAGGACTTCAGGCAGAGTGGGACAGTCACCTGTGCGAGGGATTTGTTGAAAATCCTGGTGAAGATCCCAGCCAGCTGTCCTGCACAATCCCTCAATATTCGACCTGGCACACCATCAGGACCCGCCGCCTTCCTCGGGTTAACAGCCTGCAGCATGCGCCTCACCTCGTGCTCTTCCAGGGTGAGGGTGGTGCTGCTATGGGTGGCGTGTTGCTGCTGTGGCTCCAATACCTCCGGTACCCTGGTCTCAAAGCGGGCAAAGAAGATATTCAGCTCCTCTGCCAGCTCCAGGTCACCGTCCGCAGCTCCGAGATTGATCTTATAGTTGGTTAGGTGCTGGATGCCTTGCCACACCTGCTGGCTGGTATTACTCTTCAAATGGTCCTCGATCCTCCTCCTATAGTCCCCCTTTGCCTCTCTGATGCCTCTCTTCAGGTTGGATCGGGCTGTGGTGTAGTAATCCCTGTTGCCAGACCTGAACGCAATGTTCCTCTCCTTCAGCAGCTGCCTGACCTCCCGGGTCATCCAGGGCTTTTGGTTGGGATAAGCCCGGATCCGTTTGACTGCTGTAACAGTGTCTATGCAGTGTTTTATATAGCAGAGGACACCGTCTGTGAACATTTCCAAGTCCTGATGTTCAAAGATATCCCAGTTAGTCCTGTCAAAACAGTCCTGCAGCTGCTGAGAGGCACCCTCTGGCCATATGGTAATATTCTTTGTGATGGTAAGAGCAGTTTTCTTGAGGGGGGCATATGCAGGGATTAGAAACAGTGACAAGTGGTCAGACTGACCCAGATGTGGCAAAGGTCTGGCCCTGTAGCCCATTTTGATGTTGGAATAAACTTTGTCCAGAATCTTGTCACCCCTAGTGGCACACTTGACGTGCTGGTGGAATTTGGGGATTGCTCTTTTTAAGTCTGCGTGATTGAAGTCCCCTGCTACGATATGTACAGCGTCAGGGTAAGTGCTCTGTTTATTATTGATGTTTGTATGCAGGAGTGCGATCGCAGAGTTAGCATTAGCATCTGGTGGTATGTAAACAGCTGTTATTATGACAACGGTGAACTCCCTAGGTAGGTAGATGGGCCTGCATTTAACAGTCAGATATTCAATGTCCGGTGAACAGTGACGGTCTATTATCACTGTGTTGGTACAAGTAGTGTGGATTCTGTGCTTTGTAAACTTGAGGCTTTCATTTCCTGGTGGTAGTAACACATTTTCAGTTGACCAAAGCACTTTGTTTAGATGACTACAATCGAGATGGTCAAAAACTAAGATTTTTGTGTAGCAGGAACATTCAATAAAGTTCTCCACTTTAAATTAGTGACTCTGGTGGGACTTGAACCCACAACCTTTGAATTACATCTGATGGAATCCACTAGAAGTCCAACGCGCTATCCATTGCGCCACAGAGCCTACAAATTCTGCACTTGATGACCCAGAATGTGGCGTAGAACTCACGTTGGTGATGTGAACGTGCCTAGAAACTCCATTCTGAGTACCTACTGTTCAGATGCGCATTTGTGTGCAACCTGAATCTTCTCTGCTTTGCAAAGAATTCAAGGGAAATAAAAACCCTCTTGAGTTAGTGATTCTGGTGGAACGCAAACCTAGAAAATTACATCAACAGCAAACTCAACTGTATTTAAATGACAGCCATATGCTACTACAAGTAGTGTGGATTCTGTGCTTTGTAAACTTGAGGCTTTCATTTCCTGGTGGTAGTAACAGATTTTCAGTTGACCAAAGCACTTTGTTTAGATGACTACAATCGAGATGGTCAGAAACTAAGATTTTTGTGTAGCAGGAACCTTCAATAAAGTTCTCCCCTTTAAATTAGTGACTCTGGTGGGACTCGAACCCACAACCTTTGAATTGCATCTGATGGAATCCACTAGAAGCACAATGCGCTATCCATTGCGCCACAGAGCCTAAAAAGCCAAGTCTTGATGACCCAGAATGTGGCGTAGAACTCACGTTGGTGATGTGAACGTCCCTAGAAACCCCATTCTGAGTACCTACTGTTCAGATGCGCATTTGTGTGCAACCTGAATCTTCTCTGCTTTGCAAAGAATTCAAGGGAAATAAAAACCCTCTTGAGTTAGTGATTCTGGTGGAACGCAAACCTAGAAAATTACATCAAGAGCAAACTCAACTGTATTTAAAGGAGAGCCATATGCTACTACAAGTAGTGTGGATTCTGTGCTTTGTAAACTTGAGGCTTTCATTTCCTGGTGGTAGTAACAGATTTTCAGTTGACCAAAGCACTTTGTTTAGATGACTACAATCGAGCTTGTCAGAAACTGAATTTTTTGTGTAGCAGGAACCTTCAATAAAGTTCTCCCCTTTAAATTAGTGACTCTGGTGGGACTTGAACCCACAACCTTTGAATTGCATCTGAAAGGATCCACTAGAAGTCCAACGCGCTATCCATTGCGCCACAGAGCCTACAAATTCTGCACTTGATGACCCAGAATGTGGCGTAGAACTCACGTTGGTGATGTGAACGTGCCTAGAAACCCCATTCTGAGTACCTACTGTTCAGATGCACATTTGTGTGCAACCTGAATCTTCTCTGCTTTGCAAAGAATTCAAGGGAAATAAAAACCCTCTTGAGTTAGTGATTCTGGTGGAACGCAAACCTAGAAAATTACATCAACAGCAAACTCAACTGTATTTAAATGACAGCCATATGCTACTACAAGTAGTGTGGATTCTGTGCTTTGTAAACTTGAGGCTTTCATTTCCTGGTGGTAGTAACAGATTTTCAGTTGACCAAAGGACTTTGTTTAGATGACTACAATCGAGATGGTCAGAAACTCAGATTTTTGTGTAGCAGGAACCTTCAATAAAGTTCTCCCCTTTAAATTAGTGACTCTGGTGGGACTCGAACCCACAACCTTTGAATTGCATCTGATGGAATCCACTAGAAGTCCAACGCGCTATCCATTGCGCCACAGAGCCTACTATTGCTGGTCTTTATTACCCAGAATGTGGCGTAGAATTCACGTAGGTGATGTGAACATCCCTAGAAACCCCATTCTGAGTACCTACTGTTCAGATGCGCATTTGTGTGCAACCTGAATCTTCTCTGCTTTGCAAAGAATTCAAGGGAAATAAAAACCCTCTTGAGTTAGTGATTCTGGTGGAACGCAAACCTAGAAAATTACATCAACAGCAAACTCAACTGTATTTAAATGACAGCCATATGCTACTACAAGTAGTGTGGATTCTGTGCTTTGTAAACTTGAGGCTTTCATTTCCTGGTGGTAGTAACAGATTTTCAGTTGACCAAAGCACTTTGTTTAGATGACTACAATCGAGATGGTCAAAAACTAAGATTTTTGTGTAGCAGGAACATTCAATAAAGTTCTCCACTTTAAATTAGTGACTCTGGTGGGACTTGAACCCACAACCTTTGAATTACATCTGATGGAATCCACTAGAAGTCCAACGCGCTATCCATTGCGCCACAGAGCCTACAAATTCTGCACTTGATGACCCAGAATGTGGCGTAGAACTCACGTTGGTGATGTGAACGTGCCTAGAAACTCCATTCTGAGTACCTACTGTTCAGATGCGCATTTGTGTGCAACCTGAATCTTCTCTGCTTTGCAAAGAATTCAAGGGAAATAAAAACCCTCTTGAGTTAGTGATTCTGGTGGAACGCAAACCTAGAAAATTACATCAACAGCAAACTCAACTGTATTTAAATGACAGCCATATGCTACTACAAGTAGTGTGGATTCTGTGCTTTGTAAACTTGAGGCTTTCATTTCCTGGTGGTAGTAACAGATTTTCAGTTGACCAAAGCACTTTGTTTAGATGACTACAATCGAGATGGTCAGAAACTAAGATTTTTGTGTAGCAGGAACCTTCAATAAAGTTCTCCCCTTTAAATTAGTGACTCTGGTGGGACTCGAACCCACAACCTTTGAATTGCATCTGATGGAATCCACTAGAAGCACAATGCGCTATCCATTGCGCCACAGAGCCTAAAAAGCCAAGTCTTGATGACCCAGAATGTGGCGTAGAACTCACGTTGGTGATGTGAACGTCCCTAGAAACCCCATTCTGAGTACCTACTGTTCAGATGCGCATTTGTGTGCAACCTGAATCTTCTCTGCTTTGCAAAGAATTCAAGGGAAATAAAAACCCTCTTGAGTTAGTGATTCTGGTGGAACGCAAACCTAGAAAATTACATCAACAGCAAACTCAACTGTATTTAAAGGAGAGCCATATGCTACTACAAGTAGTGTGGATTCTGTGCTTTGTAAACTTGAGGCTTTCATTTCCTGGTGGTAGTAACAGATTTTCAGTTGACCAAAGCACTTTGTTTAGATGACTACAATCGAGCTTGTCAGAAACTGAATTTTTTGTGTAGCAGGAACCTTCAATAAAGTTCTCCCCTTTAAATTAGTGACTCTGGTGGGACTTGAACCCACAACCTTTGAATTGCATCTGAAAGGATCCACTAGAAGTCCAACGCGCTATCCATTGCGCCACAGAGCCTACAAATTCTGCACTTGATGACCCAGAATGTGGCGTAGAACTCACGTTGGTGATGTGAACGTGCCTAGAAACCCCATTCTGAGTACCTACTGTTCAGATGCGCATTTGTGTGCAACCTGAATCTTCTCTGCTTTGCAAAGAATTCAAGGGAAATAAAAACCCTCTTGAGTTAGTGATTCTGGTGGAACGCAAACCTAGAAAATTACATCAACAGCAAACTCAACTGTATTTAAATGACAGCCATATGCTACTACAAGTAGTGTGGATTCTGTGCTTTGTAAACTTGAGGCTTTCATTTCCTGGTGGTAGTAACAGATTTTCAGTTGACCAAAGGACTTTGTTTAGATGACTACAATCGAGATGGTCAGAAACTCAGATTTTTGTGTAGCAGGAACCTTCAATAAAGTTCTCCCCTTTAAATTAGTGACTCTGGTGGGACTCGAACCCACAACCTTTGAATTGCATCTGATGGAATCCACTAGAAGTCCAACGCGCTATCCATTGCGCCACAGAGCCTACTATTGCTGGTCTTTATTACCCAGAATGTGGCGTAGAATTCACGTAGGTGATGTGAACATCCCTAGAAACCCCATTCTGAGTACCTACTGTTCAGATGCGCATTTGTGTGCAACCTGAATCTTCTCTGCTTTGCAAAGAATTCAAGGGAAATAAAAACCCTCTTGAGTTAGTGATTCTGGTGGAACGCAAACCTAGAAAATTACATCAACAGCAAACTCAACTGTATTTAAATGACAGCCATATGCTACTACAAGTAGTGTGGATTCTGTGCTTTGTAAACTTGAGGCTTTCATTTCCTGGTGGTAGTAACAGATTTTCAGTTGACCAAAGCACTTTGTTTAGATGACTACAATCGAGCTTGTCAGAAACTAAATTTTTTGTGTAGCAGGAACCTTCAATAAAGTTCTCCCCTTTAAATTAGTGACTCTGGTGGGACTTGAACCCACAACCTTTGAATTGCATCTGAAAGGATCCACTAGAAGTCCAACGCGCTATCCATTGCGCCACAGAGCCTACAAATTCTGCACTTGATGACCCAGAATGTGGCGTAGAACTCACGTTGGTGATGTGAACGTGCCTAGAAACTCCATTCTGAGTACCTACTGTTCAGATGCGCATTTGTGTGCAACCTGAATCTTCTCTGCTTTGCAAAGAATTCAAGGGAAATAAAAACCCTCTTGAGTTAGTGATTCTGGTGGAACGCAAACCTAGAAAATTACATCAACAGCAAACTCAACTGTATTTAAATGACAGCCATATGCTACTACAAGTAGTGTGGATTCTGTGCTTTGTAAACTTGAGGCTTTCATTTCCTGGTGGTAGTAACAGATTTTCAGTTGACCAAAGCACTTTGTTTAGATGACTACAATCGAGCTTGTCAGAAACTAAATTTTTTGTGTAGCAGGAACCTTCAATAAAGTTCTCCCCTTTAAATTAGTGACTCTGGTGGGACTTGAACCCACAACCTTTGAATTGCATCTGAAAGGATCCACTAGAAGTCCAACACGCTATCCATTGCGCCAAAGAGACTACAAATTCTGCACTTGATGACCCAGAATGTGGCGTAGAACTCACGTTGGTGATGTGAACGTCCCTAGAAACCCCATTCTGAGTACCTACTGTTCAGATGCGCATTTGTGTGCAACCTGAATCTTCTCTGCTTTGCAAAGAATTCAAGGGAAATAAAAACCCTCTTGAGTTAGTGATTCTGGTGGAACGCAAACCTAGAAAATTACATCAACAGCAAACTCAACTGTATTTAAAGGACAGCCATATGCTACTACAAGTAGTGTGGATTCTGTGCTTTGTAAACTTGAGGCTTTCATTTCCTGGTGGTAGTAACAGATTTTCAGTTGACCAAAGCACTTTGTTTAGATGACTACAATCGAGATGGTCAGAAACTAAGATTTTTGTGTAGCAGGAACCTTCAATAAAGTTCTCCCCTTTAAATTAGTGACTCTGGTGGGACTCGCACCCACAACCTTTGAATTGCATCTGATGGAATCCACTAGAAGTCCAATGCGCTATCCATTGCGCCACAGAGCCTCCTAAGTCTGGTCTTTATTACCCAGAATGTGGCGTAGAATTCACGTAGGTGATGTGAATGTCCCTAGAAACCCCATTCTGAGTACCTACTGTTCAGATGCGCATTTGTGTGCAACCTGAATCTTCTCTGCTTTGCAAAGAATTCAAGGGAAATAAAAACCCTCTTGAGTTAGTGATTCTGGTGGAACACAAACCTAGAAAATTACATCAACAGCAAACTCAACTGTATTTAAGGGAGAGCCATATGCTACTACAAGTAGTGTGGATTCTGTGCTTTGTAAACTTGAGGCTTTCATTTCCTGGTGGTAGTAACAGATTTTCAGTTGACCAAAGCACTTTGTTTAGATGACTACAATCGAGATGGTCAGAAACTCAGATTTTTGTGTAGCAGGAACCTTCAATAAAGTTCTCCCCTTTAAATTAGTGACTCTGGTGGGACTCGAACCCACAACCTTTGAATTGCATCTGAAAGGATCCACTAGAAGTCCAACACGCTATCCATTGCGCCAAAGAGCCTACAAATTCTGCACTTGATGACCCAGAATGTGGCGTAGAACTCACGTTGGTGATGTGAACGTGCCTAGAAACTCCATTCTGAGTACCTACTGTTCAGATGCGCATTTGTGTGCAACCTGAATCTTCTCTGCTTTGCAAAGAATTCAAGGGAAATAAAAACCCTCTTGAGTTAGTGATTCTGGTGGAACGCAAACCTAGAAAATTACATCAACAGCAAACTCAACTGTATTTAAAGGACAGCCATATGCTACTACAAGTAGTGTGGATTCTGTGCTTTGTAAACTTGAGGCTTTCATTTCCTGGTGGTAGTAACAGATTTTCAGTTGACCAAAGCACTTTGTTTAGATGACTACAATCGAGATGGTCAGAAACTAAGATTTTTGTGTAGCAGGAACCTTCAATAAAGTTCTCCGCTTTAAATTAGTGACTCTGGTGGGACTCGAACCCACAACCTTTGAATTGCATCTGATGGAATCCACTAGAAGTACAATGCGCTATCCATTGCGCCACAGAGCCTAAAAAGCCAAGCCTTGATGACCCAGAATGTGGCGTAGAACTCACGTTGGTGATGTGAACGTCCCTAGAAACCCCATTCTGAGTACCTACTGTTCAGATGCGCATTTGTGTGCAACCTGAATCTTCTCTGCTTTGCAAAGAATTCAAGGGAAATAAAAACCCTCTTGAGTTAGTGATTCTGGTGGAACGCAAACCTAGAAAATTACATCAACAGCAAACTCAACTGTATTTAAAGGACAGCCATATGCTACTACAAGTAGTGTGGATTCTGTGCTTTGTAAACTTGAGGCTTTCATTTCCTGGTGGTAGTAACAGATTTTCAGTTGACCAAAGGACTTTGTTTAGATGACTACAATCGAGATGGTCAGAAACTAAGATTTTTGTGTAGCAGGAACCTTCAATAAAGTTCTCCCCTTTAAATTAGTGACTCTGGTGGGACTCGAACCCACAACCTTTGAATTGCATCTGATGGAATCCACTAGAAGTCCAATGCGCTATCCATTGCGCCACAGAGCCTCCTAAGTCTGGTCTTTATTACCCAGAATGTGGCGTAGAACTCACGTAGGTGATGTGAACATCCCTAGAAACCCCATTCTGAGTACCTACTGTTCAGATGCGCATTTGTGTGCAACCTGAATCTTCTCTGCTTTGCAAAGAATTCAAGGGAAATAAAAACCCTCTTGAGTTAGTGATTCTGGTGGAACGCAAACCTAGAAAATTACATCAACAGCAAACTCAACTGTATTTAAAGGACAGCCATATGCTACTACAAGTAGTGTGGATTCTGTGCTTTGTAAACTTGAGGCTTTCATTTCCTGGTGGTAGTAACAGATTTTCAGTTGACCAAAGCACTTTGTTTAGATGACTACAATCGAGATGGTCAGAAACTAAGATTTTTGTGTAGCAGGAACCTTCAATAAAGTTCTCCCCTTTAAATTAGTGACTCTGGTGGGACTCGCACCCACAACCTTTGAATTGCATCTGATGGAATCCACTAGAAGTCCAATGCGCTATCCATTGCGCCACAGAGCCTCCTAAGTCTGGTCTTTATTACCCAGAATGTGGCGTAGAATTCACGTAGGTGATGTGAACATCTCTAGAAACCCCATTCTGAGTACCTACTGTTCAGATGCGCATTTGTGTGCAACCTGAATCTTCTCTGCTTTGCAAAGAATTCAAGGGAAATAAAAACCCTCTTGAGTTAGTGATTCTGGTGGAACGCAAACCTAGAAAATTTCATGAACAGCAAACTCAACTGTATTTAAATGACAGCCATATGCTACTACAAGTAGTGTGGATTCTGTGCTTTGTAAACTTGAGGCTTTCATTTCCTGGTGGTAGTAACAGATTTTCAGTTGACCAAAGGACTTTGTTTAGATGACTACAATCGAGCTTGTCAGAAACTAAATTTTTTGTGTAGCAGGAACCTTCAATAAAGTTCTCCCCTTTAAATTAGTGACTCTGGTGGGACTTGAACCCACAACCTTTGAATTGCATCTGAAAGGATCCACTAGAAGTCCAACACGCTATCCATTGCGCCAAAGAGCCTACAAATTCTGCACTTGATGACCCAGAATGTGGCGTAGAACTCACGTTGGTGATGTGAACGTGCCTAGAAACTCCATTCTGAGTACCTACTGTTCAGATGCGCATTTGTGTGCAACCTGAATCTTCTCTGCTTTGCAAAGAATTCAAGGGAAATAAAAACCCTCTTGAGTTAGTGATTCTGGTGGAACGCAAACCTAGAAAATTACATCAACAGCAAACTCAACTGTATTTAAAGGACAGCCATATGCTACTACAAGTAGTGTGGATTCTGTGCTTTGTAAACTTGAGGCTTTCATTTCCTGGTGGTAGTAACAGATTTTCAGTTGACCAAAGCACTTTGTTTAGATGACTACAATCGAGATGGTCAGAAACTAAGATTTTTGTGTAGCAGGAACCTTCAATAAAGTTCTCCGCTTTAAATTAGTGACTCTGGTGGGACTCAAACCCACAACCTTTGAATTGCATCTGATGGAATCCACTAGAAGTACAATGCGCTATCCATTGCGCCACAGAGCCTAAAAAGCCAATCCTTGATGACCCAGAATGTGGCGTAGAACTCACGTTGGTGATGTGAACGTCCCTAGAAACCCCATTCTGAGTACCTACTGTTCAGATGCGCATTTGTGTGCAACCTGAATCTTCTCTGCTTTGCAAAGAATTCAAGGGAAATAAAAACCCTCTTGAGTTAGTGATTCTGGTGGAACGCAAACCTAGAAAATTACATCAACAGCAAACTCAACTGTATTTAAATGACAGCCATATGCTACTACAAGTAGTGTGGATTCTGTGCTTTGTAAACTTGAGGCTTTCATTTCCTGGTGGTAGTAACAGATTTTCAGTTGACCAAAGCACTTTGTTTAGATGACTACAATCGAGCTTGTCAGAAGCTAAATTTTTTGTGTAGCAGGAACCTTCAATAAAGTTCTCCCCTTTAAATTAGTGACTCTGATGGGACTTGAACCCACAACCTTTGAATTGCATCTGAAAGGATCCACTAGAAGTCCAATGCGCTATCCATTGCGCCACAGAGCCTACAAATTCTGCACTTGATGACCCAGAATGTGGCGTAGAATTCACGTAGGTGATGTGAACATCCCTAGAAACCCCATTCTGAGTACCTACTGTTCAGATGCGCATTTGTGTGCAACCTGAATCTTCTCTGCTTTGCAAAGAATTCAAGGGAAATAAAAACCCTCTTGAGTTAGTGATTCTGGTGGAACGCAAACCTAGAAAATTACATCAACAGCAAACTCAACTGTATTTAAGGGAGAGCCATATGCTACTACAAGTAGTGTGGATTCTGTGCTTTGTAAACTTGAGGCTTTCATTTCCTGGTGGTAGTAACAGATTTTCAGTTGACCAAAGCACTTTGTTTAGATGACTACAATCGAGATGGTCAGAAACTAAATTTTTTGTGTAGCAGGAACCTTGAATAAAGTTCTCCCCTTTAAATTAGTGACTCTGGTGGGACTTGAACCCACAACCTTTGAATTGCATCTGAAAGGATCCACTAGAAGCCCAACGCGCTATCCATTGCGCCACAGAGCCTACAAATTCTGCACTTGATGACCCAGAATGTGGCGTAGAACTCACGTTGGTGATGTGAACGTGCCTAGAAACTCCATTCTGAGTACCTACTGTTCAGATGCGCATTTGTGTGCAACCTGAATCTTCTCTGCTTTGCAAAGAATTCAAGGGAAATAAAAACCCTCTTGAGTTAGTGATTCTGGTGGAACGCAAACCTAGAAAATTACATCAACAGCAAACTCAACTGTATTTAAAGGACAGCCATATGCTACTACAAGTAGTGTGGATTCTGTGCTTTGTAAACTTGAAGCTTTCATTTCCTGGTGGTAGTAACACATTTTCAGTTGACCAAAGCACTTTGTTTAGATGACTACAATCGAGATGGTCAAAAACTAAGATTTTTGTGTAGCAGGAACCTTCAATAAAATTCTCCCCTTTAAATTAGCGACTCTGGTGGGACTTGAAACCACAAACTTTGAATTGCATCTGATGGAATCCACTAGAAGTCCAACGCACTATCCATTGCGCCAAAGAGCCTATAAATTCTAGCCTGGATGACCCAGAATGTGGCGTAGAATTCACTTAGGTGATGTGAACGTCCCTAGAAACTCCATTCTGAGTACCTACTGTTCAGATGCGCATTTGTGTGCAACCTGAATCTTCTCTGCTTTGCAAAGAATTCAAGGGAAATAAAAACCCTCTTGAGTTAGTGATTCTGGTGGAACGCAAACCTAGAAAATTACATCAACAGCAAACTCAACTGTATTTAAAGGACAGCCATATGCTACTACAAGTAGTGTGGATTCTGTGCTTTGTAAACTTGAGGCTTTCATTTCCTGGTGGTAGTAACAGATTTTCAGTTGACCAAAGCACTTTGTTTAGATGACTACAATCGAGCTTGTCAGAAACTAAGATTTTTGTGTAGCAGGAACCTTGAATAAAGTTCTCCCCTTTAAATTAGTGACTCTGGTGGGACTTGAACCCACAACCTTTGAATTGCATCTGAAAGGATCCACTAGAAGCACAATGCGCTATCCATTGCGCCACAGAGCCTGAAAAGCCAAGTCTTGATGACCCAGAATGTGGCGTAGAACTCACGTTGGTGATGTGAACGTCCCTACAAACCCCATTCTGAGTACCTACTGTTCAGATGCGCATTTGTGTGCAACCTGAATCTTCTCTGCTTTGCAAAGAATTCAAGGGAAATAAAAACCCTCTTGAGTTAGTGATTCTGGTGGAACGCAAACCTAGAAAATTACATCAACAGCAAACTCAACTGTATTTAAATGACAGCCATATGCTACTACAAGTAGTGTGGATTCTGTGCTTTGTAAACTTGAGGCTTTCATTTCCTGGTGGTAGTAACAGATTTTCAGTTGACCAAAGCACTTTGTTTAGATGACTACAATCGAGCTTGTCAGAAACTAAATTTTTTGTGTAGCAGGAACCTTGAATAAAGTTCTCCCCTTTAAATTAGCGACTCTGGTGGGACTCGAACCCACAACCTTTGAATTGCATCTGAAAGGATCCACTAGAAGTCCAACGCGCTATCCATTGCGCCACAGAGCCTACAAATTCTGCACTTGATGACCCAGAATGTGGCGTAGAACTCACGTTGGTGATGTGAACGTGCCTAGAAACTCCATTCTGAGTACCTACTGTTCAGATGCGCATTTGTGTGCAACCTGAATCTTCTCTGCTTTGCAAAGAATTCAAGGGAAATAAAAACCCTCTTGAGTTAGTGATTCTGGTGGAACGCAAACCTAGAAAATTACATCAACAGCAAACTCAACTGTATTTAAAGGACAGCCATATGCTACTACAAGTAGTGTGGATTCTGTGCTTTGTAAACTTGAGGCTTTCATTTCCTGGTGGTAGTAACAGATTTTCAGTTGACCAAAGCACTTTGTTTAGATGACTACAATCGAGATGGTCAAAAACTAAGATTTTTGTGTAGCAGGAACCTTCAATAAAGTTCTCCCCTTTAAATTAGCGACCCTGGTGGGATTTGAACCCACAACCTTTTAATTTTATGTGATGGGAACCACTAGAACAGTATCTGATTTTTCAGGGAGAAAATCTGAAACAACATTAAATTTTATAATAGAGAAATTGGAATAAAATCCAATTCTAAAACGGAACATGAAACAATGATATATTAGACTTTTTTTACCGCTTTGTAAAATGTAAAACATTAAAGAGCTGTATCAATTTTCTGGCTAGTCACTTTTCTGTGAGTTCTTCTTTATCTCACAATATGTTATTCAGTCAGACAGTCCATCATAAAAAACAAAAAACTTAAATAAAGACAACTAATCTGATAGAATCCACAGTCAGCCTACAACATTAACAAAGCAGATAAAATTAAGAGATTAAACAGGCCTGTGTATGTTCTCAGTCAATGGTAGTCTGGAGAGTTTGAATAAGAAGATAAATGATCTCTTCAGGTTTGTGAAAATGTAAACACATTTTTCTACTTCAGTTATAAAACACCTGGCACAGAGGTAATTTCAACCCCCACTCCCACCTCAAGGTACCACAATAGTTCACATGATGGTGGGGGTGGGGCAGGGTCTTACAGAGGTTTTACCTATTTAAGGAAATTGGGCCTCACCTTTTTCACACCTTGGCTCTATTATTCTATACTGCAGATTATGTAACAACCCACATGAACAATAATGGGTCTACAACCGTCAGGTTCTCCTCAAAAGGGACAGCCCCCAGTAGGGGTTTGTTACCTAAGTCTCTCTACCAGTTGTTTCAGAACTGAAAAAGTCTCTTGGATGAAAGGTGAAATGTCTTCACAAACCTCAACAAACCTTGACATTTAGCATTTACCAGCTTAATGCAAGAAGATATAAAATAATTTGAAAACATTTATTTTCTGGGTGAATTGCTGGGTTGCACACTGTGAAGCTCCACAGAAGAAACAAAGCAGTTTACAAATCAAACAGTGAAAGATTAATTTTTATTCAAAAGAAAAATATGAACTTGATTCCTGGAAAAAAAAATAAAGATGTGAAGATTAATTTTAAAAATGACCTAAAATAACTACAAAAGCTTGAGAGTCTCTTTAAGCAACAAAGGTTGCTATTACGTTTGCCTCAAAAACTATATAGTTGACAAAATTGTTTATTCATTGATTTTTTACATTTTTATTCTTGCAAAGAAAGAGGTCTTAAAATAAACGTACTAAAGGGATGTAGCTGGTATTCAAGAAGAGATAAAATATGGACTGGCTTTCATGCCGTGAGACTGGAGCAACTATAGTGCTTGGATCACAGGTGCTTTGAGTTTCCCATAACTCCAGACACTATTTACATGCAATACAGTTAGCAGGCAGCACTGCCTCACCAGAAAAAAATGCCCTGTTTTTTTTGTCATCAGACTCAAGAAGTACAGAAGGCCATGGATGAGAAGAAATTTGATGAGGCGGTCAGACTGCGTGGCAGGTATTTGTAAAATTCCACTACGCTGACATGATTAAACACCTGTAGGATTTGTTATGTTTATATATAACCAATCGACATATTGGAAGATTAAAAAATACATAAAGTGCTTAAATGTTGCTCATGCCAGGAGCACTGGTTCGAATGTTGCACATGATGTCTGACACTATACACAGCACAGAAGTTGTGTATAGTACGTTTTGCGGTTTGACAGCATCCCACTTCCTGCTTATCTGTGTTAACATTGATCTCTTAATTACTCTAAATGTTTGCCCTGCTGCATTTACAGACCAGAATTCATATTGGATTTTCCACATTGTTTAACTTTTTTTCCATCTGCAGGAGCTTCGAAAACAATCTGAGCACTTACCGACTCCTCTCATTTCGGAAGGCAGATTCTGAACTTCCAAATGTAAGTATTATCACTCTCAAATATTAACAGCTAAAATAATTTAATTAAACCAGTAAAATAATAATTACCATGTTTATTCTCCAAATGTGTCTTTCCACCAGCTGCTCTGAGAATTGTACATTAGCATAAGGTATTTCCTGGTCAGGTGTATTGTGGGTGCTGCAGTCTTTTTGTGACACTAACACAGTCTGTCTTTCTATAACTGTCCATCCTGAGGGAGAGGAGGAGGCGGGGGATGAAGAGCAGATTGATGTATGTGATGAGTGAAAATGGGGCAGCTGAGCAGGCTTTTGATCAGCGTCTGAAGCTTCTGCAGGTGTAGGTCATACAAGGAGCTGCTTTGCAGTTAGTTTGACCATCTTATTCCCTTTGGCTTCTAATAATCTTCCCAATGCTGAGATAAATATGTGTGGATTTTAGTTTCTTACCAAGTCTAGAACTAATATCCACTTTATTTTAGTTGTTGTAAAATGGTGCCACAAAAGGACAGCGTCAGTGCTCTTCACCTGTCGTTCTGTCTGCCTTTGCTTATTTCCTCATGGCTCTGCTTGGATGCTTGGAATTAGAAATGTAGACATGCAAAGAGGTGCATTAGCGCTGCAGTGCAGGACTCCGACCAGCCCTGCTGTCAGGGATAATGGCAATGAGGGTGTGATCTGCTTCAAATCGCTCTGAAGTAGTCTCCTTTATAGATGTGTTTTCGCTGACTCTCAACTCAAACTGGACAGGCTCCAAGCTCTTTGTTTTATTCAAAGATGGTTAGTGGTTGTTAAACGTAAAGCTTTCATCTGTTGAATATTTGTTTTTTATAATCTTCTTTTTTATCTCAGCATGCCTATGTTCTCCAACTGTTTAGTGCTGTCTGTATGCAGCAGCCAAAGATTTTTCAATCTTTGAAAAATGATGAAGAAATTGTATTTGATTAAACAGAAAGTAAACATAATCTGATAAGGCTTCAAAAACCAAGGTTTGATTCTTGGCAGTTTTTGATGCTGGTATAGTTTCTGCAGACACATTTCTGTCTGACCTTACCGGGCGTTGTAGTTTGATTCCACTTGTGCTTGCTAGACTTCAAAAACAAAGCAAACTGTGTGAGATTTGGTATTAAGCATTTATTGAGAGAGAGTTGGAAGCCTGTCCGTTTTGAGGTACTTCACGTCATATTTATATGTGCCATTAACCCAATTGAAAACAAGAACATTACGGGCTCAGTCTATTATTGGAGCACAGCATAATGCATTCTGTGTTGTTGGGTGTATCCATATTGCATTTTGCAATGTGGACCACATGAACCCGAGTTTGACTTTGTAATAAGATCCCCTCTAAAGTTGGCCAAATGATTCAAGACTGAATGGCAAGAAAACTGCTAAAAAATTTTGGGAAAATATTCATTTGACTGTTGATATTTTCAGTGGCTGTCATGACAAAGTAGCTACTACTTCACTGCGTCTTTTAGCAGCATGTGGCTCATGCATGAAAGGCTATCACTGCCTGCTGCTGTGTGAGGCAGAGTCTCTCCTGATGACAGATGAAGCCGTGATTATGGCTCCATGACGTCCAAACTGAACCATTTCAGTCCAGTTTTTGTCCAGTTTGCCTCATGCCATGGAATTAATGGCATGACTGCATTGCCGGTAAAAGCTGCTCATAGATATATTCTGTGTTCGTACACTAAATATAGGAGTTGGGCCTAAAGTATGAATTTGGTTTAAAATTTGAAAAAGCTTAAGGGTGCTACCACATATCACAGTACCATGGGGTTCTGCTTCCCCTACTGTAAGGTTAGTACTGAGTGTTACATGAGTGTGATTGGTGCTGTGTATCACCCACAGAGCTCCTTTAATGTGGCAGTAATGAACGTCGGTGCTCCAGCAGCAGGTATGAATGCTGCTGTTCGTTCTGCTGTCAGAGTGGGAATCACTGAAGGCCACAAAATGTTTGCTGTAAACGATGGCTTCGAGGGATTCTACAAAGGACAGGTGAGATTCAATGTACATAATTGTCATTCAGACAACTATGTACAAATATAGAGTTCCACGGATATCTGTTATTGGGCTTTCTCTTCATACCGTATGTTATTGAAAAACCGAATATAAGTTACAATTTCTATTCTGATGACACACTATTGTACCTTTCATTAGACATGAGACAAAATCCTGATTTTGAAGGATTAGATTGGTTGAAAAGTGAAGCTGGGGTCCCTGACTAATAACCCCACTAAGTATCACAGTGATTGAAAAAGAAATCCTAAAAAAACAGTAATAGTCTGGCAGCTGGGGCGCCAAAATAATATCAGAAAATAACAGAAAATAACTTTCCCATGAAAATACGGTTATTTTCAGTAATGACAATACAGTTTGTTGCCCTAATTTCACATGGGATTTTGCCTTTTTCATGTGCCTTTAAACATTAAATTAGGAACAATTTAATGTGATTAAACAATGAAATTACCTATAAACAAGGTCAATGAATGTGGCAAAATGAATCATAATACTTAAATGTACAGAAATATACAGTTATTGTTGGTTTAAATAATAACAGACTGCATTCATGCAGTGCTTTATGAGACCCTCAAAGCACTTTACAATTCCACTTTATAATTCCTCTCTGGCCATCACCAGTAGGTGGTAGGTGAAGTGTCTTGCCCAAGGACACAACAACCAAGAGTGTCCAAGCCGGGGCTCAAACCAGCAACCTCCTGATTACAAGACAAACTGCCAACTCTTGAGCCACGATCGCCCTAAATAACAATAATAATAATTATTTGATTTTTATTTATTTGAACATTTCAATCTTTCAAATAATGGACAAATATTTGTGAAAATATGATGCATTAGTGAATGTATTTTAACAATCTAAATATGCATATGTACAGACAAATACATTCAAAAAGGAAGAAAATTATGTTTTATTACATTTACAGTGATTTTATGTTAATTTACATTTGAAATGTAAAATCACAGTCTATTTAGGTGAATTTAATATTCTAGAAGAACAGTACAAAACTGTAAAATACACAGTAAAATAGTTTTATATTACAATTTTTTTTACAGTGCATCTTACAAAAATGCAAATGTCATGAAAGTCTTTATTGTTTATAATTTAATTTTAAAAAAAGTAAACATCTATATTCATTACATGTTAATTATTTCAAGACTTCAATCCAGTAGTTCAAATTATTAGAACATTTCCTAAGTTCAATCAAAAGCAAGAATTGACATACAGAAATGTCTAAATTCTGAAAACTATGGTTGTACTCTCAGTGGTTGGTTGGGGCTCTTTTATCGTGAACTGCTGCGTCAGTGTGGCATGGGGGTGGCAACGCTGAGGTGTTTTTGAAGCCCAGGTTGCTTTGATAGATTCTCTGTAGGGTTCAAGCCAGAAGAGTTCACTGAAAAGTCAAGCTGAGTAATAACATTGTCAGCAAATCATTTGATAGTTTGGATACAATGGGCAGGTACTTTGTAAAAACAGTGGATCAATCATCACCAACACTTGCTGACAACATGACACATCACAGACTACAGAAACTCCACACTGGACTTCAAATAACTTTGATTCAGTGCCTTTCAACTCAGCCTTAATATTTTAAGATCTTAATATCCAAATGAAATGAAAAATGTGCTTACAGAGAGTAATATGAACCACTGAGCAACAGCCTGGTCCTTTTTTTCTCCTCATCCTAGGTAAGCTGCCTCCGATGTTGTCATCAGGACAGTCGTATTTCCTTTCCATGGGAAGTGGGCTGGGGCTGGTGTATCATGATGTTCTTGACTTGTACTTGACATTGTAGTTCCTCTCAATGCTGTGCTGGTGCTGTGTGCGGATGCATTTAAAAAGCAGAAACTCTATCTCTGATGTTTTTGATAATTCAGACACTGACACAATAATTTTCAAGGGAGTGTTTATCTGGTAGATTGCTTTTTGTAATAGTCCCAGTGAGATCTGTGAACCTTTTCTGCCATGCATTAATTTGTTTTGTTGCGATACAAATGAGCTGCCTTTCTCTTTTATCAGATTAAGGAGATCAAATGGGGAGATGTTGGTGGTTGGACTGGCCAGGGTGGGTCACTGCTAGGGACAAAAAGGTAATCTGCTGCTTTATTATATACCTGTTATTATAAGCCTACATCATTTTTAAGTTTCCTCTTGATGAGGAAGGTTAAAAACGAGGTTAAGGTTGGCACTGACCCATTTTTAGGTTTTTATGCATAAAGGTGCCATTTAAACTTGTTTATTGCATCAAGGCTTTCTGACTTTGTCAGGAACCTCTATTTAAACAAACATGAAAACAAAATTAGAAAATGTTCTGGTGGAAATTATGACCATTGTATTGTTACAGTCGGTTTCAACTCTGTTATAATATAACATCTTAAAACAATAATTAGAGCCAAAACTGAAATCGTAAACATACTGTGAGCTCACTAACACTGTCAGAGAGAAGTTAGGGGCTTCTTCACCTTTTTGCCTCCTTCCCGGAGTAAAAAGAAAGTGGTAACATCTCTTGGATTGGAGTACCTCCTGCCTTACATGGCAGGCCAACTGCTGCAAATGTCATCAAAATGACTCTGTGAGTTCCAGGTTTGCGTGACAAGAATAAGTGACAACTTGATGGGTTTCTGCCATTTTCACCAAAGAAACACATTGTTGCTGTGACAAACTTTGAAGCAAGAAAACTCCATGGCTACATTTAGGATGATATTTACATGGAATACCTGGAAGCCTATACTGGTGTTCTACTTGCTGGAGTGTACAGATCCAGCAATGAGACCACTGATGGTATGTGGGAAGCATCGACAGGCAGGCATATTTTCCAGGCAAAAATGTCACTCAGACCTTTTGAATGATATCAAGAGTCCTCAGATTTTACAACAGATAGATAGATAGATCCTAGAGCAAACCTGACACGCATGCTCCCATTAGGGATGTCTGGGAGAGATGGGTGGAGCTCTTTCCATCAATGTTCAACACAAAGGCAGAGGTGAGAGTAAATGAACATCTGGGCAGCCTTGGATGCAAAAAGCAGCATCACGGGCTGTGTAATTCTGTGCATCGAATTGATAGAATTACACAGGAATGTTATTATAGTTAATAATATTGACATAAAAAATAAATGAAACCGATTTATTTCAGAGATATGTTACGTTACATTGCTACAAGTTTTTTTTAATCTCTTGAGTTTAATTTGCTATAGTTTCGGAATGAAAATGAGAGGTGTGCTGCAAAAAGAAAGAGCCTGAGGGCCACAGGAAAAATATTAAAACCCATCTTTTCATGGATAAGGAAGCCTAACAAGATTACAAACAATTTGAATGATAAACCACTGTTTTGAGGGAACTTTTTGGTTGATTTAAGACACAAAACTATCCATTAACATAAAAGATAATAACAGAAAGCTAACACAAGAGGAAGGTTAAATGCTTTAACATTAAATGTACATGATAAAGTGTTATCCCCTTTGCCTTTTTAATGACTAATCATTTTTTATGTGTCAGAACTCTTCCAGGAAAACATCTGGATAAGATCGCTGAGCAGATGAGGATTCATAACATCAATGCTCTGCTTGTGGTCGGAGGGTTTGAGGTATGTACAACCTTTCCTGGTTATTGCAAATTAAAGCATTTTGTTTGTAATCACATTTTATCAATATTGTATCTCTGACCATTTTTTATCATTTAGAAAAATACAATGAGTAAAAAATCTTAAATTCAGCTATTGTTTCATTAAAAAAAGCTACTGATATTGTAAAAGCAGAGTTATTGTGTAATGTAAAATGGCTAACCTTATTGTATCAGCATCATCAAGCACCGTCTCCCACCAGCATTTTACCCACTCACCAATTTACCCAATTTGACATTTTAAATTTGCAAAACACATTTTCTATATTAATATTTTTTCAAAATATAATGAAGACATATTTAAATTTTTAAGGCTCTCTCCCTGTCTGTCCATGTGTCAGTATGAACTGTTGGCCAAGCTGCAAAGCCAGCATGTATATAGATAGATTTAATGACATTGAAATGGATGTTTATGGTATTTTGATGCTTTTCAAGCTCTTTGTCCAATCGAGAGATTAAATGAAACCAGCATAAAACTTTTATTTTAACAAAGAACTTTAACAATTCAACCATGCCATTTAAAAGAAAAGGTTTTTGACTTTGGTAGCTTGGCCAAAAATGAACGTTGTCTCTGTCTTTGTCCTTTTATGTGAGGAGCTGCAACATTGACTTCCTGTGTGTGTCTCACTGCCCGTCATGATTGGCCTGGCTCTCTCCCCTTGGCTTCTCCTAACAGTACATTCCTCACAGACGTTTCTTCATCCCATCACTGAATTTTCATTTCATACTCCATTTCTTGAGCTCCATCTCTCATCAGCAGATCCCTCCCACCTCAAAGCCGCCTCCTCCTTCACGCCCACCACAAGTTAACTTATGATTCCTAAAGCAAACATGTTCAGATTATTAGTTTGCATGTATCATAGTTATGATTGGCTAAAATTTTAGCTTTAATCAATATATAACAATAGAAGTAAAAGTTAATGTTATCTTAAGCCACTTTTAGTAATGCAGTGATTCTTTTTTACAGTAGTACCTAGCTCCTGCTGTAGCTGATGAAGAAATGAAACATCTTGCAGAAGTTGGTGAATAAAGTGAAACATTTGATTTCCATTCGACAAAATCAAAGCTGTGCAATGCTCAGCGTTTGGTGCTAGCCCATGAATCAATTAGTGGACTATACTCCATTTTATAGTAGATAATATCTTCTTCTCGAGTGTAGTATGGATTTTGGACACACCTTTGCTATCTCCAGTAAGTTCCCAGCTCTTCCTGTCATGTTTTTTCCCTCAAAACTCACCTGTGTCCTCTTGTCCACTGCACCTTCAAAGTCCTGGGGATTAGAGCTCTTCACTTTTCCCCCACTTGTGTGTACATACTCAATGACCACTAAGACGCTGGCTCTCACTACTGCAGGCCTACGTGGGATTACTGGAACTCGCTGCTGCACGGGACAAATATGAGGAGTTCTGTGTGCCCATGGTTATGGTCCCGGCCACCGTCTCCAATAATATACCCGGTTCAGACCTCAGCATTGGTTCAGACACTGCTCTGAATGCCATTACTGACGTAAGTGTGGCTGGGCTAGAGAGAATGTATGTGTGTGTGTTTCTAGACTTAACACACATGCAGACTTAACACATCTCAGAGTTCGGGATTTGCTGATTGCCAGCTCGCATCCTTGCATTAACAAGCAGTAGGTCAGATTTAGTTCACACGTCAAGACAGTTTAGATCTTTTTACAGGATCCATTTGTTTTCTAGTTTAAATTCAGAAATTGAAAATATATTATTGTTATTGTTTCTTATTTAGTATAAATTGTCAAAAATTGGTTCTTAATCTTGTGCATGGGCTTAGAGCTGCCATTAATTGAACTTTGGCAGTTTAGGAGTAGTAACAAAAAAGCCAGATTAAAAAACAAATATTTGAAATTCTGACCTGCTCATTGGTTCCCTCTGAAATGAAATCAGCTGTGCCTGGGTAAGATTTTTAACTTCAAGTTTTCACTTTGAAGTGCCGTAGTTTCACTAACTGAAACTCAGGTCACATGACAGAGACATTTTAAGAAGCACTCAGTGCTAGTGCTCTGTAATGTTTTGTGTAAACACTGGCCTCCCGCTTAACAACCAAACTTGTGTTTTTGCAGAACTAAATGGAAAGTACAGGCTTACTGCTTTCACATAAACACAACCGTAAGATAATAGAAACAAGACCTTACAGTTAGGACAGGCAACGCATACTATGCCAAATAACTCAGCTCAGTTTAGCTGATGCAGACATTAGACTGTTAATAATCAGCATGAAGTACAGTAGAAAACACTTGCTGCTGGATGCGGGCTGGTCAGCAGAGGTCCCAGGTAAGTGTTAGGGCATGCAGTGGTGTGTTGTGGCATGCTCTTGGTGCGTGACCCTGGCGTGTTCATGCGGTCTTCTTTGTGTTTTGTAAAAGGCAGATAACTAGACAGCAGGAAGGTTCAGTCTAACGGGAACACTGTTTGCGTTTGGGAAGTAAGTTTGTTTGCTGCATAACTGATTGTGGTCTACATCGTAGTTCCTATTGTTCTTATCTGAGAAAGCCTTTCTTGTCTTCAGACAAAACAAAAAAACCAAATAGAAATAAAAAAAACTTCCTCTTTGCTTCTTGAACATAAAAGGAAACGTTGCCCGACTGCCTCTGGAGTCTCACCTCGTCGCGTCGACACCGTTACATGTCAACCACGATGCAACCCCTCTTCCTCATTCCATTTACTCTCAGCCAATGAGAAGCCAAAGTCCCCCCAACTCCTGGAGAGAGCCAGCCAGTTGCACACACTACAGGACACACACACAAACACACATGCACACACACGCAGAGCTGCATATTCATGGTCTCATTGGAGTTAAAGTTACTTCTTTGTCTTGTATCCTTCCTTTTAAAATGCTAACCCTAAAGGTTGCAGCAGGTTATAATTTCAAACAATTTGGGGTTTGTAAATATTGTACAGTGTATAGTAGACCATCTTTAAAGAATTATATGTCATGTCAAATTAAAACTATTCAGAATTTCATGGTAACAAGCTTTTCCTGTCAGGATGAGAAGGAACACCTTAGTGATTTCATGCTGATGATTGTCTGTGCAGTAATGGGTTTATCTTTACATCACAGACACTCCTTTCCAACATTAAAACCTGACAGATCAGACAAATATGGGCTGGGCTGTTTATGTTTTAAAAAGCTGCTAGTATGAAACAGAAAAGTGCATTCAATGGTGTTTTATAAAGTATCCATCCATCCACGGGGATATTGCAACTTGGCATTTGATTAACAAACAGCTTTAGCTATCATGATAATGAAGGATACAAGACAAGGGAGTCACTGGGCACCATGAAGCAGCCACTAAAGGGCACACTGGCATTTTTAGATGTGTAGTCTTCCCCCTAGTGGTCTAACTCCATATTACGGCTACCGTCATCAGGCCTTTGAGTCCATTCTGCAGCTGTATGTGGCCCGGGCTGACTACGAGGAGTTTTGCATCCCGATGTGCATATTGCCTGCCACCATTAGTAACAATGTGCCTGGCACTGACCTCAGTCTTGGAGCTGATACATCCCTCAACGCCATTGTGGAGGTAAGGGCCCAGCAAACGAGATGAGGGGAGATATTAAGAGCTACAGATATGCTGAAGTGTTACCGTTAATAAAAATTGGGTTTAAAAGTGTCAAAACTGTTGTTGTTCACACAAATCCTAAAATAAAGACCGCTCGATCAGCACAACAGCAGATGTTGCTTATGTGCCTCGTGCATTAATATTGGTTTGTTGTATTTGAAATATGACGATTTTATTATCTTCCGTTACCATCCAGGAGGATGTAGAGAATGTACTTTATTATTTATTCATTATGTACAAAAACAAGGCAAAGAGGGCAAAGAAAGTACAGCAAAGACTTGGTTAACTGGATCCAGTCCTGCAAGGTGCAGTCATTTGAACTATGCACTCCAATTCATCTACTAAAACTTTAAGAGAGGAATGAGTAAACAGAAGTAAAACCCGAGTGTCAGTGAGTACGATGCATGTCAGTGACTGTTCCTGTGTTTTACTGACTGTGTTGATTATTTCTGGCCTCTTGTGCATTTGGTACCAGATGGGTGAAGCCAACTAACAAGACTTTAAAATAAGAGTGTTTTTGAGAAGGTAAATAGGAAAGGACACCTCATCTGGAAGCCTGAAATCATCTGATTAGACTAAAGGGACACACAGGTTGACTCTGATGGTAAATTTACCAGTTCTTTACAGTCTCCTTTGTTCTTTATTTATTCTTGGGAAGAAAAAAACCCTCTAAGGCTAAAAGTCCACACTAATGCGCATCGTTTTTTCTCCGTTTTGGCCTCCCGTCCACACTGAGAAGGCGTTTTCGCTGATGGAAAACGCAGCGGTTTGAAAACGCTCTCGAAAATGCATACATTTGGAAAGGGTGCTTTGGCGTTGCAGTATGGACAGCAAAAACGCATGTTAGTCATATGATGCAGTCATGTGACCAATTAAACTAAGATAGCGGAGGGCATTATACAGCAGTTGTTTTGTTTGCTCTGAATTTTTAAAGATTAATATCAGTTTGTACCTGCTCCAGATAGATTTTCTTCAAATTCTTTAACTCTCACTTGCTTTTTCAACTTTGTACTTTTGTGTTACTCGCAGCAACAACTCCACCTCATTGTTAGTCCATTTAAAAAACTCGGTGCTTTTCCTCAACATTCGACGTTTCAAAGAGCCGAAAAGTACATAAGCGGCAGAAATGAGGCAGGTCGAATCTTCTTGCGTTTCACGCATGCACAGTACTGGGACGTAAGCGTTTTCGGCCGTTTCAATGTGGACGCAGAACTCTGTGAAAACGACTGAAAACGCTAGTGTGGACGCAGAGCGTTGTCAGACGAAAACACCGTTTTCAAATCTGTCCGGGCTAGTGTGGATGTAGCCTCAGTCCGCGACCGTCTACATCAGGGGTGTCATAATCATTTGCATACCGTCTAGTTTCACCTGAACTGGGCGAGGCCTGAAATAAAATCACAGCAGAGTAACTCTTTTGCTGCAAATGTTCTGTACATCCTGAAAATATTTGCATTTAATAAATCCTCCACTTACAAAACTGATGATAAGATGTCTGAAGAAATAAGCACGTTTTTAGCCTCATGCCCTGGTCTGTCCACATGCAGCCAGTCGACTGCCACGTTAAACAATCAGATAAATTAGTTTCAGTGTGGTATGACAGGCTGTAAAATAAATGACTGGACTGAGTTACTGAGTCAATCTGTGCATCTCTAAGGACACTCAGCTATTTTATGTACTTTAAAGTAGAGCTGATGCAGGTATCTTTTCTTTTTAATTTTATTTTACAAAGTGATGACATATATGACATATTTTGGGACTAATAAAGGTATATCAAATCAAATCAAATCATATTTACCAGTTTTCACCCACAATCAAAAAGCTCAGATGTTTTCTCACAAATCCTTCTTATATTATCAGGATAAATAAAATATTCCTGTCAGCTCTACTTGTGTGTACAGTGTGTTTTGCATTTGCATGCTCTCTGCGTGAACATATTTTTCTTGTTTAATGATTGTATACTGTTTTATGTGTGTGTGAATCAGACATGTGATCGCATCAAACAGTCAGCTAGTGGCACCAAGCGGCGAGTGTTCATCATTGAGACAATGGGGGGCTACTGTGGCTACCTGGCCACCGTGGGTGGTCTGGCTGCAGGCGCCGACACTGTCTACATCTACGAGGAGCCATTTGACATCCGTGACCTTCAGGTTAGAGAGAAAAAGTCTGTATCCAACAGAAAATGCCTTATTTTCATGTCTCCTCTCATCATCAGAAAATACCAAGACCTTTTACTCTCTCGATGACTCTTATAGCCATGATTCCTGTCAAGTCCTTTTTGAGTTCCATTTAATTTATTTTTTGTATGTTTCATGACTGGATTTTATTGGTAACACCATTTATGAGGGCAACAGCATAAACATTCAGGATTCAAACTGCTCCTCATCCTCCGTTTAACATGGCTTTTTTATTTTTGGGCTCTGTATGATGTCAATAAGAACAGAAATTCCTAATATGGTCATCTCAGCCACACAACTGAGCCCCACCCACGTAATGTTCAAGCTTTCTGTCTACGACAGGCAGCCAGTTAGAAGAAAGTTGGCTAAAAATGGCTTGTTTTGAAAAGTCAGGGCATCCGTCCACTTTCTTCTGTTGCAGGGCTAACACAGACTTCCAGCCAACCCTGCACTGGATTATGAATCAAGAGTTCAGAATAAGCAACATAGAGCTGGAAATGAGCCTAATACCTTTCACTACATTGCACATTTCCATCCTTAGCAGTAGTGGAGCAGACTGATCGCAGTGCAGTGCAGAAGCTTCCGTTAGTCAATCAGTGCCTCTGCCTGGATGTTTCAGGGCTGTGCAGGTGACCCAGATTATAGCAGTGCACATGAAGCAATTTATTAATAACCTCTGAGCTGCATCAGTCATTCAATGACAGACAGATCTCATCAACACAGATCAGGTCAGGGAGATTAGAGACGTCAGGACTATTATTGTTTACAATGTTCCTGTTACATACACTTTTAATATTAATTGTCTTTTTATTTATTTTGTCTGTGTATGTTTTACTTAATTTTAATCTAACAATGTTGAGTTCTTTATGCTCTGTAAATTTTGTCAAACTAATTTTCTTTTTAAAAAGTCTGGGCGCAGTGCACAATTTAGTTTTTTAGAAGTCTGCCTTTGCATATGAACTATAACTAGTACGTGTCACAAAGAATTTCAACCATAAAAATGCATGAATAGGTAATAAAACAAACAAACACTTTTTCAGTGATCACAATGAGAAGCAGTAAAAAGCGCATGTGTGTGGTGTCGTAAACCTGCATTTCTGTTGCATTAACCCTCTTGGGCTCACCAGCTGGGTAAAAGACAAGATATGGCGCCCCATGGTGGTGTAAATGTTACCTGCAGCTCTTCACTCTGCAATGAGAGACTGAAGAGTGAGAGTTGCTCTTGCAGGTTTAATGTGAGAGACTCTGTGTTTTCAGGCCAACGTGGAGCATCTGACAGAGAAGATGAAGACGAGCATCCAGAGGGGACTGGTGCTCAGGTGAGGCTAAACACCTTCATTCTTTAAAGTTACATTTAGATGCATTACCTTACACAAGCCTGTGGGATTTATTGTACGGACCTGTGCGTACGTCTGCGATGAACAAAAAATGCAAAATGCTCTATTTTTAAATGTCATCTGCAGTGCGTTATTTGTAAATAAGTGTTTCTCAATTATGTATATAAAACCATTTTGGCAAATAAAAGATTTTTGATTAACCTTACACTTTATTTCATGTCCTCTATTGAGGTTATTTTAGTCCACTGCACCACCATGCTGTTGGAAATTGCTCCCAGCAGGACCGAGGTCTGTGGAAATAGGACAAACGTTGTATTTTGAACCGAGTGCAGGTGACATTGTGTGCCTGCATAATTTCATTATTTTAAGATGCCCTCAAACATAGTGGTGCATCACAGCATCTCTATGCATGCATGCAGTGAAAAGCAGAGCCTGGATGAAGGGTATATGAACGCTGGTGTGTGGAGACTTAGCAGCCTGGTGACTCTGTGTCCTCTGTTAGTTGATAAATGGGTTCAGGCATTGTTTAGAGCATCTTCTTTTAAGGGAGCACTTGTTATTTGGTGAAGCGATCCCTTAACCGGCCTGTTGCCCTTGTGCTGTGTTTTAGAAATGAGAACTGCAACGAGAACTTCACCACAGATTTCATCTACCAGCTTTACTCTGAGGAAGGGCGAGGAGTGTTCGACTGCAGGAAGAACATCCTCGGTCACATGCAGCAGGTTGGCCACGTGCACAAAAGAATGAACGCGATGCTGTGCTTGATATGTTTATCAGCAATGATGACAATCTGTGATGCAAGGAGCCAAATCCACAAAATATCTGCTATCCTTTATCCATCCATCCTGTCTATCTGGGAGATATTGCAGACATTACTGTGTAGAGTTATGTTGCTAAACTAGTGATTGTAAGTGATCAAAATTAAGAGTTATAGTGTAACAGAAAAGTGCACTTAACATTATTTTAGATACTAGACTTGTGATATTTTATATGTAATGCCCTTATTTTGAATAAATATGACTTTTTTTCCATGTCAGGGAGGAGCTCCATCTCCCTTTGACAGAAACTTTGGTACCAAAATTGCAGCCAAAGCCATGCAGTGGATCACCCGGACACTCAAGGAGTCCTACAAAGGAGGCAAGCACATAAATGTGACACTTGATTCCAGCGAGGATGCAGAACATTTAGGTGTGAAATTGCTTTGCCTCAGTTACAAAAGCTGATGCTTCTCTTCGTTGCAGGGAGAGTGTTTGCGAACTCGGAGGACACCGCATGCCTGCTGGGGATGCGTCGCAGATCTCTGGTCTTTCAGCCTGTGGCGCAGCTCCGGGACGAGACAGACTTTGTGTAAGAAGATTGTTTAATATCTGTAGCAGTGCAGCTCACAACCCTGAGTAAGTAAGCTCACAAGCTGAGCTTACTTACTGTGTGAGAGGAAAAATGTTTTAGAGGACCATTTGCAGATCTTTAACATAGTTAAAAACAAAAGGTAGTGCTAATGCATCTGAACCAGATTATTAAGAACAAACCTGGAAAATATTCTGACCCAATTCCCTTAAAATTCTCTGAAGCAGCGGTCCCAGGCTTTTTGTTTTAATCTTGCTTTTAAGATCTCTGTGGTTAAGAAATAGTGTAGAGAACATTCGTCTATTCTCTACTTTCAGTCACAGGATCCCTAAGGAGCAGTGGTGGCTGAAGCTCCGTCCTCTAATGAAAATCCTGGCCAAGTATAAGACAAGCTATGACGTGTCCGACTCCGGGCAGCTGGAACACGTGACGCGGGTCCGACCCAAAGACAGCAACACCTCAACGGCCATCTGAACCGCCTCACTTCCACACGCAGAGCTTCACTTCAACAGGACAACAGCTTCACAAAACAGTGACGGCTACTCACTCACTGACTGATCAGCTGCTGACTGACTGCAAATACGTTAAGGTAGATTATAAAAGATAGGTTATTTTAAAAGCTCTATTGAATGGTAAAGTCACGGCACTTTTCAGAAGGGATTCTATATTATGGGTCATGGGATTTGAGATTTTATTAAGTAGTGTGAACTTCCTAGCAGCGCTAATATTTTATTTTATAGATCCCTAAAAGTATTATATAAGTAAACACACATATATGGACCCTGTTCATTATGTACTGTATAAGTATTTAGATTTTATCTCCTAAAGAGTAGCTATATCTAATTTTATTACTTGAAGATATGTAGCTGAGCAAATGTTGTGTAAACACAGCTTGGCTGAAATCTGGCTTTTGTCACCTTTACCTTGTACTGCACTTTGAGCCCCATATTTAATACGACCCCCTAAAGCTGCTTATACAGAGAGAATATATTTCACGAGGATCACATGCTTTCAGCATGTTGGCCAGGTTGATTATAAAATGTTGAAACTTGAAGGATGTTTTTCTTCTGGGGGTTTTGGGACGAGCTGGTTGTGTGTCCTGTCACCTGCTAATTGTGTGTTTGTTGTGTTGTTGCCTTTGCTTTTTGTATCCACCCTGGGCGTTGTGTCTGGCATCTTGTAGTGGTTATCTGTAAGTAGGGTCCAATTGGCTGTTGCTGTAGCTCCTCAGTGAGACGGAGAGTGTCTGAGACTACGCAACATTTATGTGCTGGCAGTGTGACGTGTTCTTTCACAGAGTAATAAAGCATTTATTGTGTTGAAACTCTAACTGTTTTGTGTTATTGTATCTCACTTTTATGTCGCTGGCTCTTTGTATTTGTTTGATGGGAGGAGCCTGAGATGTTGATTGTTGGATTGAGTCATAAATTAAACCGTAATGTTGTGTAACTTCACACAGGCACCAGTATAACTTCTATCCATTCATTTAGACAGGGGCTTCAAAATATCTGCAGCCATCTTGGTAAAGCAGTAACTAGCAGAACCATGAGATTTACTTAGGTTCAAGTACTCTGGCAGGAAGTAATTCTGTAAAAAACAGTAAATTACCAGGACAATGGGGACACTGATTGTGGAACGAGACCATACATCCATTCGCTTCCGCTTATCCTTTTCAGGGTCGCGGGGGGCGCTGGAGCCTATCCCAGCTGTCATGGGGCGAGAGACAGGGTACACCCTGGACAGGTCGCCAGTCTGTCGCAGGGCTAACACACAACGACAGACAACCATTCACACTCACATTCACACCTAGTGGCAATTTGGATTTTCCAATTAACCTATCCCCACAAGCTGCATGTCTTTGGACGGTGGGAGGAAGCCGGAGTACCCGGAGGGAACCCACGCAGACACGGGGAGAACATGCAAACTCCACACAGAAAGACCCCGGCCTGATGGTGAAATTGAACGCAGAACCTTCTTGCTGTGCGGCAACAGTGCTAGCCACTAGGGCTGCTTGATTATGGCAAAAATGATAATCACGATTATTTTCACTGAAATTGAGATCACGATTATTTGACGATATTTATTTAACCCTTTAAGACCTACCATAGAACCAAGTCCGCCAGAGCTTATATTATTTTTTTTGTACATGCTGTAGTGCCATTTGTGGGAGCATTTCAAGTTGCTATACATCAATACAACTGTTATAGCCCATATTTTAATAATATGTATGCATTAAGTCCATAGTAACTACATTAATTGCAAACAAGTGCAATAAACTACAAAAAAATTGAAAATCGTTTTTGTTTTGTTTACATATATTTCTACTTGGAGAAATTTAAGAGGTTTATCCCTCAAAACTTTAAATACAAAAAAGTTGCAAAAAATAGTTTACAACAACAGGAAATTTATTTTGAGTGTCTTCATAGTTTTATTTTGGAGATACAGCAATTTTTATATACTGCAGGAAAAACAAAAAAAACAATCCTATGATGCAAATTTGCAAAGAAAACAGCACGTGCATCAAAATAAACTATTTCCAGCTGTGCAATTCGAGTTCTAAGCATCCCAGCAACTATTCAGAAAAGTATAGAGTCAAACATGACTTATAAAAACACTAGTATAAGTATAGTATAGTATAGTTTTTTACTTAAGGCCTACAAGTAAAAAACTACATTTTCCGCAAAAATGACATCACTTCCGGTTTCGGGCAGGAAATGTGATAGTTCGAGTTGACGTCTGTTTCACTGTGGGAAGTGTTAAGAACAGCTGATCGGATTGGCAAAGCGTGTTTCTGGAATATTATGTTTTTGTTACTGCAAGCGCTTTTTATGCAATTTTTGCAAAGCTTTATGTGGAAGGAAACCGTGACCGAGGACAAGCTGATGGCATAAGATGTAAGTACAACTCCTCCGGTTTCATATGCAAAACAAATTATTGCGCTAGCTTAGCGGTTCAGGTTCTACAGGGATTTAAAAATAGTTACGCAAAACGGAGTGTGCTGCTCTGACCGGCTTTAAAGGGTTAACAATAACAATGTATTGAATAATGACTTTAAAAAATAATATAAAATAGTGTGCAAATACTGATAACAGTGCAAATGTTTGCAATATAAGAAATAAATGAAAAATGTAAACATCTATGTTTAGTCAACTTTGCAGTGTTGCTCTGTGGTGCAGCTACTACATCGTAGCAAAGTTTACACACTGTCTACTTGATCCACGTCTAACTCCGCCAACCCATAATGTTTCCACACCACTGAAGTTTTTTTTTTTTTTTTACCTCTTTTCAACCAACGGCAGTCACTCTCCTCTCCAAATAACTTCTGCTTAGCTTTCCGAGCTTCCCTCGGGTCCTCTTAATTGTTGTGACGCGTGTTCGAAATGGAGAGCGGTGCGCTTGACTTACCACACGGAGCAGCGCGAGAGTAAAGCATGAGGGAGGGTCTAATAATCGGCTCAGTCATTTTTAATGATCGTTGAAAGCCCAGATCGTAATCGTGATTAAAATTCGATTAATTGAGCAGCCCTACTAGCCACTGTGCTGCCCACTGCCTACTGTTAAAACTACCTTTAAAGTATTTGAGCCCAGGCAGAAATATTACACAAATATCTTAAATACTGGACCAATTAAGTCAATATTTGGGGAAACTAATTTCTTTCCCCCAGGAATAAAGTGTTTTAATGACTCACCAATGACAGATTTTGTATTCCAATGTCATGATGCAGCATTTAATTCTAATATGTACATAACAGAATATGAATAGGCAGTCATACAAGTATTTCAAATGGCAGACACTGATTAGGTAACTTTCTTCCTCTTTCTTTTGTGCGGTTCAGCTTTCTTTTTGCCACCATTTAAAACATTTCTGAGATAACACTTGTTCTTTGGATGACCACTTTGAAAATATCTACTGACAGTCCTATTTTATAATCCATGAAGGATCTTTTTTAATAACGTCATTCTCTGGGCCCAGAATGGCAACGCCACACGTCTTCTGACCAGCACTGAGGTACCTGCAGAAAAAAACGAGGGATTATTTTGCGGGCATAAGAAAGCTCTACTTGTTGTAAATAAACAGCAGCATCTTGACAAATTGCATTTTGCAGGATTGGTCAGTTTTACCTTTCAGCCACATCCACTAGGTTTTTATGGTCAACAGCAAAGAGTCTTTGTCTGTGACTCTGCTTCATCTCGTCCGTGACCCCACTGAGGAACTGACCCATGCCTGCACCAAAGACAGAGTCACAAGCTTTGCATCAGAACATAAAGAATGCTGAAATTACAGCTTCAGCTAAGGGATCCATTCGCTCTATAAATTCAACTGTATATTATTACTTCAAGTCTAAAATGATGCAAAATAGTTAAAGATGGGGGAAGGTAGCATGTGCACCACACTGGCTGTGAGAGTCTGAAGGCAAAGTTCTGTACAGATGCATAAACACACACAAAATTTACTCTATTATGAAGCCTTTTTGAATATTTACAGATTCATTCTCATGCAAGGACAGAATGTGTTAAAATCCTTTAAAGGTTTGATGTAAACTGATCCAGGCAGCTGCTTTCAGGGAACCTCTCATCACTCAGATGGCACCTCACCTTTGTCTGCGGGGGCCACAGGTGAGTCCACCGCTGAGAAGACTGACAGTTTGGCTTCGTCGATGTCTTGCTGGGTGAACTTTCCTGACTTTGCCCACTCGATACCGTTACCAAAAGCAGATAATGTCTGCACTGTGTTTGGATCCCTTGGACACAGAAGAGACAACACATGAGGTCAAAACTCTCCGAAATTCTTATCATAATTTGAACTTTCAATGTTTCCTGCCTTCCTTCCCTATTGATACACAGTAAACCTTTGTATTGAACTTCTACCCACCTGTAAGAGTAAAAGGTGAACAGGCCTCCTCCTATCTTGGCCCCGCCTCCATAAGCTCCGCCTTTCTCACGGATCTCTCCATGAAGAAACTTTGCTGTCATCATCCTGGCTAAGATGCACAAACTAATGAAGGAGTAAAGAGAAAGTGTTTACTGCATGCAGTTATTACAAATGCATAACTGAGAAAAAAAAAAAAAAGCAACACATTTTCAGTAAAATTAAGTTAAAGAACACACTAAAGCCGCCATAAACTGTGTTACAGTTATTTACCTGCTGCTAGCAGGATGTAATGATATCGTTACCTGGCATAGTCCTTGTGGGAGAAGGGCACTGCGCGAATACTCTCACTGACAAAGTTGACAGGGAAAGGCATCTGAAAGAAAGTCTTCATTGGACATGGATGGAAGGTTGGCTCCTGAAAAATGTAAAACCGCAAATTAATTTAATTCTAAATCAGAAATGGATTACTTATTGAATTATGAAGATGTTAATTGTAACAAAACAATTCTTCAAAAATTGATCAGTGGATTAAGAAAGAAATAAAGAAAAATGTAACTATTGAACCTACTGATATTAGTTTTCTTCGTGGGCCATTGTCATCCAGAGGGTTTATCGGCTTCTGCAATAAACACAAAGATTAAAAAAAAAAAAAAAAAATTGGATTGATTATAACAATGAATTAATTCATTTACACATATTTTGTTTTCCCTGTTCAACTTCACCTCAATAATATTTGGTCTGACAGGTTTGCGTTCCTTTCTGTTCTTAGCCACATCCTTTATAAAACCCTCCAAGTGTGCCGCTGCATCAGATACTTTCTCTGGAGTTGAGTTGATTGCACATCTATATGGACACATTTAAAATAAGATGCGTTGAGTGCCTGATATTTCACTATTTTATAGTTCATTATTTACAGTGAAATAAAGATAAAGTCTACATATAGCAGGTGTATTATGGACCCACCTCATGTTGTTTGGGTTGAAAAGGTGTATTTTGAGCCTGGGTAACGTTCGGATGATTTGGCTGAGGTCTGCCATCGCAGCTGTTCTCTTCATAAACGTAACCTGTTGTTAGAAGATGAAGTATTGGTTCCAAAGTATTGACACCATCACATCTCTACCCTTTGTTGCAGAAATTTAAAATAACATGAATAGTGATTTTAAACATACAGTACATTTTCTTTGACACAAGACACTGTTGGATGGAGTTTGGAACCAGGCCCGGGGAGCGTGCCTGAGGGCGAGCGCCTAGTTGCTGGGACTTAGTTCATGAGGCCTGGGCGGGCCTGGCCCCGAAAATGCATGGCTTGGTGTTGAACCAGTCTCCTGGAGAGGGGCTTGAATCTGTCTGAGTCTGGAGTTGCCCTTGGTGAGAGGCAGTAAGCTGGGGTGGGTATCTAAGTATCCCCTCAGCTTGCTGCCAATATGTTGGGGTTTTTCTGGTGGATGAGAGGATTTGTTCCTGGTGCCTTCAAGACAGGAAATAGGTCCTGACTGTCATCTGTAGTCCGCAGGCTGATGATTGCCTGAACATGGTCCATTGCACTGAGCTGCAGCTACAAGGTGGTTGGTGCCTGTGGTGGTGGTAACCCCCGAACCAGATGGTGGACACCTGAGGTGGAGGGAACCATTAGGTTGAAGAAGGAATCCTATCCGGCTTTGTTAGCCGGTGGGACTTTGGAGGCAGTACTTAGTAAGTACTTAGTGATGTGGACACAGTACCGGTCAGTCGAGGTGAAGAGAGCTGAACATAAAAGCAAAGCTCTTAATTTACTGGTTGATCTACATCCCTACACTCGCCTATGGTCACGAGCTTTGGCTAATAACTGAAAGAACAAGATTGCAAATACAAGCGGCAGACATGAACTTTCTCCGAAGGGTGACTCAGACTATAGCCAATACACTTCCACATTGAAAGAAGCCAGTTGAGGTGGTTCCCTGAGTCAGATGCCTCAACCACCTATGTCCCACTGGGACACACTGGTGAAATTATATCTCTCAGCTGGCCTGGGGACACCTTTGTGTTCCCCCGGACATGCTAGAAGAGGTGTCCGGGGAGAGGGAGGTCTGAGGATCTCTGCCTAGGCTGCTACCTCCACAACCCGGCCCCGGATAATTAGAAGAAAATATAAAACAAACAAATAAACAAGCAAAGCAGCTTTGCGGATAGCTGGATTTTTCTGAAAGGTTAAGCCTTTATTAAAATGTACAAAGATACCTGTTCCATCCCACCAAAAGTCTCCTGGAGGTCTCCAGCTGGAGTGAGGTGACGACCCGCCCGAGTCATAGCATACAGGTGACCTGAGTATGCGATACTATTGGCCAACTCCTGTGCTGACTGCATCACCAGCACCCTCAGGCGCTCCTCGTCATCAAAGTGAGGACTAAACGACAAAATAAGACCCATTAACTGACAGTTCCATCTGTTGGTGTCGCTAGCAGTGGAAAATGTAAAAAGCTGGGAGGAGTTACCTGTTGAATATGTCGCTCCACAACTGAAACATGTGAGGAAGATTCCTCTCCAGGCACGAAGAAGATAAGAGGATACCCTGAAACAGAAGGTAGAGATCCAGATGTTCAACCACAGAAAGGAAGTGCTAAGAGCTCACTGAAGTGTCTTTAGAGATAAAGTCTTGGTCTAAAGTTTAATTCTATCCTTCATGAATTATTTGATTATTTATTATTATTTTTCATTTGTTATTTCTTTTCAGAGAGGCCAACAGATTCAGTTCATGCCACTGTGCACTGTGTAAAAACACAAGGAATCAAGCTGAAAGCTACTTTCTGTTTTGCATTTTGCACACAGCAATGATCACAGATAGAAAGGTGTTATTGGCTTAAAACACACTTAGCTGGCACTGACCTGCTCATATGTATCCAGCTCGTTGCAGTCAGTGATGACCTGAGTGGAAACAGACATGCCCCCTGTCCTCAGCTCCATCTGCTGGGCCTGCTGCCTATAGTCCAGAGCTCCACAGCCCATCCTAATTAAACAGACAAACATATGCGGACACACAAACAGACATTTGAAAAATCTTTAATACTCCATTGTGCAATCCATTTGGCATTGCATCACAGTCTGATAATTTTTTTTCAACAACCTAATCTTTTTTTATGTTTTCCACTGTGATTACACCACAGCACACTTACCTTATTAAGGTCCCCAATAGGGATGGGTACCGGTGTCCGTTCTGACATAAACGGTAGTAACCACCGAAAAGCAGCGCACATTTCGGTGCTTTTTTTTTTCCTGAGCTGTGATACACTTTTAGCCAATCGTTTTACGTTTCCGAGAATAGTAGGCGGGGCCAGGTACGTACGTTCTGTTAGCGCAGAGCTACAGATTAAAAATGTCCAAGGCGAAGCAGTTAAAAGTCTGGCTGTACTTCACAGCAAAATATGCAAACTCAGCAGCCTGCAACAAGTGCTTTAAGCTGATACTGTGATACTGTCAAAGGAGGTAACACCTCAAATCTCATGAAACACCTGGCGACGCATAGCGTTTTTTTAAAAGCCGAGAAATGCGCCGTATTTGATGGCAGCAGCAGCCGTTCTTCTCTGCGTGAGTAGCTTAATGTTGTTCTTGTGTGATTTACGTTTAGTAGGCTAACCACGTTATTACATTAATGCATGTAAGGTGAACTAGCAAACATCATCATAGCTACATGCGGCTGTCTTCTTGTTTGATGGCAGATGCTCCCTTCACCCTGGCCAAAAAGGCTAAAATGACCAAAGAAAAAGTGGAAAACAGTTAAACATGAGAGGTTTTTGGACAAAGTTTGTGTTTTTTCCATTGTTTAAGCACTGCTTCCAGCCAAGAGTGATACCATATATGCCCCATAGCTGCAGAAAAGGCTAACATTGTTATCTTTTTACAAAAAAACAGCTGAACATGAGAGGTTTTTGGACCAATTTTGTGTTCTCCATTCTTTAAGCACCGGTTTGAGCACCGTTTGAGCACCGGCACCGTTTCAAAAGTACCGATTTGGCACCGGTATCGGATAAAACCTAAACGATACCCATCCCTAGTCCCCAAAGACTGTGTTCACATGAGTCAACACCAAATATTAACAGGCAAACCAGAAAACCCAGAAGAGATTACCAGCTCAGTGCTAAACTGGTTTTCAAATAACATTTGAAAATAAAATAAATATTCAAAGCTGAAAAAGAATTCAAAGATCAGCTTCAGTCTGTAGTATTAATCAGCACAAAGTAATCCAGAAAACTTGATAAGTATTTCATTTGGAAATATTTAAAAGTATTTAAAGAATGATGTATCAGCAGGAAGAGACATTTACCAGGACTCCTGAGCGCTAATCCTTGCTAGTAAGCACCGCATTTCAGATTCATCTTGTTCTGGTCTTGCAGACCAACAGGTTACTCACTTGGTAATAACACTGCAGAAGAGCGGGACGAAAACCTTGAGGTCCTCTGGAAGGGTGTTGAGATTACACAAAGCTCTGAAGTACACCAAACCATTGGTGGGCTGCTCACAGTACTGGACCGGAACGCCTCCTATGAAGAATGAGAAAGTGCTCTATATACAGTTTATATAAGACAACAGTTTTCGTCACACGCTCTTTGTAAATCAGCATAGACTCACACCTGCAGTGCTTATTTGAACAGGAGTGATGGGTATCGTTGGCTCGATGTCAGACACTTTGAGTGCTGGCAGGCAGGAGACATCCTGGGTTTGACTCTGAGCAGCCAGCAGCTCCAGACCTTTCCGAGAAGAAAAATCACATTATACTAACATCTACTGAATGCAGACCTGTCTTAATATACAATGCTTCAGGTCGGTAATATTCAGTTTAACAGATTACACCCACGAGTGATCAATCTTCTGGCAGTTCAAATGTTACCTTTCTCATAGATCTGCTTTCTGTCGCTGTCAGAAAGAACCTCGATTTTCTTCTGAAGTTTCTCCTCCTCAGCTTTGGCCTGTTTCTCCAGGTAGGACTCCTCTGGGCTCATTGACAGAGTCAGTCGGTGTGTGTTCTCCTAAAAACCAGTCAATGACAATTAATCCGAGGTGGCATCCTTTGTTAGCAAATACCTGCTCTGCATTATCCTTGTTAAAGCATTTATATATTTATGTTATATGTTTTTTCATTTGTTTCACGAAAGGACTCAGGAAATGTTTTTTGATACTACAACATAAGAAATAAACTGTCAACTATGAAACAAAGTATTTTATTATACTCTCAGCCTGTAACTGTGCAATTTATCTTCCCAACAATGTTAAATAGTAAAGCCCTGAACCTGTAAGTAACATAATTTAATGAAGACATACAAACAAAAAATATTTCAAACACTATGTGCTTAAATCACCTTAAAGTATTGCCTGACTTTCTCCTGGAGAAAGCGAGGGTTTTCCTTCAGGGCTTGTCTGAACTTGGCAACACTGTCACTGATCTGCAGCAGCTCCACCGGGTCCCCATCATGGTTCCACGATGAAGCTATGTACTAATAACATAAGATGAATAAAGGTTTTGGTGAGGAATTTACTAGGATTATTTACACCTTATAATATATAAAACTCTTAAACACTGTACCAAAGACAGCCTCCCAAAAAATAACAACAGTTAAATTCACATTCTTGATTTGTACAGAATTTAAACGAAAAAACAGGGGAAACAAACATTCAATGTGAGGTTTTATGCAAAATGAACACACACTAATAAACAGCACTGCAAAGCCATACTTGGACGTAGGCGGTATGTTTTTACAACTACAAGTGCCCTTGTAGTTGTAAAAACAAAATAAAGGTCACAGATAAACAACAGTAAACTCACCGAGGCCAGAGACAGGCCGAAGTTTGTGGTCTGATGTTTAATCTGGATCTCAAGCTTATGGATAAGGGCCTCAATCCTTCTCTCCTCAAAGCCATTCCTTTGTTAAATGACAAGTGTGAAAATTATTCTTTGGCTTCTTCCTTCTTTCCTGTTTTAGCTTTTTTCAACAATTAAATCTTAAGTCATACATATGCTTTAAACCCTACAGTAAAGATCCTGCTGTATTCTGTCGCTCACTCTGTGCAGAGAAAGTAAAAGTCCTGAGGTATAAATGTTACAGAAATATTGGTTTTTCAGTAAATACAACAAGTCTGTCATATTTTGTAAATTGTAACTTATAAGTGGCAAAGCTGTGCCTCCTCTCACTGCTCACCAATGGAACTAAATGCTTAACCAATTCGTGAACACACTCAAAAAACAAAACAAAAACATTAGAAAGACCCATGACTTTTATTTTGCCCAGTAAAAAATTGAAAAATTGATTCCAGCATACAATGTTTTATTTGTTTTCCTACATTTTTAAAATCTGCTACATAAAGTGCAAGATAACAGTTGCTGTATAGGCTTTAGTTTGTTACGCCAAAGAAGGAAATTTTGACAAGAGAGGAGACTTGATCAGGGAACTTACTCTATAATTTTATCGATGGTTTGGCTGATGATCTGCTTCACTCTCTCTATATCCTCCTCATCAACTCCCTGCAGTCCGATACTGAACGACGCCTCTTTGGTGCTGCCATCATATCTGCAGGATGCAACACTTGTATCAATACTCCACAAGTACATGCAGGTTATGGATGCTTAAATGGAATTCTTGCGTAACAAGTGGTAAGAGAATTTGTGAAGAGTAAGTAGGTATACAGACCCAAACTGTATGCATCAGTTATTAAACTTCCAACAAAACTGGTGAAATTAAAGGTTTGATGTGGATGTTATAACGCCTGCACACATACCCAACAACAGAAGAGAAGTCTGTTCCCAGTTTGGGTTCGATGAGAGATTTGTAGAAGGGAGAGTTTGGCCCAGAGATCATCAGAGAAGACAGCAAGCTGAGAGTGAGTCCTTCAAATGCATCAGTGATGCTAAAGAGAAAAACAACAATAAGAAAAAAAACACCCATTTTTACTGTCAGGAACACTATGGGAGAGTCAATGTTGAAACTTTAACAGGAACTTTCCTTAATGTGTGAAGCACTGTGTCACAGTGGGTTCTTATGGGTTAAAATGGCTCTTGAAAAATTATCTACAAAAAGGACTATATAAAACAACCTAATTGAAATTAAAAAAAAAAAGATCAACTCTAAAAGAGGAAGAAGTATGTGGGGTTACATCTCATGTTGAACTTGTTGAACTGATTTTTAGCAGATATCTCTACAGGACACAGCAGGAAATAAATGATATAATCTTACTCTCCCAGCAGATAGCTCACACACACTGTGTTCTGCTTGTTTGGATCTGGAGCCAGAGGATCAGGACTGCAAGTCACATGGTCCTCTTTCTGGGAGAAAAACAAATATTCACAAATCAAATATTCAACTACCTTTTGTAGCAACTAAAAGCATTCTTTGAAATGATAAAAGAAACAGAACTTTGTTTATCTGATTCAAGGCAAAATAGATTATCACTCCAACACACTGCAGCAGAGACAAGCTTAATGTGAGCTTACAGGACTGGTCCAACGTGGCTGAGAAGGAACTTCTGTTTTCGGGTCGATGCAGGCAAACTTGGACAAAGCTTCTTCTTGAATCTGCTTCAGATGAGGTTCTAAAGGCAAATCTCCATAAGTGAAGAACCTAGATGTAAGAAAACATTTAAAAACAAAAATCTCGTTTGTTTATAGGGCAAGATATTCTAATGTTCCCAGTTCACATTTATTTTACAAAACAACCCCAAAACGCTTCAACCATAATTAGTCATATTTAGGGATGGGTATCGTTTAGGTTTTATCCGATACCGGTGCCAAATCGGTACTTTTGAAACGGTGCCGTGCTCAAACGGTGCTCAAACCGGTGCTTAAAGACTGGAGAACACAAAATTGGTCCAAAAACCTCTCATGTTCAGCTGGTTTTTTGTAAAAAGATAACAATGTTAGCCTTTTCTGCAGCTATGGGGCATATATGGTATCACTCTTGGCTGGAAGCAGTGCTTAATCAATGGGAAAAAAACACAAACTTTGTCCTAAACCTCTCATGTTTAACTGTTTTCCACTTTTTCTTTGGTCATTTTAGCCTTTTTGGCCAGGGTGAAGGGAGTATCTGCCATCAAACAAGAAGACAGCCGCATGTAGCTATGACGGTGTTTGCTAGTTCACCTTACATGCATTAATGTAATAACGTGGTTAGCCTACTCAACGTAAATCACACGCGAACAACATTAAGCTCCTCACGCAGAGAAGAACGGCTGCTGCTGCCATCATCATCCGTCATCATTTCTGCTACACTGACAGGGCTAGGGGCCAGGACTCTCCTCTTCGTGTTTTTGGGAGATATTGCTAACTCCAGGTCCGATAACTGGCAACCCACGCACAGTAGATGTGCTCGGTGTGAGGTCTCGCAGGCTATCATACGGCGCATTTCTGGGCTTTTAAAAAAAACCCGCTATGCGTCGCCAGGTGTTTCATCGGATTTGAGGAGTTACCTCCTTTGACAGTATCACAGTATCAGCTTAAAGCACTTGTTGCAGGCTGCTGAGTTTGCATATTTTGCTGTGAAGTACAGCCAGACTTTTGACCGCTTCGCCTTGGGCATTTTTAATCTGTAGCTCTGCTCTAAAAGAACGTACGTACCTGGACCCGCCTACTATCCTCGGAAACGTAAAATTATTGGCTAGAAGTGTATCACAGCTCAGGAAAAAAAAGCACCGAAATAAAGCACCGAAATGTGCGCTGCTTTTTGGTCTGGTTACTACCGTTTATGTGACACCGGTACCCATCCCTAGTCATATTCTTACAGTAACTCTGGATGATTTATGCATGTGCCTATTTACCTTGCGTTGCTGGGATGGTAGTGTGTGGCATGGAATTGTTTAAGTTGCTCCCATGTAAGGTCAGGAATGGCCAGAGGTTCTCCCCCTGACACCACAGAGTAGGTATGGTCAGGATACAGTTTGTTCTGGAGGTGCTGGGCGTACAGACGCTCATTGTCTGACTGTAAGTACACACAGCAAGAAACATTATTCTAAACTAAACATTTATTACAAACATTTTCTGTTTTTATAAATGAAAAAGCTTAAAGTTGGTTTGCAGCAGGCACTCTGTTAATTTTGAACAAAGTCATACTTCTTACTCTTTTTTTTGAGTCCACACACAGACACAGTGTAACCCTGTCTCCAGTGTTTTCTTATCATCCACCATCTTATCAGTTCAAGGCTAAACGCTGTTTATTTACACAGTTAAAGTGCCAGAGTGACAATTTTTATTAGACAAAGAAAAAAAGGAGTGCTGTTCAGAAGAATTTATTACTTTCCTGCTTTTTTTCTTATTCTTCTTCTTTTTTTTTTTTTAAAGTTATGCAGTCGTTAAAGGCTTCTGTAAGTGTGAACTGCCTCAAGCAGTTTTTATTGATTTTTTTAAAAAAAAAGAAAGAAAGAAAAAGTCATATGAAAGTAAAGTATTTCTCTTAAGTATGAAAAAATAAATTGAAAAAAAAAATAAATTAAAAAAAAAGAGTTGTTTACTTTGCATTTGATGGAGAGTTTGTAACCGAAAAGTACCCGAGGTGGGGAAAAAAGAGCATTTATGAAAATATTATATTCTATACATTTAGAAGCTTTGTGGCTGTGTCAACTTACAAAAGCACCCTTCATTTCATTAAACACCACTCCTTTAAACATTAGAGGGGAGTTGTTATCTGTGGGGTCTTCATTCTCCAGCCTCCAGCCTTCCTGCCTGGAAAATAAACCACAGACAATCAGATCAGACAGCCAGGCTTTCTTAGCTGGCTCAACAAAAAACCTAAAACCCCAGTCGGTGATAACAGGTATTATATTGGTGGTTATTGGTTTTATCTTTGAAGCTGGGCTTCCTGCTTCTGCCTGTGCTCACATAAAAACTAGGGTTTCATGAGACATACGACTGAACAAAATAATCACTGAGTGACACCAAGTTCAACCAGAGAGGTGATGATGATGATGATGATGACGACAACTGGTAATAAAAATCTGTAACGAACCAAGAATTAACAGTAAAATGTAACCTTGTTGTAAAGAGAATAAGAGATTACTGCTGCAGAGGTTTCATCACATAGAGCGACAAAATTAAGATTTTAAATTTAACACTGAGTGAAGTCGCGCTGCTGTTTTATTTCTCAGGTGTCGACAGCACAAAAGAAATCTGAAACTTTAAACTGAATACATTTAAACATCAAAGTTTACTGTCCCACAGTCTAACAAAGGAACCGCCCAAATCACTTCAGTTTGTCTTCAGATCAAACAATGTCTCATACAGTTTGCCCTTCTTTAACTTCTTTAAGTGATTTTTGTACGGTACACTTTATCAGCTTGTACATATGAAACATATTGTCCAAGCACAGACTCTACATTGTACCTAAAACATGCTGTAAATAAAAGAATTGTTGAAAACATGGCACTTCTGGACGACTTCAAACTAAAACTTGGTGATTCATGCTGATTTAGCCAGATAAATAACGCCACTTTGCTGACACAGAAACCTCAGACTTTAATAGCTTAATGAGGCTGATTGACTTTAATCTAACTTTGTAGTTCACCCCTCAGCTATCTTCATTTCATCAGAGAGAACAGATCGGACACACAATCTATACTTCTCATCACTGAAGTGCCACAATAACGGCATCATATCTGAAAATAAAACTTGTTTACCGTTTTGCACTTGATTGCAGTACAAACTTAATTGCAGTTACACTCGTAAATGTAAATACGTAACGATGATCTAAACTCACCAGAAATCCTGCTCTCGTAAACAAGGAAAAAAAACTGCATCCAGATACACCGATAGAAGATTCTGGAAGTCCTTCCCATTTTGGGTTGAGAACGGATACATGGTGTAGTCACTGGCTGTTTATCAATAATGGGAAAGGTCTCATCAGAAATGTGAGAAATAACCAACAATCATTTAGAATACCTTTCATTTTCTTTTGAAGCTGAATGATAAAATAATGACTGGTTTTTGATTAAATAACCACTTAGCTTGCACTTCTGAGAATTAACTTTATTTGGTGCATGGAAACACTCATTGTTATTACTTAACGCAATAAGTAAATATAAAAAGCATAAATAACATAAATTAAGAATAAATATAAAAATCCAAGTGTAAACACATTACAGTGCAAGAATTTACATGACTAATGAACAAGCTTTCACAGCTTTTCTCTCGTGGACTTGTAGGTCACACAGTCAATTGACGTCCAAGTTATGCTTCCATACCTGTGAATGCATTCATGAAAGTGGACAGCGACCTATTGAGCATCTTGAAGAAGGGGTCTCTGCAGGGATATTTCTCAGATCCACACAGCACTGTATGCTCCAGGATGTGTGGTACCCCTGTGCTGTCCATGGGGGTCGTCCTGAACTGGACACTAAGGGAGAGAGACTTTAAGTATTTTTAAAAGGCTAGATTGTTTTTACGTATATAGTTTTGTTATGACTTGAGCAAAACAAACAAACAAAAAAGCCCCACAACGCTAACCTGAAGAGGTTGTTGGAGTCATCCCGTGCTGCATGCAGATACTGAGCTCCAGTTTTATCGTGCGTCAGCTTCACTGCTGTGAGAAACAGGTCAGGGACCGCTACAACCTGGGAAGGAACAGAATTAGTAGCTTTGATCACAAATGGTTTGAGAGCAGGTTCATAAAGGATCATAGCTCACAGCAAGATAAATGGAAGTTCAGTCAACAATAAAAGAAATGTCACAACAGATCTCTCACATTTACCTGTAGAGAACAGTTCCACATTTTTGAAACACGTCTTAAAATATTTTACAAGCTAACCCCACATAACTTAGTTATACTGCATTAATGTCACCTAACAGAGTCAAGCCAAAATTTAAAGTGTTCCTACTTCTTTGACCGTAAAGCCGTGGATCTTCTGCCCCGGTTGGTACTGAAGGGCTCTCTCTCTGGCTGAAGTGCTCTTCAGCCTCCATGTGTGCTGCTGTCCATTGAAACTTAAAGAAAAAAAGGAGTGCAAAGTTTAGTAGGTATTTTTACAAAGAATATAAAATATATCATACAAAATAATCATAATACATAATTTAATAATGGTTATTGTGGTTTACAGTAGATGCCAAAGTTTCAGTTATGATGTTCCTCTGAAAATGTTGAGGTTAAAGGGCTGGACTGAAAGCCAATGCCCAAAGAAAAACTCTGAATGACCGTCAGAAAGCCTGGAGAACTACTGCTCAAGAAACATTAAAAATGCCAAGAAGGTATAGTTACTTGGAAAAAAAAAAACTATAAAGAAATGAGGGATGACTCAAGACTTTTGAGCACTATTGCACTTTTTTGGGACTTTTTGACCATATCCACCATGTCTTTTCAGACATGCCCACCCAGGTAAGAGTCTAGTAAGACAATTTCCAGTTGGGACCACAGGCAAATACTAATCACAACAAATCTCAGAATGACTTGAAATGGTACAACACCTGTGCCGGCTCATAGAAAGCCTTTATCAAACCCTAAATTAGCTATCGTTACCCGTCACTGGAACAAAATGCAGACATTTAACCTCTACTACAGCTCCTAAAGCAATAATAACTGATTACTGGCTATAAACAGTAACGCTAACTCTGAAGCCATAGGTTCTCATCATTGATTGCATCAGCTTTTTCATCAGTCTTGTTTCTACTATTGTATATAAAGTAACAATATTTGAACTACACATCAAGGTTAACACTGTCTTTCTGTCTAGACAGAGTCGACAAAACACACACACAAAATTCCCTAATTAACGGTTAGCTTCAGGACGTCTTGGAAAACTCACCTTAAGTATCGAAGTTTCTGGAACACTGACTTCGTCTGTCGAAACATTGTTACTAAATTAAGTTACTACCCCTACCCTTAAAGTGCCCAGTTTTAAACTTACACACACTCCTACGGGTTAATTGTCATTATTTGACTGAGCATCCTGTGCCGTCTGCTACCTAACATGCCGTGTGTAGCGGTGCCGTTGACGTTGAATGGGAACGTACACGTAAAAATGGCTGCGACACCGGCGCGCGTCGCAGATCCGACAACAGGTTTCTGCTCGATTTCACCGATCCTACAGCACTGCAATTCTACAGTTACCGACTGAGCAGTTTTTACCACGCGGAAAGCTGAACATTCACCTCGAAGCGTCCCTGTTTGTGATTGGTCAACGTTGAAGAAGAGGAGCTACAATTGGTTAAGCAATGTAAGGTCTCCGAAGTTACTAAACGGTGACTAGAGGGTTTTTTTGAAGGACATTTAAAAACGATCTAATTAGGGACTTTAATTTTGTTACAATTTGTAAAGAACAACAATCTAAATAACGTCATTCCGCTCTCTAAAAGTTTATTAAACTTTAAAAACAAAACACAAATACAGTACAAATTTATATTTAATGCAGTTACAAACAACCTCCAGCAGATGTCAGCATAAGATCGCATTAATTTGACAAAAGATAATTCTCTTCGAGCACGTTTGTATTAGTTTTATCCCCACCCCCCTTTTTTTGTAGCACTCATTTCAAAAAGGTAAACTGTGATTAAAAATGCAAATGTACAATTTTGCTTTCAAGCAGTGCATACACAATCTGACCCAATATTTATTTCAAACAATATTAATGTATATATTAAAACACAGTTTTTAAACCTATGTTGCTGTCATGTTTGCCATGAAATTGCAAAATGGTTTCACTGTAGGAGAAAGCTTGAACACGAATAGACCTAAATAATCTCTGTTATGTTCATCTTTGTCAAAATAACGATTAAGTTACTTTATAGCAGACTATTAATCTTTTTTTTCTTAAAAAAATCATCATGACAGTTGTGCGACTGATTAACGGTCTGTTGTGCCTTACAACTGTGTTAAAATTCCTTTCGATCATTGACATGCAGAGAGTTTTTTGCACTTAAATCCAAGTCTGAGCTGGCTGCAGGATTAGAAATATTTCATCACCATGCTCTATCTGCTTTAGGTTCATTTAATTTTTTTCTAAATTACAGAGTATTTCTTCTTCAGTAGTTTCACAGTAAAAAAAAAAAAGAACTGTAAAGTTGCCAGTGCTCTATAGCCTATATAAATAGAGTGTACATATACTTGAAACTGTATTCTGGACTAAAGCTCTATCTCACTTTAGGTTCTTTGCAGACTCATGTAGATGCATACATTAATTTATTGATTTGTACTTTCTTAAGGAAAAAAATGGATACAGTGATGCAACACAAAGTAATGTCACAAACTAAACCTTCGTTTTTGCTCACCCCTCACCATTTGGCACCCTGACGACAGTTGTTCAGTTTTTCTTTTCATTCCTATTCACAACTGCACCAGATACAATGTATGTTAAAAGTGAAAAAAAGAAATGCAAGCCTCTGCATTAGATACCCTAAAACGATGTGTTAGAAAGGTTATACAGGTGTGATATATTTATTAGAAACCTTGAAGTGATGCTGCAGAATCACAATGGTATCCTATGGGATTAGAAAAGGTAGCTATTTCTCATTACACAGACTCCCCAGCTTCTTGTTTCTTCTATGCAAAAATCAATCTGCGTCTATTGGCAGCAACAGCCAACAGCCTTTTTTTCTTTTTTCCTTCTTTCTTTCGTTCTTTCTTTCTTTTGAATATCTTTTGAGGCACCCACGGTCATCTCTTGTGTTGCACTGACAGCATGTGGGAGATTTTCCAGCAGCATAAAGAGAAGGCCTTGGTAAGCAAGCAGGAGGGGCTTTTGAAAAAGCAGGAGCATCTTTCAGTGCGGTAGCTGGCTCCAGTCTGTTAGTGCCTGTTCATTATTACTAAAAAAAAACCCCAAAACAAACCTTGATCACACAAACAAGGGTTAAAAAGGTAAACTACCGGGAAACAGGCAAAAACGATTACAAGAGAAGTAAAATGTAGCCATGAGGTAACATGATCTCAGTGAAGTTTAACAATGTTTTAAGAATTTGTAAAAGTGGACATGGTGTCAATGGGTCTAAAACATTTCTGTTTTTTCTTTCAAATTTTGAATTAAAGCCTTTTTTTAATGTTCAAACCATCAATCTTTAATCTACAGGAGAAGAAAAACATTTCGGCTGCATGCCTCTTGCCTTGTTAATTTGTTATGATCATGCTTACGCAAAGTTTTGAAGAAGGGCTAATGGAGGAGTGGATCAATCAAGCAGTCTATGAAAGAGAACTCAAGCAACTTTTTATGTGTTTCTGATGCGATAACAAAAAAAAAAATGAAAATAAACTTACGCTCAAATTTTGCTATGTGTTCTTATAAGGGATTTACTGTAGAAGAGCGGAAAAGTAGCAAACAAGTCTACAAAGTCACTTTTCATTTCATGGTGACTTTAAGGTCAACTGAAGGATTACATAGGCCTCTGTTAGCTTGAGCAAGCTCTATACCCCTACTCCTCTAAAAGCCCTTATTTAAATAAAGTAATAAATACATGCGGTCAAGCTATAAAAACCAGGGTTTTGAAAGCATGGAAAGAAGATAGATTTGACAATATGGCACACAAACAACAATTCAGTTTCCAAAGCATACTTTAGGTAATGGAACAATCATATTTCTCTACACAGGATGAAATGTTGTCAGGAAAGTGAGTAGTATGTTGCTGCTGATGTGTTTTTTCCTCCATGTAATCCACAGGATTTTATAAATGTCTGGACTGGCCAGATGCTGGTTCATCCAGGCTTAGGCGACCCATCAGTGTCAAATAGAAAACAAAACCCTCAGCTTCTCATGCGCTTCCTTATTTCAGCCTCAGAGCTTTGTTGTCCAACAACATTTTCCTGTACATGAATGTTTCTTTTATTTCATAAACAACCTTCTACTCTCTGTTACGTTCACTATGAATATAGACAGTCCAGTCTGTATTGGAAAGGGTCTGGATTTCACTTGAACTTTGCTTTTTTCTTTTAAATATAGAAAAGATTTTTCCCTGTTTCAACATGACAACATCCTTCTGTGCAACAACAGCTCCATGTACTAATATCTGCCTCCACTTTGGTTGGAACTTAATTTTCCTGCACAGAGCTCTGATCTCTATCTGATCCAGCACGCTTGGTGTGAATTAAAATACTTGACCACTGTATGAGTCCTATCATACAAAATCACATAAAGGTAATTGCTGCTATAGAGGAAGATGAATGTTTTCTAAGGTTTCACAAAAACATGTCAATCATCACACACATGAGTTCTGTGTGAGTACGGAGCTGGCCATGTAATTTAATTCTCCGTGTACAGACGGAGGAAAACTGTCTATAATCATAAACTGCACAGCATCAAAGCCATTTCACGCATAAGCATGCACATATTTGTGGCCTGTGATATAAAATGAGTTTGACATCACTGCCCTGAACTGTATTTTACCTTTACATTAAATTAATCTGCAAATCTAAGTTGCTTTTTTAAAAACAATTTCTGTTTTGGAGGATAAGACAGCAGACAACAGGAAGAGGCTGTTCTTAGATATAGAGATAACTACATTTTTAACATGGTGAGCATATTTAGTATGTTGCATGTAGCCTTTTACAAAGGATGTTCTTCTTCAAATTTTCAAATTTACAAGCATGCAAAGTGAAAAAAGAGAACAACTACTGTGATCACTAAATATATCCAAGCACAGCAAATAAAGGTGCTGTCATACAAGTGAAAGACCTATAGATGCAAAGTAATGCTCTGGCTAAGTATATATCAATAATAATCTAGCAGTCTTCCAACAGCCTTCTGCCACTGTATGCAAAGTAAATGTTGCTCATATCTACCAAAGAACTAGCATTAAAAACAAAAAAGCGGCTGAGACTGATGGGAATGTCTGATAGCTGACATCTGATAGCAGGTAAGATAGCTTAGTCTGGACCAAAATGTTCCAACCAAGAGCGATAAGCTGGGTTATCATTGTATAGTCATCTAAATTTTAATCTTGTTTTGGGATTACAGGTTCTAATCACATTCTGTTCACATGATGCAGCAACCATTCGTGTGTGGTCACCATTCAGTTACCTGTCACGTCCGTTCTGGGGTTTATCATACCCGTACAGTTTTTTCACTCTTGTCATGAAGGCCAAATAAAGGTCAGGTATTTCATTCAGGTTTAATTATATAGCGCCAAACCACAATCACAGTTGCCTCAAGGGGCTTTATATTCGATGGCACAAAACCTACATTATTCTGGAGAAAAGCCAAACAAACAATAACTTATGAGTAACAACTCTGTGACAGTGGGAAGGAAAAACTACCTCTTAACAGGAAGAAACCTCCAAGAGAACCACACTTAAGGAGGGGCAGCCAGCTGCGGTCTGAGAGCAAAGTGCTGTGTTGGGATAATGTGATACCATGATAATATGATACTTGGGATAATATGATAATATTATGGGGCCTGAGGATTCAAGACTTTGTGAGAAGAGGGATTTTAAATTAAATTCTGGACTCAACAGGGAGCCCATGAATAGAAGTTAATACAAGACAAATACGATCTCTCTTTCTTGTCCCTATCGGTTCTTTTACTGCAGTGTTTTGGATTAACTGGAAGCTTTTTAGGGAACTTATAGAACAACCTTGTAATAATGAATTAAAGTAGTCCAGTCTAGAAGCAATAGATGCACAAACTTGTATTCAGCATCACTCTAACAGGATTTTTAGACAGATGCATATTGCACAGATGAAAAAAGACATGTTTGGTTAATGTGCACTCTGAAGGACACAATCCTGATCAAAATGACTCTCGATCACAGTGTTACTGGAGACCAAGTTAATGCCATCCATCTAGTTAGATATCATGTTTCTAAGATTTTTAAGACAAATATGACAGCTTAAGATAAGATAAGATACGATAAGATAGAACTTTATTAATCCCTCGGGTGGGTTCCTCTGGGAAATTCGACTTCCAAAAAAAAGCACAGCAACGACCGAAGTTACAGTTACAGAATTGTTATATACACACACACACACACACACACACACACACACACACACACACACACACACACACACACACACACACACACACACACATATATAAATACAGAGACAAATATAAATAAAATATACAAAGGGGATAAATAGAATAAATAGGAATAAAAAATAAAAATACAAGTGAATTGCACATTTCAAGTATTGAGTCTATTGCACTGTTGACTATTTACAAAAAGTATTGCACAAGGTATTGTACAGTGAGGTGAAGAGGCACTGCAGCTTAGTTGTTCCCTTTAGTAGCTTTGCATGAAATGTAGGAAAGAAACTGAGATCTTTATGACTTATGTGTATTTTAAATAGTTGATTTATGGAAGCAGTAAATTGTGTGATTCTTATATAGAACTACTCTCCTAGAGCACACAGTATCTTGCCAAAGGATATTTGGCATACCAGGGACCAAACCACAGATTGCACAGAACCCTGTGGAACTCCATGACTAACATTTGTGTGTAAAGAAGACCCCTCTTGTAAACTATCAGATAAATATCATTTAAACCATCACAGCACATTTTTAAAAGCCCAATAGTGTTTTATAATCTTTGTGGTAAAACATTCAGTTAACTGTTTGAGAAAGACTCCTCCAAGAATTCTTGAAATGAGAAGGCTGAAGATTGGTCTAAGTAAAGAAGTGGTTTAATTACAGCCACCCTGAAAGCCTGTCGTACATATCCTGTTGAGAGAGAGATATTGATCATATTTGAAACTGCAGCATTAATTAATGGTAATACTTCACTGAACAGTCTTGTAGGAAAGGGGTCTACTAAACATGTTAATGATTTAGAGAAAGAAATCATTAAAGTTAGTTTTTAAAGTTGCTGTACTTAATGATATGACTGTGGGATGACCAATCATTTTTAACTTTGATGGATAAAATTTTAATTTGACAAAATAAATTATCGTGGGTTGTTTACTTTAAGCTCACCACATCTTTGGGAAGCTGAGCTTTCTCCTTCATTTCAGCTGTAAAACACTGTTGTACCAGGTAATACTGGTCCGGATGGGTGTATATGAAATAACCCACTATTTTAGAAAAATGGGAATGTGTAATTTTCACATACTGAACAATACCCAGCAATGCTTTTTGTCTCCCAGAAATTAAACTGATTTGGAATGAAGCCATTTCCGACTGCATAACAACACGTATTAAAGCACCGAATGATTTGATGCCAGGCGTCAGTGCGTGTGCTGCTTCTGTAAAACACAGTGAGCCAGGAAAGAGCAACAATTTAAATGTTCAAACTGAACAAGCCTGCTGCTTCCTGGGATTTGTGTCCTCATTGCGGTTTCTCATGCAGGTGATGATGTAGGATAAAAGGAGCAGATGTTCTGCATTTTTAATATTGGTCAAATGCATCTCTGCAAATTTTGTGTTAAAAGGTATCAAAATTGCTCGTGAAGAGTCTAATTAATACCTGCATGATTTGAAGTATTGACTTGCTCCCGGTCCCACAACGCTCTTTGCTTGGACACTGGCCGATCTTACAAGGCTTTGCTCTTTTTGCACTGAAATGTCAATTTCTCCCCAGACCTTTTCATTAGTGTACATTTTAGATGGATAGTTGGCCCTGGGTCTGCACTCCCATCCCATCCACTTTCCTCTTCACCTCTGGGGCCAATTAGGATGCTGGAGCTGAAAATAAATGAAACGTGGTGGCAAAACAGCATTTACTTCAAAACCTTGTGCTTAATTTGAAGATCTTTCTCTGATCTGAAGTTGAATTAGTGGGGTGATATTCCTTTTGATCTTGCAGGTTTTTGCATTTGCTGCCAACTTATTGAGCAGAGACTCTAGGGGAACAGGCAGCACTGAATGTGTGGATACATAAAGTGCATAGACAAATACACAAAGAAAGTGCATATATAGACAGAAGTGCACAAATTGCTATAATCTCCACTCCCTTAACTACAGCCTACAAAGCCCAGTAACTAATGCTACTACGACTAATAATAATAATAATAAAACCTAAAGTTCCTGTTTTAACATATTTTAAGGGCTTTATGAAGAGTGTGATAGAAGTTAAGGTGCTTTTATAAAAAAATATTTTTAAGCTACTTTTGAAAGTGGTTTGTATATGATATTCAAAATACATTTTACCAACTTATCTATATCCACTTTGACCTTGACCCGCAACAGCTAAAAATGTCTTCGTATTTTGGATCTACAACGTAAATTTTGCTTTACTAGTGTCACAACCGCTGTCATAGTGTTGTCTAATATGCAAATCCGAGTGTGCAGGTGCCTCTCCGTGATTGGTGGATCCAGAGGACCGACTATAGGGATAGGCTAACTAGCTGGAAATTACTTATACAATGACGTGGCCATGGACTGCCATTCATTCATCCTCAACTCTTGCAAACATGCTCAATACTGTTCATTATATACAGGAGTTTGTAGGGGTGGACTGCCTTTTTTGTATGATTATAGTTTTCTCCTGTTTTTCTTAGTTAGAGAGGTAAGTTGTTGTCATTTGGTTTGATTCTTTTCATTAGGTAAGTTTGGTAAATCCTCGAGATAGGCTCCTTTTGTTTGTTGTTTTTGCATTAAGTCCACCCCGAAGTTATAACCAGCTCCTTTTTAGTGTCAAATAATGAATTAACATATTGTAAATAAATCATTATCAAACTGTACCAAATGTGTGATATGGCGAGGATGGATCACACTTATGTTGTTATCTGGCCATAACACTACACTACACAGACAGACAAAAGAGCAAAGAAGAAACATGCAACACAATAATTTCCTGCTTTAATCGTTTTTTTTATTGGTAATGCTGACTTTGTGTGAACTTTGTGTGATACACAGACCCTTGTAGCACAGCGCATAAAGGCTGAAATATTTAAGATACAATTCATTTATTCTGCAACTGATGAGTCTCAAATTCATTCTGTAACGTGAAAAATAGAATTGATCCAGAGTCATAAAGTAGACCACTGATATAAACATCATCGAGGTAACCTGGGTAAACATTAGATACACCAAAACAGGTTAAAGCAACAGAACAACCAACTGGAAAAATACACTACAGTAGCTACAGAAAAATGTACCAGGGAGAATTTACGCAGTTAGAAAAGTGAAGGATAGACAAACCGAATATTGATTTTATGAAGATTTCTCCCATTTTCACTTTGTATAAGGCCAATTTCCTACAAGGTTTCTGTGTGAAGTAAAGTGATTTTAAAAAAAAGAAATTTTTAATTAACTTTTTTGGTCTTAAACTTACAAAATTAAATCTAAAGCAGTGTTTGACACTAACATAAATGGATTTTGTGGAAAGGCCCTCGCCTGCTTACCGCAGAGTATGGCGGCTCTCCTGACACACAGCCTGAGGCTTTCCTGCTTCCTATTTGGAGTGTATTAAAAAAAGGTTCCAAAAAGGTAAAACATCACACTTACACAAGCAGTGTAGCCAGCTGAACACCACACATTGTGTCTAGATGAAAAGTGAAACCAATCACACATTGGTTGAAAACATTATTGGCTAAGAATTCTCTTGTTCAGGTGTTAAACAAGGTGGGTTGAGTATTGAGCTGTTTGCTGGCTCCTATTAACCTCTCAGCGGGGGTGTGAGCTGCCACTGTGCTGCTTTTGAATGGGATTGATTCAAATCCCCATAAAACAATATTTGCAAAATAACAGAAAGATCACCTGAAACATAGGTGAAATGCCTGAAAATTTTACGCTGACAACTTTATGTTGTCTATACAAATTTCAATGCAGTTTAATTTGACTAGTATCTTTTCACTTATCATATAATAGTTAATATAATTCAACAGCTTGAAAAGGGCAAATAAAAAGCAAAGTTGAGAGCAATGATGTTCAGGTTTTTTGGCAGTGGTTTGCTTCTGGACTGCTTGATCTGGGTTATAGGAGGAAGCTGCCCCAAGCAGGAGAATTCATGTATCATGTAAGAATTGAGATTTTATTTAAGAATGATGAAACGTGAGAAATACAGACACATAATTCCACGTGCTGGGTAATTATTAAAAGAATAAGGATGCAAATACAAGTGGCAAAATGAGCATCCTTTGTAGGGTGGCAGAGTTTAGCCTTAGATGAACTGTTTACAGTGAGGAGATCAGACATGTAGAATAAAGCTGCTGCTTCATATAGAAAGGAGTGAGCAGAGGTAGTCTGAGCATTAAATTAGAATGCCTCCTGAGCACCTCCCTTTGGAGGTTTTCCAGGGGTGCCCAACTGGGAAAACAACCCAGAACCTAACCTGGAAATGTCTCAGGATCCTCAGGGAGAACCTGGAAAGCATCACTGGGAATAAGGTATGAAATACCCTACTTAGCCTTGATTTTGCATAAGTGTAAAATAATGAAACAGAAAATATATATTTAAGATGCAATTTACAGAAATAATTCAAGGCTCAAAACAAGGCATGGGGATATCATTTGGAGTCTGACACTGAGAAACTGGCAGCAGATCCTTTGGGTTGTGTGGCTTGTGGTTTGGAGCTTCTGCAATTTCAGTTTGTTTCTGTTTATCCTCCAAAAGCTTAATTGGGAGTTTGAAGGTTTGACTTGGGATATTTTTTTTCTGGTTTCTTGAACAGATCCTGAGCATATTTTAGTGTGTATGTCTCAACATACCTGCCATGGCAGTACTGGATGCTGGTCTTCTTTTAGCAAAATAGCCAAGAAGTTTGGAATCGTGATGATTAAACTATAAAAACTGAGCAATCAGGAGATGACAGGTGTCTTTTTTCAAGACAGACAGACAAACAGCCCCCCACATTATTCCACCTTTAATGTTGTTGTCACACATCAAATAAGACCGTCAGACACAAAGTCATACCTATCCATTTTTCCATCTATATCTAAAGAACATTTTCTTTATGGTCTGGGGAATAAGCAAAGGCTCATATTGTGCCCTGTGAGTTCAGTATGTAGGAGTTTTTCCTGTTTGAGGAGCCTTCCCAGCAGCCTTGGCTGTGACCTCTAGAGAGGATGGATAATAACTTCACTGCAATGAATGTTCAAAGTTAGTTTGCCCTCCACCCACAGCTATATCTCCAATTTCTGCATTCACTTTCAAGCTTGCACCCTCTCAGTCTCTCAGAATTTCTCTCTCTCTCTCTCTCTCTGTTTCACACTCTCTCTGTTTCACTCTCTCTCTCTCTCTCTCTCTCACACACACACACACACACACACACACACACACACACACACACACACACACACACACACACACTCACAAGCATCCAGCTTGTCTCCTTCTCTTTTCCTCTTTTCATCTGTTGTCATGGTAAGGAACTGCTATCTATATCTATCTATGTTTATCTAGTTTAGGTGTTGCACCCAGTAGTCTGTTGTTTTCAGCCTAAAGATCTTATTAAAAGGATTGAATGTCACTGTATTCATGTCAGCCCAGTGTGGGGACCTCAATGTGGAGATCAGGGAAGCGTCTCCTCCAGGCAAATGTATTTACACTTTGACTTATAAGGAATGTATAATGAGTCATTTGTGGTGTGAAATCTTTTGTCCATTACTGGGCGTTTCTGTGCAGCCTTTCACTCCCTTTTAGTTTTTGGGGGCGATCGTAGCTCAAGAGTTGGGAGTTCGCCTTGTAATCGGAAGGTTGCCGGTTCGAGCCCCGGCTTGGACAGTCTCGGTCGTTGTGTCCTTGGGCAAGACACTTCACCCGTTGCCTACTGGTGGTGGTCAGAGGGCCCGGTGGCACCAGTGTCCAGCAGCCTCGCCTCTGTCAGTGCGCCCCAGGGTGGCTGTGGCTACAATGTAGCTTACCATCACCAGTGTGTGAATGGGTGGATGACTGGATGTGTAAATCGCTTTGGGGTCCTTAGGGACTAGAAAAGCATACAAATATACAAAGCCAGGCCAGTTTTCCAGTCTTATTGTCAGGATCTCTCTCACATATCCATTTCAATTGTACAATCAATCAACCGAATCATGAAATAGTCACACACTGTTTTCATTTTTGCTGTTTTCATGTTATGTAATAAAACAGGAAAAGTGGAAAATGTGCAATTATGATAAGTGAAATGTACCAGAAATTGTGCACTATTTATATGGTAATCCATGATATTACTCAGCATCCCCAGGTAGCTACAAAGCACTAAATGGCATAAAAATTAGCAACTACCTACGAAATACTTAGTAGGTAAAGTTTCAGGTACTCCTCAAAGAAACACAGCATGAAAAGAAGGAGCTGGGGTGGCTTGACAGATTAAATTAATTTTAACCTCTATAACATTAACAGACATTAACCATTATTTTGACATTTTTAAAACTGTTTCAGTTTTCTTTCTATTCATTTTCAGTATCATTTATTTTATTTATTATTTATTTATTTAAATAATTATTTATTTTATTATTTATTTTATTATTTTCTCTTTCATTTATAATATTCTATTTTTTTTGGTCATATTTTCTCTAGTAACGGTCTTTGAAGGGCCAAAAACCAACTTTCATTTTATTCATCTGCTGTCCCTGTCAAGCTCCACCTGCACCCTAAACCGAGTAATGTTTAGTTTGAACCTGTAAATCATTTTTCCGTTTGTTAAAATTTAGCCTACATTTCTGTCTCAGTAGAATTGGTTCTAAAGAACTATCATACAGATAAAGTTATTAACTTAAATATAACTGTGTGAAACAACCACAGATTGACAGGTGCTTGCCGACGCAAGGCTGTGCTTCCACCTGGTGCAGCCTCGCTGTAACCTTGCTGAATATTTCATATCTGTCAATATGTTTCTGTGTCACACTTTTGAAGTAGTGCCGTCAAATTTCACATGGGGGAAAATTTTGGAGGATTGTTTTTCTTTTATTGTTTTCTTTTGCTTTTTTTTTTTTACCACAACAATGTCAATTTAGCATGCGCCGCTCATCAAAAGCAACCTTGCTGCCAGCTGCAGAACAGAAAGCTTCTCTTTCAGCCTGTTGTTGTCATATGTTTAAATTATGCATCTGAATTTTAATAGACAGGAATATGATTATATAGTTTGACAATGAAGGGGAGGGGGCAGGAGGGGGGTACGGGTGGTGAGGAGTGGGATCCTCCAAAATTCATTTCAAACATTCATGCATATTTAATAGGCTGGATGCCAAGACTTCACACAGTAGTATAATCCCAATATGCACCGAGTCGTTATCACTGTCAGAGGCAATATGCAGTAATTCTGCCACAGTGCACCTCTTTGGAAGACCAAATAGTGTGGTGCTGGTGTTCAGCAACCAAAATGGTATCCAGAGTCAAAAAACCCGCAGCTTCCCTCAACCACATACGCTCAGCACACATCTGCCTCTCAGGGTTTTTCATTCCTTCACTGCCTCACTTTGTACTCAACAGCACTCCAGCCCTCTCTGTTGCCATCTCTGCTTTGTGACAGGTGTAAATGGGTGATGCGTGGGTGAGGCGTCCTATCCGGCAGAATCTCTAAATTCACAGCAGAGTTCACATTTACCCCTCCCTACATCCTTGTGACAACGCTGCACTTCAGAGGTGGCAAAGTGGCTTTACTCTTTCTTTTTTTTAAAACTCTTGAGACATTCAGCCTTAGAAGAGAAATATCAATTAACCAGCGCAACACAGGCACATCTGCACATCTCTTTACTTCTCTTGTGGAAATTATTTTAGTACCGACACTTCACTGTTAAAAAAGGGATCAGAAAACAAACCAGAGACATCCTTCAAGAATGGAGAAGTGCATGGAGAGCTTTTTAAATACAAACACATGAGGGAGGAGTTGTTGGTTGTTGTATTGAGGAATGAAGTGGATGTTACAGGCATGATGTAAATCCTCATGCGTGAGCTCTATATTGGTGCACCCATGAAACGAATATAAAAGTGGGGAGGCTGGGGAGCAGCCCAACTGATTCACAGGTGCTTCATGTATCATATACATCAAAGAATAAACAGTACAATTGAGAAAATCTGTTCATCCACTGTGCATCATTGGTAACTTTATGCCACAGCAACTTGCAACTTGGGAAAATACAGACGGAGCTGAAAAAAGCGGAATACACGCTCCCTTGGTTTAGTGTTCTCTACCATCCTTCTGAAAAAGTTTGCTTTTTTAATGGTAATCCTGACATAATTTGAGCTAGCAGTATATGAGTAGAAATTGTAAGGCAGGCACTATTGTAAGATTTATAGTGAACATGTGGCATATATAATTTAATTCCAGGGATCACTGGCTCATGGCCCCTGGAATTAAAGATAAGATAAGATAAGATAAGATAAGATAAGATAAGATAACCTTTATTAGTCCCACACGTGGGAAATTTGTTTTGTCACAGCAGGAAGTGGACAGTGCAAAAGTTATGACGCAAAAATTAGAATACAATAAGAATAAATACAGTACACAGCTGTACAGAATAGAATAAAATAATATACTATATACAGTAGAATAAAATAGAATAAAAATATACAATAAGATAAAAATAGAATACGAATGCTATATACAACTGAGTAAAAATACAACGATGCCAGAAAAGATTATTGCACTTAGTGTTATTGCACATGTGTGGATGTGTGTGTTTGTTTTAAAGCCTTAATAGCTCTTTATCTATTGCCTCTCTGACAAGTTGGAATGGTTAAAAACTGAGGAGCAGACTATCACACAAAAAGCTATGTCATTTGTAAGATAATTCAGTTAATGGAAAAAGCCTAAAATGACTTAAACGCAATAGCTCAAGTTAGCTGGTATTAGGCCCAACAGACTCTATTCCAAATGGGTGAGTTACAAACAAGTTCAATACTCAGTACAACCCAAACCAAAGAAGTGTCTTACCAGGTTGTAAACATTATAATTTCATTAACAAAGCTGACCATTATAATATGGGAGTCTGTGGAGGCTGACTCACTTTTGGAAACAGCTTTTTGGCACTTGTGTGTTGGCTTAATTTTTCTGCCCTAGCAGCAGCTGCTGGTTATAAATGGGATACATGAGGCACCATAACTAAAACACAAATGTGTGCGGTAAAAATCTTTACGGTACTGCATTTTATTTTATTGTATTTTATTATTTTGCAGTGGGACATGGATTGAAGCACACAACGCTTGCATTGCCTTAGAGCACAGACAAACAACGCCTTGCCGTTTCATTAAAAGTTGCTGTTTAAAGCAGCAGTGATTTATTGTTTGACCAGAGGCAGCAGAATGTGTCAGCAAAACTTGCTATTTTAAACATTAATCAGACACAGAACAACATTAGCATTCATTTAAACTTGTGCATCTGGCCATCAGTTAAATCTCCAGCAACTCATGAAAAAAATCATCTGACTTTTGACTTGTTAGATGTTTTCTTGGCGATTGCTGTGCACGTCTGCTGTTTGGTGTTGAGCAGGTTGTGTAAAGCGGGTTTGTGAGAGGAGTGAGACTGAACCAAAATAATAATTTGTAGGCTGCAGATTCAAAGCAGCATTGTTTGCTCATTAAAAAATAAATGCGTCAGTTTAGAAAAGCATAAATACAGTAAACAACTGTTGTTGGTCAAATGTAAACAGGTTCATGAGTAAAATAAAATGTAAAAAAAGTAATTATTCTCCTAGAAAATCAAATAAATCACAAATTTTGAGCAGCTGATTATGTGATTGTCTTGTACAGAGACAGAGTCAAGTTACAGTGCTTGACCTCAATTGCAGTCCTTTTACATATGAAGGCAGTTTGCTTTTGTCTTTCAGTTTTTGGTGATATCTGGGCATGGATTTCTGCACAAGTGTGCACTTTAACTCTTGGATCACTTCTTTAAAACTTGGGTTGCATGGCACAAATTTGACTACTGCAATGAAAAGAAAAAGTTCTGCAGGTTTTAGTGTTTGACTTCTATTAACATTTGCATTTACAGCTCTGACATATCTGGCCTCTCTGCCGTTTACAGATTCTGTGGGTCAGGCTAAACTAGAAACAGATCACACACCCCGCTTTTTAAATAACAAGGCAGAAAATTACCCCTTTCATACTCGACTGCACAAAGTAATGGTGAACTGACAAATGGTTACCAGCCAAAGTGGTTCACTCAGAGTATATACTGTACCAGCTGTCGATGTAATATGGGAAAACTTCCCTTAGAAAGTTTGGAAGCTGAAACATTTACTTCTACTTTTACCCTCTAAAATGTGACATTGGAGGAAGTGCCCTTCTGATTTGGAGATGAAACCCGTGGCCCTTGCATCTGACCATTTCAAAGTGCTGCTAAGTCTGAACAAGCCCCCTGTCACTCGTTGTGAGCCACTGTCCAGCAGCCACCTGCTTCCCACGAGCCTCTGGTGGGCTGTTGGCCTCCATTCATAAACGTCGGGAAAAATTACACATGTTGGCTGTGACCAGGATGGCCACATAATAGGCGGCACGCATAATTAACTTGGAGAACGTTTATTAGGCCCGACGGCACCGAGTGCACGGTGTGGAATTGCATGGGGAAATATACGTGTAAGTGTGTGAGAGGAGTGTGTGCAGTGATGTGCATAGAGAGAGGTTTGAGGTGTCCATGTGTGCTTGAGCGCAAGCAGGAAAAAAAAGACACATGCATGTACTGATTTAAGTAATAGACCTCGTGAGTGTGGAAATATTTTGGTCTGTCCTCGTTTCAGAGGACCACTTGAGATTAAAGCTTGGTTTGCTATAAGGGTAAAGATAAAGTTTTAAGGACGAGGATAAAGTTCAACTATGGCTCAGTGGCAGATACGACAAGTAGTATCTAGACCGACTTGACTGACTTTCTTTCAACACATAAGGCAGGGAACGTCTGTATTGATTAAATATAATTTATCCATAAATACTCTTGAGTCAAATACTTTTCATTGAAATCGACAATAAGTTCCTTAATTTGTCTGAATTTTTCTTATTGTGGCTCTCAAACACAAAATGCATAAGGATTCATACAGTGTTTGGATGCTCATTTTCTCTGAGCCGAGAGTGTTTCCTCAACAAGCCCTTGTATTGTGAGAACAAATGGCTGTTAATACCAGATTTCAGCCTTCCAGTTAGTAGATTGAGAGGCTTCCTCTCATTCAAATTCACCATCACTCACTACTTAGTTCCATCAGTCATCTTTTTTTTTCTTCCTCTGCTCTGACAACAAAGTGAACCTTGTCTGGAAGCAAAACAATTACGCCGGCTCTGTCACAGATACGTCTGCCGAGTGCCTCAGTTGCTGTGAAAGTGTGCCAAGTTTTTGATGCGTCTCTCCTTGCTTTCCCCTACCTCCACCACCTCACCCGTCTCACGGACATGTTGGCTGGCTATCGCTGTTGGCCAGTCGTCCCACTGTTTGAGATGTGCTCCCTGTGCTTCAGTCTGCAGGGAAACTGTGACAGCCTTATCTCTCTTGACGCTCACTCACCTGGAAAAATATGTGAAAAAAATTAGGCTGAAGGGTTTCACAGCTTCCTCGGGCACCTTCCTCCACAGCTGAAGCCTGCACAGGAAAAAAGAAATTAGAATTTACTTTCCTAAGGAATTAAGATGGTGCAATAAGAGTTGTGAGAGAAGAAAGACACAGGATTTACCAAATATAAGAATGAAAACAGTCATGCATATTGTCTCCATGGTTATGGAAATTGACAAAAAATAAAGCAGAATTATGGAGAAAGGCACAAAAAGCATTTAGTAAAAGAGATGCAACCTTAGTTTTCAGCACTTCTGCTTTTCCACACATTAGTAGAACAATTTAACAATGTGTTTTTCTAAAACTGGAAGATCTGAGCCCAGTGGGGATGAACCACGGCGGGGGGATTATATGATCATGATCAATCACTTACAGTGATTACCCACATTAAAACATTAAAACCAGGTGATATGTATAACATCAGTCATCTGTTTAATCCAGTAATGTCAAGTGTATCATATTTGATATGGGAGTTTTTGTGTGTTTTCGAGACTTCTACATCATCAGCATGATCAAAATGTATGTAATAAAAAAATCATGCATATTAAGATTTTACTTTTTTAAAATTTTGTCATAGGGTTCAATAAACATTCCATTTTCAAAAAAATTTAATTATCAGCCATTTAAAGGACTAATATCATAATACCACATGTGGTTATGGCTACTTGTTGCCTAACATCAGCGCTTTGGTTTTACTTTGCATTTACACAAAATTTGTTTAATCCATTTGTGGAGATTAATTTGCTCATCAAAAGGTATCAAACTTTTATTTCCCACAGAGCCTATGTTTTGTCTATGGAAAAATTATCCACAATATTGACACTTGTGGTTTGAGGTAGATGTAAATGGTTTACAGTAGTTACACAAGAGTTATGTGCAAAATGTTTTCTTGATCTATATTTTTGTTTTCAACATGCTGTGTGCACACGCTATGGCCATTTTGCACACCACAAACAGCAATTGTTTTTAATGTACTATTATTTGTCAGTACCACAGGTATCAACTTCATGAAAACCGTATTGTTACAGTGAGAATAGGGGTAATTTGAATCTTGGACTGAGTGGTGAACGACCCCCATGGGAACAATGAGACATGTCCCGAGGGTAGCCCAGGAGTGGTTTTGGCCAGCAGTGACGAGTCAGCTTGACCTGCAATAATACATTAAGCAGGAAAAGTTGACAGACCTCTCATCAGGCGTGACTCTAACTCTCGCTGTCCCCAATGTGAGGTTTCCCACACTGTATGTGTCTATTTCTCGACACATAAAATCTTGACAACTGGCCCAGTAGACAGTAAGAGGGAAAGGAAAAATAGTAGGAAGAATTACATAAAAAAAGAGAAAAGCCTGTGCTGCAGGCAGTAAAATGTCACAAAAACAAATCTCAAATTGTCAATTTCAGTCAAAAACACCGATTTGAACCCGAGCTAATGCCGGAATGTCAGGTTACATTTGATTCCAGTGAATGTTTGTGTGAAGTTTTTTCCTACACTTGATATGCTTGATGGTGGAATATAAAGACAATCTTACAAAAATTTTAGATACAGCTTTTTTCAAATCATCTTTTAAAAGAAACAGGGTTTTGGGTCCACAGCCTTGTAAATTTGATGTTTTAAATGACTGTTTGTTTGTTTTTTAAGTTTTTGCAGGTGCAAATACAAACATAGAATGCCTTTAGCTTTCAGATAGATTTATTGGCCGTTCCCAAACTTGTGCATTTTTTAATCTGAATTTTTTTTTTTCTCCCAGATGAATATTGTGGCCAAATGCATGACTAACGTGGTGCCCATTAAATTGACACACAGGCTACAAAATTAACAGTCTGGTGGTTTGCATTAACAGAGCGACCTGGGATGGAGTGGAAATCGCAGCCTTGATTATTAGTTCAGATGTGCATTGGTTGTGCTGTTGGTCAGACTTCATATCAGTTGGAAAAAAATCATGCAGTGAACATTTTAAAGCCAGTCACTTGTTTGTCTTTCATATATTGCATGAAGAGAGCCAAACAAGGAAAAACCTAGTTGCAAAAAAGTTTAATGAAAATCTTGTTGAAAGCAAATTGCTGCCTGGAGGAAAGAAAATGTAAGAAATCATGCTTCAAGCTTCTCAAATGACTGACAATCAGCGCAATCAACATTCTAAACTAAATCTATGAGCACTTGTCACATACTGGCAGCTGTTCAGGAAAAAGTCTCACAGGCTTGCTTAAATCAGCTGCTGTCATACAAAGATCGCCACAGTACTTGTTTACTTATAACTAATTTGCAGAATCACCCATCATGTAATGATGCCACAGTTTTCCCTTTTCCTGCATGAATTCAAGCCCTGAACTTTGTGTTCATCGCGCTGCTGTGGATGCAGGTACAGGTGAACATTTTTTGACGGTTACACAATCACAAAGTCTTTCATTAGCACCTTGCCCCTCAGGTTTCCATGGAAACAAGCTTGGCGACTGCACATGTGAATGTGTTGGAGAGAGGATGGTCTGTCTTCTCACTCAGCGCGTATGTGTGCGAGAGAGACAGATAGCATATGGCAGCAACAGCATGTGCATGAATGTGTCATAGAGTAAATAGTTTGTGAGTGCCTTCTTTGTGTATGTGGCTGCACATGTATTTTCAGTGATACTTGTGTGCTGCATGGACTCACTGCGTGTGCCCGTCAGTGAGAGCATAGTGAGTTACCTCTTGTGCATTTGCATGTGTGAATGCATTTGCATATTAGATTATGTTTGTCCAAGTAAGCAAACATAAAAAATCTGCAGCAGTGTGCTTGTGTTTGTGTGTACATAGGTGTTTACACAAGTGGGCATGCATGTGGCTGAAGTGTCAATATGTGCTTGTTTGTATGAAGCTGTTCACAACGAAAGCGAGTGGAGAAGCATTTTCATATTTCTTAGTCTCTGAGTGGGTCTGCATAACTGAGATGGAACGTCAACACAAGACAGATATTCAATATAAGTAAACAACTTGGCATCATTTATTGCATACATTGAAGTGTGTGTCGCTGAGTGTAGTAGATGAACACACAATCAAACAAAAACCAACATACAGACACACGCACACATACACTTTTGCCTTGAACCACTCAGTAGTTGGCAACATGAAGCTATCTCATGCAGCAGATGCAAATGACTCTCCCATGACATTTCAGTGCTTAAAAAGAGAAAAAATTCCGTTTGACCAATTTGACTCTGTTGGACAGTTGTTCACAGAAACATACAAGAGCATGCAAAAACAAATACAGACACTATTAAGTCCAGTTGAGCTCTGCCTTGAGGGGGAAGAAAACCCTGGCTAACAGGGCCCTGAGATGAGTCAGAGGACTTTTACATACAGGCTCATTTGTGCCAGCTTTAAGCTTGTTTGTGTTATTTATTCATGTTCACTCCTCCCAAATCAATGCACAGAGTTTTAGCCTCAATATACAGGGACGTAATTCTCTCCCCCCCCCCCCCCCCAATGATCAGACCCAACCAATATACCCCCCCAATAAAATGATGTATTATCTTGCATAAATAGGCTGTTGATTTTCTTTACTCATTTCAGTTATTACCAGTAAAATAGTTGCATGTTTAATCATCTGGGAATTTACCCAGATTTATTTATTTATTTAGACAGAGATCTTGACCCCCCCAGTGTTCAGCACAAAGTTACGCCGATGTCAATATATATGTGTTTATACTATACGGGCTTTTTTTTAAAAAACCTTTCTGACTGCTTGAAGCGTGGATGGTAAAAAAAAAACAAAAAAACACCCTCTTTCAATTCTATGAGCACATAATAAAAATAATATGGTCCTTAGCGGGTCTTAAATTCAACAAATACAACCTCAAATGAACTACAAGAAGACATATCAGAGTTTGCCAATATTTGTTTTAAAAAATTATGCCCAAATGCAGAAGCAGCAAACCAAGTACACCCTTCCTGCTTATATAGGAACTAAGAGGGTAAGCAGCAAGATGCACTTGATTAACTGATCATCGTCCAGTGTGAGCACCTAGGTTTGCTGGTCTGGAGCATTTATTTGTGTGTTAACACAATGCCAAGAAGGAAAGACATCAGCAATAATCAGACTTAAAGGCCTTTGATTCTCCTCATCAAAGGGTAATTTTCAAACATTTGAACTCCATCATTCTACTGTGAGCATATTTTTCACAAGTGGAAAACCACTTGCCAGTCATTTTGTGTGCGGACATTGCAGCAAACTTGCATCCACTATTACTCCTCTGTACATGTCTTTCAGTCTTTCCTCTCTAATGTTGTCTCTAAACCACTCGACCTGAGCTGTCTGTCTGATACTGGTTCTCATTTCTAATCTTGTCCAAGTGGATCTTTGCCAATGAAATATTAACATCTTCAATTCTGCCACCTCAAGATTTGCATTGTCTTTTTCTCAATGCCATTGTCTTCAAATAATACACCGTAGCAGGCTTCACTATCTTCCCCTTCACTCTTGCTCATACAAATCATTTATTTCTTCTTCTGACACTTGTCTCCACCTACTCCACCTACACGCTCTTCTTTACTTTTTTTGGTGCTCTGTTGCTTTGGATGGTTTACCCCAGCTACTCTCACTACTTTCCTTGCATCTTCACTGTTACACATGCTTCCCTCTCATTTACACACGTCTTGCTCTTCTGACTTTCATTCCTCTTTTCTTCAGAGCATACCTCCATCTCTCCTGTCTCTCGCAGAGCTGGCCACTGAGGTAATCCCACTCCCACCCAACAAAGTTACAGGAGTATTATAATTTGCAAAACCTCTGCCACACTGATTACTGATGGAAATATCAACTAATGCTCATAAATACGGTATTTTTTAGAGCTATGAATGTGTACTTTGCCATGAAGAACTTTCTCATCATATCATCTGTCTAATCAAAGATTCTATGTCTTAATGCTTGACAACTTACATGAGGCATAAGAGAAATTACTTCATTTATGCAAAATCATTCACAATTACTCATACACTACCGACCCAATGGTCCATAAATAATTAAACAACTAAAAGATTTGAACTCCACGTAGTTTTGAAAACTCTTTCCTGCAAAGTCTCATAAGAAATGATTTTTTTTGGTCTTCTTTACAGTAGATTTGCATGAATTTTTTTCAGTTTGTGTGGGTTGTTTTCTCTTTCTTAACTAACTCTTTGTTGATTTTAAACTGACAAAGGAAAATCACTGAATGTGTTTCACTTATTTTTAATTACCAGACCAAGTATTAGATGTGGTGAGCAAAGTGAAATGACTTAGGTCATATCTTAAGAAGTGATCTTTGTGATGATGATGTGAACCGACAGTGTTGTAAGCTGTACATGCAAGCTAATATGATGGCACGTGAATTTTACATGTGCACACATGATGTTAAAGTGGCCCTTTTTCAAGCCTATTGTACCTCTTTTTAGTGTAATTACAGTAAAGCCATACGGAAAAAACTGCATGTGGCTTTTCAAGATGCATTTAGAATTTTCCTTAGACTTCCAAGATAGATATCTTATCAAATGTTTGTCATAAACATGTCCCAACCTTTGTGTCACGAGTGCCAATGCAGTGGTGAGGAGTGTGGACCCAAGTGCAGGCACTGATGAATGAGTAACTGTGCATTAGTTTCATTTAAAGTGGGGGAACAAAATACAAACAAAGGCAGAGCATGGCAGCGACTAAAACTAAGAAAAATCTGAACTGGGGAAAGGTACGAAAATAATACAAAGGAACAAAATGTCTGGGACTTAAAACATGAAATATAAAAACTTGAGATAGGAAAAAACAGAACATGAAGACCAGCGAGACGAAACATGGAACCCGGAGAAATTCAGCAGGAGACAGACAGACAAACCAGCAACAAACAGTGGAAGACACAGGGCATAAATACACAGGCAGGTCAACGAGAGGATGGAGAACAGGTGGGAACACAGCTGAGACAAATCAGACATAATGAGACAAAGGAAGCAAAGGACAAGGACTATCAAAATAAAACAGGAAGCACGAGACATTTGCAAAGATGCAGATTTGACACAGAGATGTGAAAACATGACAGACGCCATATAATACAAACCATAATTCAAAGAGTATAACTTAAACCAAAAAACACAGTGACCCAATGCCGCGACATTTTCATTCCTTACTGAGGAAGTATATGAACATATTTTAAGAGTCAAGATATTTAATAGGAAGAGCTATTGTTTCTGATGTTTTTCCTCTTCTTCTTTTTTAATGTCTGAAATAGGCTAAGCTAAAACAAAAATCTTTCTCTATCTCTTTCTTTTTCAACCGTTTAATTGAAAACAAAGTCATTAGAGTTCTTGCTCCATCTCCGTCCTTTCCCTCCCTTTCTGCTTTTGCCTTTTGCTTTTACTTCTACTCCATGGAATTTCCCAGAGACTTTTTCTCCCTCTCTCTATTTTTGCTCTCTCATCGTCTTTGTGTCACTTTTTCTGTTTCACTTTTTCTCTTTATCTTTATGAGTCAGTCTTCCCTTCTGTCCCTCTTTCCACGTCTGACTCACTCGCTCTCTATTTTAATCTCCGTCTGTCTGCGTTCCCACTTTCTTTTTCTGTCTCGATAGCCAAATCTTTCTTTTCCTCTGCGCCGTTCATTCCGTTTTACCGTTCTCTCCCTCCTCCAATCTTCCAGACTCCACCAGCGTCTCTGTTCTGGGGCTTTACTTTTCTACCTCTATCTTTCTTAAAGTCTCTCATTCTGTACATCTCGCTTTCTGTTGCCCCTTTGCTCTCTCAAACAGCTCCCATTTCAGAATCTCTTGGGTGCAAATCCTCTCCAGCCTTTTTTGTCTATCATCATTTTGTCTCCGTGTACAACCTGACTGACTTAGAATCCACCTCCCCACACGCAGACACGCACCCAAAGACACACAGACTCCTACGAAAGAGCTCATTCCATGCATATGTCGCCGAATTAGCCTTGTTTGCCCGCGGCAGCTTCCATCTTAATAAGTGCATTGTTTATGGGCCTATAAGCAAAATGCTGCCTGCACAGCTCATTACTGCTGAGTGGGGAGGGAAACTCCCATGAGGGAGTGTTCACACACTCACGTACACACATGTAAACTCATGCAGCTCCATCATAGTCTCCATCTCTTGCCTGTCAGAAACTCTACAACTGACTGGTTTTACTTCTCTATCTCTTAATGTACACTTCTTTTCTATTGGCATGAATTGAGATAAATCTTTGATATCTTGCCAGTTTTTTTGCAATAAGACATTCTTACAAAGGGGAATGATTATTTTAAGAAAACACTTGAACATCTGTTAATATAAATAAACTTTCAGTAGTAATTGTTGATGAAATTATATCATCCATAATGAGATTACAGGTCGCTTGCACTTCTTGGTAGCTCTAATGAATCAAGAAAATTCCCATAGTGTGCCATTATACCCATATGATATGGAACTACTTAAAAAAAACTAGTGCTGAACATCAGGACAGAAAACTACATTTTAAATAACTTGCACTTAAACCCCCTTTGTTTGCCATTTCTTATCATTTGCAACTGCTAGTAGCTTTCTACTAGTGACAAAGCATTGATTACTAGGATATATGAATCATTGCTAACAGGCCCCAACAGACTCAAAAGCCTAAAAATTCATATTATAAATGGTAAATGGCCTGTATTTGTATAGCGCTTTACACTACATACAGTCATTCACCCATTCACACACTGGTGATGGCAAGCTACACTGTAGCCACAGCTGCCCTGGGGAGCACTGACAGAGGCGAGGCTGCCGGACACTGGCGCCACTGGGCCCTCTGACCACCACCAGTAGGCAAAGGGTGAAGTGTCTTGCCCAAGTACACAACGATCGAGACAGTCGGAGCCGGGGCTCGAACCGGCAACCTTCCGATTGCAAGACGAACTGCCAACTCTTGAGCCACGATCGCATAAACGCCTCAATCTGTAATTTGTATACTGTATCCAGTATTTGGATTTACTTACCATGTCTTAAATATACTGCTTTATTCAGTCCTGCGCAAATGTCTTAATCTACAGATTCATATTCGGTAGGAAAAATGGAAATAGGTACAGAGATTTATAGAAACATATGTAAATGCGCATGGAAACACATAAGCAGAATTATATTTGATATTTGTATGACCACCTTTATTCTTCAACACAGCCTAAACTCTCTGTATGTAGTAGACATACAGTAGACAGAGTAGGGAGACAAAAGGATAAAACACGGAAATTAACATGGGAACAGGAAAGGAAGAAAAGGCAGCTGGACTACAGGACACTGAATGCAGACAGCCAATGAGCCATGGCTTTCCCACTGTTTAAATTGCACACAGGAACTTAGAAAAAACAGTGACAATTTTGTCAACAGTGATATGTAATTTATTTTTCAGTCTGTTCATTCCAGACACCTACTGTGATAATTTAATTTCAGTATCATCTCAGTGACAACCAATACTTTGTTGACATACTGTAGCTAATGCATCATAATGACACACATGTCTGTGATGATTTTTGCTTATAATAGTTTAGCTTTGAGCAATTTCATGATGTGTTCACATATTCATGTGAAAGCACCTCTCAAGAGAAAAAAGAGCTTTATCATTCGACTGCGATGCAGTTACATGGTAATTTATTCAGCAGTATTTTAGGTAGAAAAAAAGAATAGTTACAAATGTATTTCTGTTTTTATTTCAATATAAAATTAAAATAAATTTGGCTTATTTCAAAGAGGCTGGATATAAAAACGTTACAGATTAGAAACAAAACACACATTACAGTTGACAGTCAGCTAAAAAAGGATAACTTGACTGAACTTGCAAAAATAAAGAACATAAAGTACTACAGACAACCAATAAAACCAATGATTTAAGAACAAGTAGAGAGGCAAGTAAGAAAATGGACTGGCAAAACTGAATATATGCATGGATCCTGTATTTGGATCAGATATTGATCTGATCCTGACTCAGAAAGGTGGCTCTATGGCCGATTCATTTATTATGTGTTTGCTGTTTGCAAACTGTAGGCCAGTGAGTTGAGCAAACTCAGTTCACCCATGACTGTGGTGTTAGTTCTTGAATGTTTATGATTGGTGTTTCTCTAGTTTGGAAGCCTTTACTGCAAACTGTAAAATGCTGTCGCCAGCTCTTTTAATGTTAGCTCACGTCATATGTCCCAGCAGCTCCTGTCCACATGCTGTGTGTGTGTGTGAGACTAGTGATATGCTCATTCTCATGCTGAGGTGAAATTAAGAGCAATAAATTAGGAAAGAGCAAAAAAAAAAGGCAAATATTTATATTTCCATGCCTTAAAGTTAAAAAGAAGGCAAATCATATGAATAATTTTTTAACCCCAATTATATTTATTGTTGATTGCTATTACTAATAAATACCAGTTTCATAAATTCATATTTTTTGGTGAATTTATTTGCTATAAAATGCTAGTAAATAAAGAAGTTTCAAGAATCATTGCAACGTATTGGTTGAAGTCACAATTTTGCAATGCAGCTGGAGTTTGCAAAGACAGTCTTTTAAATGGCTGCAGTTAAAATAGGAAGTATTTGAACCTGCCAAGCACCCAAATTGCACTAAGAGAGCTAACTCAGCTTTGAGTTTATGATGATGATAAATAGTGGAAACGCTGACAGAAAAATTACTTCCACTATGTTCATTCTTGTTCTGGGAGATGAAATGAGGTGACAAGTGACTGTTAGTCGTAGTCTTTGTTTCAGAGAATAGCACCCCTGGTGTGAAACTGGGAGTGATCAGTAGTCTACAACATGGAGCCATTACTAATTTATGGTAACTACACAATGACATCAGAGTTAATCTTTAATGTAATCTCACCAGGATGCCTCATTACAACAAAAAAAAAATGCTGCGTATACAGCGCCTCCTTCTAAGAAAACAAATATCAGGGAATTCAAAATTTCAAACAGATGTCACATGTTTTTCATGTGTCTTCCAACAATTCATCCAGTTTGTAGCCAGAACTTGTTTTTGCATATTCCACACTGCCTCCACAGAGTGGGGTGCTGTGAGACTTTCTCACCGCAGGAGCAACAGTACGTGACACTGAACACATGTCTACACTGGGAGCAAGTTTGAGAAACAGATGGTAGCGGGAAAGAGTTAATCCTTAAGCTGTATGAGGCACAAGCAAGTTGGATCAGGCATGTAGAAACAAACCTATGTGTTAACACACGGAAACGAGCATTTCACATTTCAACAGACAGACAGAAAGTGTGACAACTGCAACATCGCACTGGTTATTGGTGCCTTTAGTCCCTCTGGAGAAGCAGCGGTTGACTGAGCGATGTTTTTTAAAAGACGAGGGTCAAACGAGTCAAGCAGGAACAAAGCATGTATCACAAAAAGATAATGTGGCCCCATGCAGTCTGCAGCTTTCACATCTACACCTTCATCAAGTGGTGATTGCATTCAAGTCACAGATAAAAACATCTGTTGGCAAAAAATAAATAGAAGCCAAACTTTCAAACACAGCTGACTGTTTGCAATAACAAAATAATCCAATGTTCAATAAATGCTTTACCAAATAATTTTCTTTTATTTGCTCACTACTTTTTTGTATGCAGTATATTCACATTTATGTTGCGCGGTACAACACAAGCAAGGAGAACAGTAAAGTTTTGGATCTTTTTTCATCGTTGACGATGAAATAAGAAGTGTAAGTGTGAATTTTTTCACACTTCAACAAGAGTTTGAGAACCTGAAGGAATATTGTTGAACCTCAATCAAGTCAACATTTAATGTTAACAAAGCTTAAGCACTGATGTTGGGTTGAGTCATACAGTAGAGCTGGCACAAACCCTAATAACCAAGTTTTTTGGGCTGACAGACTTTACAGCTCAAATTGCCTTTTTATACTTTGTTTGGTAACTTGTAGTTGAACTGCTGTTTGAAACATGGTTAAATGGTTAGAAAACTATTTATTGTTATGTTGAACTTTCATTTTTTTTATTACAGAACAACCTTTTGCCCACAAGGTCAGGCTTAAAAGACTGAAAATGCTTTTAAATTCAAGATACCTGCTTTAAGGGTTTTCAACTTGTGATTAGTCTTACAACCAGTGACAGCTGAAGTGAAAACATTGTTCACATCGTTCCACATTGCTCTACTGGGAACAGTGTGGATTCTTGAGAAGAACAAACTGAATCGTACTGTGAAAAATGGCTCAGGGTGTAGCATCTATCGGTGCAACAAACCTGTCCCACGTTACACGTCACTGCACTCAAAGGGTAAGCTGCAAACGTCCTGTGGCATGTAGGTCCCATATCTGTGCCCCCAAAACATTTGGTGCAGAAGTTTACATTTATTTTTAATTTTCTATAATATAATTACATATACATCAGGAGTATATGCAAACTTCCAATCACAAATGGATCTCTAGGTCCCTGAAAGGAAAGCTGACCTCATAAATGTGTTGGACTGGTGCGCTGGTCCATACCCAAATTGGTCCAGGGCCTGGCAAGTTGCTCAAGTTTGTACTGAGCGTGGGAGAACTATTTTTAGTTCCCATGTTCTGACCAACCAGAACTCTTACAAAACGCCCCAAACAAATTTCTCTGTAACACTCAATTAATTAAAATTCATAATGATGATTCTGTTGGCTTCTGTTTGAAGCTGTTTAAACTGATTTGCTTGTTCTACCTAAATCTTGTGTCCTTAATTAATTGTATTTTTTTGTTTTATCAGGCATCATTGTAAATGAGATGTTGCTCTAACGAAATTAATTAAAATGATTATCTTTACTGCTGTCAACCAAGAAACAGTAAATACATATTATATGTGATACTGTACTTGTTCAGTTATTTAACTAAATGCCCTTTTTGATGTTTTCTCACCAACAATATTGTGTGTACACGATTCATCCTGTCTCTGCTAATTAAATTTCATGTGCAAAATGCAAAAAAGGCACGAATAAGAGATTAAATGAGACATACAAGTCATAAACACTTACTATATGTTTTTTTTCTGTTTGTTTTCTTTTTATTTGGAAGAATAACACAAATATCTCAAATGTAAAAACAATGATTCCATGACTGACACAAGCTGAGGATGTGATAACCCACTGCCAACAATGTTTTCAACCCCATTTCCTACTTCCCGGCTCTCCAGACACATACACAGACCGACAAGCAGCAGCAGTAACAGTGTTAGAAGGATGCTGAGGATTGTTCTTTGTCTAAACTCCCAAGAGACTAGAATAATTACGTTTCCATGAAATACACACATTGTGAATTTTGTTTTCCTCTATAATTTTGTAGATAATTGAATTCAATACCCTTGAGGTGTTATATTGCCTCAAAAACTAAGCCAAAAAAGCAAACACGTACACACACAAACAGCAGAAATCTAAAAAATTGTCTCAGCGTTGACTTATTATATCTGTGCCATTAGATGACTTATCTGAATGCAATCTGTGTCAGTCTGGATAATGCCGGATTGACTGACGCTGCCAAAAACCAAAATAATTGCCTTAAAAATAACTCAAGCAATCACAGTGGATCTGAGCAGCTACACATACACTCGGAGACACACAAACAAGGAGTGTATATATTGAAAAAAAGACACATTAAAACACATATACTCTCACAGTGGAGGGACTACAAAGGATCTGGCAGTTCTGTATTTGCTTGTTGAGCTTTCATTAAGTGTGATGGAGGTGTGAAGGTTTCGTTTGATCATTGTCTCATCCACATACCAATTACTCCAGTTAGCTGCCAACACGAGTGGATGGGGAAGCTAAGACAGCCTTGAAGTCCATCTACCCTCCCCCTCTTTACTCACTTCAAATTAGGGTTACTTTACAGTTTCTTTAATGGACTTTTAAACCCAACATATATTTAGCTTTTGGCTGGTGAAAACTTAGCGGGGATCACCTCTTTACTGAGCTTCAGATGAAAAGGATGTGATGTATTTACAGATCTTTTCTAGTGTCGGATTTAAAGTTACTTCAGTTAGCAGCTCTAACAAATGTTTAAAAAAAGTGAAAAAGATTGTGTGTTTTGGCATTTCAGTCACTTAGATGACGACTTGCAGTAGAAATTTAATCAAAAACACAACAATGTCTTACTGTCTCAAAAGACTGAGGAGGACCTATAATTTACACGAAACACTGCAGAATTAGGTGAAAACATTGATTTCATGTTTTTAATGGAGTGTGAGGATTACAGTTGCAGTGGTAGAGTAGCATTTAAATTAGTCCAACAAACTTTTTGTGATCCAGCACTGGTTAAACCTTGAATTAGCGTACTAAATCACCAGAATCACTGATGGGGAGCTGAGCGTTTTGTTCTCTGGTAAGGAAAAAAAGGAAAAAAAGGAAGTCAGATCCTCAAGAGATTTTCTGAGTGTGAAAGTCTTTGTTAGATGATTGCTATAAAAGGTTTTAAAACACAGATTATGCACAGAAGCTGTCATAATAATGTGGCACCATAATGCAAATATATGTCAGAGAGCAATTTATCAGGACATATGTGCACAGTCACAGCAGCAAATCCATTACTTTAGTTGTTATTTTCAACATTAGGACACCTCCGAAAATAGTCTGCAAATAGAGAAAGACAGAAGCAACAAGACCTCCAATCAAATGATCTAAAAATCACTTTTCAACCCTTCTGGACATGTGACCATCGGGGTCAAGTAAATAAGACTCCAGTCACACAGGTCTGGGGACTGATTCACCACCATCTGGCAGTCACTGGTCAGGGAAAAATGAGTATTCCCTAGCTGGGTGGGAGCGATTGCTGGAGGTTGCAGTTGCTGGGAAAATGGTTGCTAAAGTCCCAGTTACGTCAACCTTCTTCAGACCGGTCAGTGACCCCCTGGCAACCACCTGTTGCTCGGGAAAAATGTATTCCCTAGCCAGCTACTGAAAAATGGAAAATGTGGCACAAACTGTAAGTGGAGAAGGTTCCAGCATTGAGGCACAGCTTTTACTTTGAAGGGGAACCTTCTCCATTTCCAGTTTTTGTGGGATAAGGATGCTGCATTTAACAGTCAGCTTTGTTGAATTAGTTTGTTAATTAAACATCAGTACACATCAACAAATAACATGGCATGATATGATGTATATTTTATTTCTTCAAGCTGCACTGTCAAAGGGTGGTTTATGTAAAAATATGTATATATTGTTTGTATGTCATTAAATCTTTTGGTGTTTATAATATTATGTTGTTTCTTGCCAACAGCATGGACATATCTTAGGAGATATGTCCATGGGAATTAGGTAAATATGTGGGATTAATAAGATGTTGAGCAGGGGTAGGAGTTAATAAGTATGTGTATACTTCTTCCTACTCCTTTTCAGACCAAACAATTGTTATTTCATGTTAGACGAATGTGTTTTATTTTTATTATATTTCTTTTTTGCTTGTCTGTACAAATACGTGTGTGTGTGTATATCTACACATATATTCGTATCCGTAAACGAAAGTACATGTAGACGAGTATATATTGTTTTTTTTGTTTTTTGGTTGTTTGTTTTATTATGTCTGAAATAAATAAAGATACAATACAATACAATACAATACAATACAATCTTATGGGAAAAACAAGAAGAGACTTGCAGAAAAAAATTAATACAAAATAAACACTCTTGTATGTCCCTGATGGAGTGGTGTAATAACGAGAGTCAGTCATTTTTACATTATATAACAGCACGGGGCACCATGATATTCTACAAGGCTCAGCTGTAGGGAGGTCAGGTGTGCACTGCTATTGACCTTAATCTGTATTACACACACACACACACACACACACACACACACACACACACACACACACACACACACACACACACACACACACACACACACACACACGGCTCTGTGCTCATTCTGAAGTATCCAGCCCGAGGCCATGAGAGTGCAAACAGACAAGTTAGTGTGACATGAGGTTGCACTCTGGGAAGAATAGTGCGCTGTTTGTCTCTGAGGTTCCACAGTTTCATTTTAGTAATACTGGATCCTTGTATCCACCCCATAATGCTTTGCTTTAATGCCTAATCAGACCCTTTGAGCCTCTTTACTCTTATATGTATGCTATCACCTTGTGCACCGCTCTGCCTGAACATATGCTGAAAGATAAAAACGTGCAACTGTGGTAATAAAAAAGATCCTTTTTTTTAAAAACACACCAAAAGCTTTTTCTATTTTTGTAAATGTTTTGGTCTAACTGTTGAGTATAGAATAAAGTAATTCACTGAATAATTAAATAAAAAGCAATCAAATTGTCCCAGAAAGATTAGACAGCGCTTCTTTCCCAGTGCTGGAAACTCACATCAAGCTTGTCTGAACATTCTGTCCTCCACCTGCTTATTATATTTAATCCTCTTCATTTGTCTTTTAGGTTAAACACACACATGCACACACGCACGCAGACAAACTTATACAAAGATGCCTGATCTGCTTTGCCCTCTGGTTGTTTTTTCTTCTTCTTTAGGCTGAATACCTGCGTCTTCTGAACTCTTCTCTCATAGAGAAGACAGTGAAATGAATCCAAGAATCAAATATTTACAAGACATCATTGACAAAGTGAACATGTTGAAATATTTAGCTGATAGTTTTGCTACCACTTCATTTTATGAGCTGTCAAAAACTTTGCAGGTAGTTTGTCACCTACAGCTCTGATGTACAGTATACAAATAATACGTCTTCACGCCCCCGGTTCCTTCACATGATACAGCAGTCTTGTTTTTGGGTGCGTAGCCTGGTCTCAGGAAAAAATGAAATCAGATAGAAAGTGTTAAATGTTTTTGTTGGATTAGATCTTTTGTTTTACGTGGTGACTTGATGCTAACTCACGTCATTGCGTTTCATTTGAGAGATAGAGATTTCTGTTTAGGTACAGACAATACGTTCTCATTCCAGGGTGTCAGATGCTGTTAGTTCAATTTGCGTCACAGCAAGCCATATTCTTTATCAGATAATTGCATTTTTCAGCTGTAAGATTGAGTTTTGGGAGTATAACGGTATATACTTGCTTTAGGAGTCAAGTAGATATTCAGGTGGGCTGTGGCATTTAAACAATCTTGTCTGGAAGCAAAAGGCCTAAACTGTAGCGAGAAAATATTCCCCACACCATTACACCACCACTACCAGCATGAGCCATTGATACAGGCAGGATGGATCCATGCTTTCATGTTGTTTTATGGCAAATTGTGACCCTATCATCCAACTGTTGCAACAGAAATCGACACTCATCAGAGCAGGTACCTTTTTTTCTCTTTTATTGTCCAGTTTTGGTGCGAATTGAAGCCGCGGTTTTCTCTTCTTAGCTGCCTGTCTATGAGCTCAAAGCAGTCTAGCCATTCTCCATCTGATATCAACAAGGCATTTTTGTTTAGAGAACTGCTACTCACTGGATATTTTCTCTTTCTCAAGCCATTTTCAGAAGTACTCATTCCACCTTGTCTGGCACATTTCTTTCCCCATTCTGGTGTTCAATTTGAACTTGTTTTGACCTTGTCTACATGCTTAAGTGAACTGAATTTCTGCTGTGTGATTGTGTGATTGACTATTTGTGTTAACAATCAGTTGTACAGGTGTACTTACAAAGAGTGGGTAGTATGTACTAGCAAAAAAAAAAAGAAGTAAAAGAAATATGAATAACTGGCTTGTGTTTGTGAAACGGCAATAGCATTAGACTAATCTTAGATGAATGTTGAGACTGGCAAACCACAGTCATGTCGAAAGTGTTTGTGTAAAACCCAAAAGACATTTGGAGAAAAAGCAAAACACTTATTGTGGTTTTTCTGACTAAGAGTCTGCCAAAGACTAAACACATCTTTGTATATTTTTGAAATGTTAACAACGTGTGCTATCATGGCTTTTCACACCTGCTCTGTGTTTATCACTGCAGGTTTAAAAGTTAAGCTAATTAAGGTGGAGGTGAAGACGAATACTTTTATCCATGCATCGATGTAAGTTATTATTATTAACATCTAATTTAAAGACGGTGAAGGTTTCTCTGTGTTTCGCTGCTTTTTAAAGGACTAAATGTTTGAAGAGTCTTTCTGTGTTGAACTGAATCAGCTTTAACCTCACACAAATGACAGAACATAGATTGAAAGAGACGTCCTTGATTTCCTCCAAACCACTCTGCACTGATGCAAGCAACAAGAAAAAGACTAAATGAGCTCATAAACAAAGACTGCTTTTTAGTTTCAGCCAGTGACGTCTAGAAGCCGCAGAAAGACACAGTTTCTCTGTATTTCTGGGCATGGCTTCTGTTCAACAACTGCAACTGTGTAGAGATTCTTAGTCTCAGTACATCGTGCAAATGCATTAAAATTATAATTGTTTCTTGGCTTGAAACAGCTAGTGTGTGAAGCTGGATTTCTTTGCTGCTGTATCTACAGAAATACCCCGATGTTAAGTCTCAGTTTCATCAGAGCTCATTATCTTGCGTAGAATCAATAAAATCATGCAATTATGGGATTTCTGCCTTGAACAAGCTTTTCGTTTGAGGAGTTTACCCTCCTCCTTTCCAGCTCCAGCACTACGCCATACACTTTTGTATATCCATCATTAACTTTTGGGTAGATAGTAAAATCAAAGCAAATTTACTTTAAGAGCCAATGATTTGATATAATTTGGTTTCAAACCAAATCTCCTGTCTCTCTACAATTTTCCCTTGTGTGTTTTTTTTTAAAAAACAACCTACGCAATTGATACTGGAGTAATTCCAGAGAAATGAAAGCTACAGAGAATGATCAAAACCACTTTGATTCTTGAAGCCTGTCCATCAGCTCTTATTGGAGAAGAACGCAGGATTAAAAGTAAAATAACACTGTCAACGGACATACTCTCAAATTTAGTTAGTACTGCCATTCTTCTTGGGTGATGCTTATAAAATGCATCACGTGTGGCTATCTATAAGGAAAAGAACTTCTAATCTAAATGATCTGCTCCAGTAGAGCATGTCTGGATTATTAATTGGTTACTTTTAAGGAGAAAATGACAGAAAGTTTGTCATCCTTCCAATACGGGGCAGTCTCTTTTCCTCATCTTTTCACATTTAGGCCTAATGAAGGAGCTGCCAAAAATGTGGGAAAAAACAATTTAAAATCTGCTCTCCTCACCATTTTTAATAGATATATTAGAAGGGGGGCAACACAGCTTCAAATTAAAGTAATTACCTTTCATATATCATGTGAGCAGGCTGCACAAATTTAAAATTTTTAAGACTCAAAATATTTCTGAAAATTCACATTTGCTTTAGCCCATCACTGTCATTTAACTTTTTTCATAATTAGTCATTTACTTGATTAAATATCTACAGCGTGAAGAAGCATACTACCCCCACATTTCCTGTTGTCATCTCTACACACGAGTACCTTTTCTTCAGCTGTACACTGCATTGCTCCGACTAACAGTAGACTTTTTAGATGTTGACAACAGCGAGGGATCAAAGTCAAACACAAAAGCGCACTCTGTGTGTGAGTGTGTAAATGTGGGGTTATGTGTGTGTGTGTATGTTTGGGGGTTGGTGAAGCAAAGGGAGAGACAAGAGACAAGGCAACTCCCTTCCTTCAATGCCTGACCTCCCCCTAACTCCCCCTTAGGAGTCACCCAGTCAGTCTGACACACATACACCCACATAGTCTCCATGGATATACACCGATGAGATCATTCCTGATGAGATCATCGCATCTCTCTTTATATCTCACATCTTGTCTCTTTGTCTCTCTCTCATCCTCTTTTTAATATATCAGAAAATAATTTCATAAATATGATAACTAAACATTTTACAGGAAAAAGAAAATCATTATCTGTATTTTCAACTCCGCTCTCTTTCCATTCTTTTGAAACACAGACCTATCAGATAAAACAAATATGATATTACAGTTATGCACAGTGAAAAAAACTTAATCAGTAAATAAATAAACACACACATTAAAGATAGATAAAACGGCATATTCAACTTCACAGCCGTCCTGTTTCTGTCTCTCTTTTTTTGTCAGTTAATATTGGCATTTAAAGATTTACAAGAACATTTCTACTGTACACTGATGTCAGATTCATAAACACTACAAACAAATAAACCGACAACACAAGCACAGCATGACATAAAGTCAGTGACAATGCTCCGTCTGAATGTTTTTCTGTACTTTTCTTTTTGAGTTTTTTTTTTCTTGTTTAGGCCGGAGGGAAATTTTCTGATTAATTCAGCTCAGTTGACAAAACACAGATTATCTAGCATTAAATGTGTAATAGGTAATAGGTGTACAAACAAGACTCTGCCATTGGCTGGTGGGTTGATGATAATTAAAAGGTGGTTATACTTTAGTGTCTGTATCAAATCATTTAGAATCTAAACATATGCATATTGCTTTTGTCGTAGAATGTTTCAAAGTAACAACAAAGTAGGAAAATTGACTAGTTTGTAATTTATTTGATTAAGCTTCACATAAAAAACAAGAATCAGCATTTTATTTTGTTCATTCGACTGATGTTACATAGTTGCTATGCAATTGATAGTCCTTACGTTAAAAGATGTCACAGTCTTCTGCTGTATGTTCACATGCATTTAATCAGATTTAGGAAGAAAAATATGACTAAATTCTGCTTGATCTGCATGTGTTTTAGTTTCTTTTTTGTAGCTTGTAGCGTAAGAAAGAAAGGTCTCACAGCAAAATGTGAAACACTTACTAAAAAATTATGGATTAGTTCATGTTTAGCACATATAATACGAAATACGGAGAAAATAAGTAGCTATTTTCAACTAGAGGCTGCAAAAATATAGGCTGGTGGTTAGACATGGTGTCAAGGTCCCACTGCCTGTATGTAGTACTGGTAATAAAACCTTTGCCTCCAGTTTGATAGATGGAACATACTATGCCGTACTATGAAAAAAAATATACCTTTGAACCTCAGTGGCATTACTGTTAAAGTACTTCTTATTATCTGGAGTGGTCAAATAACATTAAAAACTTTCATATCAGCATCATCATTATTATTATAATTATAGACTTTCTTGGGAAAGGGGTTGATGGAGTCAGGTGTTTGTTACCAAACACAGGTCTGCAACGTTTTGTAGCCTAATGGGGTTTACACTCAGCAATCTCATCAGCCTGTCCTCTAGCAGCCGCAGACAGATCATTTCCACAAACGAGCTGTGAAATCATTTGTGGGTTTCAGTACATACCCATCAACAAGCAGGAGTCAGAAAAAAGTCTGATGACTGAAGAAGGGTTTTTCCCATGAGCTGGTGAAAACCAGTTTAGATGAGGAATAGATGGAATTCAGGACTTAAATTCATTAAGTGGAGATAAACATGCCTCTAAATTGGTCTGTGGAATGTGTCAGTTTTAGCTATCACAGTGGACACACACACACACACACAGACACGCACACCATGAAATGTATTCTGGTAAAGATGGTGAGTGCTGTCTTCTGTTGTGGCTAAAGAGAATGTAAATTAAATTAAAACTCTGAGGCACTCTGTGTTCTTCTCTCCTTCTGGTGGTCTTTATTCCACTTTGCTGTATGGGCATCACTGCTCATGAGAAACTACATTTCCAGGAGCGTTTACAACATTTTTCCTTTACTGTCTGCCATTTTCTTCTTCCTAAGATGACACTTGAGACCACAGTGAACACACTCCTTCAACCAACCCACACACGTAGGGCACAATGTGCTAGCAGTGGGGGTGACTTGCACAGTGTCACAGTGTAACATCTCTCCAAGGCCACGCAACTTCCCTGATTAAAGGCATAAATTTCTTTGGCCTTTTTTTACACGACAGAACTACAGGGCGTTTGCCACAGCTATGAAGATAACGGCAAAAAAGGAAAAGAAATATATAAACAGCAAACTCTCAGCACCGCTGCAACTACTACTGCAGCGGGTCCTCAAGGAACCCTATCCTGAGAGTGTCGTCATTTACATAATGCTTTGAAGAAAGAATACATTCATTTAGTTTTCAATGCGTCAGAGGGAAAGGAGAGTCTTACATTTCTCCTCCTTACCACAAAAAAGAAGAAAAATGTGGAAAAGCCAGAAAGAAATCTTAATGTTATTTTTATTTTAGGTCACAGTGAAATGTCAGGGTTAATTTATAGATGTGCTGAAGCTTTATTTGTATGCCGAGGCTCAGATTGCTGAAGTTTGTTGATCTTGTTGCTCTCTTTATATGGTTACAATCGATACAATCCTACTTTTGTTTCAGAATTTAGCACCAATTTAGGAAGAGCCCCAGCTGATTTTGTTGTTTTATTGTTCTTTGTTTTCAAACATAGCTATATGATATTTCTATGTATGACTAACAAATTAATCAAAAGTCAGTGATTTTAAAGGTGTGTGCATGCTGTTAACCTAAAAACCTGTGCATATATTGACAGCCTATATATTAAAAACAACAAAAAGCCAGAAATCAGAATAGATTGTCCCCCAAGTGTCCTATGGCATGATTGCTCATGCATTAGTCGCGCCAAATCAATGGTTTGAGCCAGAACTCTGTCACATGTGCTGCTAATTATCTAAATCTGTCTGAACCAACTAGCTAACTGGTAAATGGCTCGTCCACTTGGCCAGCTGGCTGCCAGACTATACTTCATATGACCAGAAAACTAAATTACAGTGAAATTCTAAATGATAAGTACAGAATAAACCAAAATGACAAGACACCATGCTTGTTTTTTCTACAAGGAATAACAGTTACATGTTCATGCATTCTGGAAATGATCACTGATTTAAATCTGCTGCAGATGTGTTCATAAACATAAATGTTTAGATCAATATCAGTTAGTTTACAACGAGTTGTCTCGCGTTTCCAGGTCATTTATTATTGCAGTCATTGTTATTTATTATCAAATTTGTTAAAATCTTTATTTTCTTTATTATAATTTAGTTCAGCCCGAATGCTCTGATGCCATGATTTTAATTAATCATGCTCACAAGGGAATAAAGCAATCTGTTTCCATCACTCACCCCTCACACACATCTTTGTCCTTTTGCCTTTTAACTGTCTAAACATTAAGCTGGTTTCATAAATCCGTGTGTGTACCAGGAGCTTTTTCCTTGAGAACAAACTTTTGTTATTTCTTTTACACATCACTGACCTTCACTTGGAGGCAACTTTGTTACTGTAGAACATGAGCTGGCTGGTTCATTAAATAGTTTTAATCTCTGTTCAGAAACAGCTGCGTCATTTTAAACTGAAATAAAAAATAAGAAACAATTAGCTCCGTGTTGGTGGTGAAAATAAAACAACAACAAATAAACATCAACAACAAAAATCAGCCTTGTGCGTCCACACTGCCAATGTGAACCCCAAAGATCAATAACTAGTGATCATGAGCCAGTAATGCATGATAATGAGATAATTAAATGGAAGCTGCAAGTTAATAAGGTGTGGAAATGTTATAACTAATCTCTGTCTGAGACTTACACAGCTACATGATAGGGAAACAGTTGTTTACTCAGTACAACAGGCAAGTTCCATATGGCTAATATAATGCATGGCTAGATATGAAACATGTGTAGACAAAATTCTGGATAATGACCAAAACGGTGGCACATCAAGTTGAATATTTGGCTTATTTAATAACACAGAATGTTATGACAATGTATGTGTGCTTTTTTAATATCCTGATCTTAACAGTGACCCTTACTTCTTTGCATATGACTCAATTGAATCTGATAAAATGTGCCCAGAGGTGGCACGCTATTTACACACAGTACATTACAGTGACCAGTGTTTTTATAAGCATCAGTGTGAACATTTAAACTGTTTCAGTGATTGTCAAGCATTCATAACATGACTACAAACCAAAATCTGATACTAACTGTAAATTATATACATGACTTACAAAATAAGCACAAAGTTACTTATCTGATCTTGTGTCGCCTTACGGACCTACACGTTCATGGGATTGGTCTTCTGAAGTAAGTAATTACCTTTATTATTTTTTAAACTGTACAAATGGATAATCCTACACAGGTGTGTCTTAAGCTTCTTTTTAAAAGTATCACCAACATGTACAGATCTAAAGTTCAGTGGAGGTGAATTACACAACTTGAGAGGCACAACTTCAACAGCACAGTCTCCTTTTGTCTTTAACCCAGACCGAGGTACAGCCAAAAAACATTGATCAGATGACCTCAGGGCCCAAGCAGGTACATGTGGATTAAGTCGTTCATTAATATAGCATCTGACCGTGAAGAGCTTTGAAAATGATCACCAAAATCCTAAACTCAACCCTAAAATTTTACTGGAGCCAGTGTAAAGAGAACAGTACTGATGCTACATGAGATTTTTTAGAGGACCAGCCTCGCAGCAGCATTCTGGGTTTTTTCTAGGGATTCTTTGCTCAGACAAAGGAATAATGAATTACAATAATCAAGGTGTGATGAAACAAATGCATGTATGGGCATTTCCATTTGACTCTGAGACACAATATGAAGCCAAGATAAATATATTTGGTGAATGAGCAGTTTTCTATTGTCTATGGCTTTTAGGATGTTATTGTTCTTTGTCTCTTTCAGATGTCAACAAGGTATGTTTCTTCTTCTTCTTCTTCTTCTTCTTCTTCTTCTTCTTCTTCTTCTTCTTATTATTATTATTATTATTATTATTATTATTATTATTATTATGTGAGCGCGAATGCTTGTCTGTGTCTATGTGTTAGCTCTGCTCAGACTGGTGAACTGTCCAGGGTGTACGCTGCCTCTTGCCCCAAGACAGCTGCGATAGGCTCCAGCCCTCCTGTGACAATGAAAAGGATAAGCAGAAGCGAATGGATGGCTGGAATTTCTTCTTCTTCTTCTTCTTCTTCTTCTTCTTCTTATTATTACTGTAGGATAGAATCACAACATCTCTCAGTGTCTTGGTGACGTTTGACCCAATAATAAAGAATGGCCATGCAATAATAAAGGTTTTTCATGACTGTATACCTCATGCTCACACCTTCTTAACTCATGGCCATGACTTTAATATCTTACTCACATGCCTAATTAAGTTGTGATCTTGTTGCCATGCGATAGTAACTTGTAGCAACAGGGTGTCCTAGCATGTCTCCTAGCATGTGCTGTATATATCTATCTACACAGCACCTTAGTGTGGCATTTATTGTTAGCTGGGCAAAAATATTTGAAATCCGAAGAGGATCTGCTGACAGTAATTTTACAAGTCATAGCAATAGTTTGCTGTCACAATGAAAGCATGTCAAAACACTTTAAATACTATTTTTTGTCTGATGTGTTTTTTGTAATAGTTATCTGGAAAATCTGGAATTCCTTCAGATGAATTTACATCATCTTCCTTATTAATAGAAGAAAAAAAAGCTTATTTTATAGATGCTCACATTTTCTGAAAAAATTAGAATTTTTGATCTATTATTTAATTAAATATTACTCATATGTGACTAAAAGAAGGAACTGAGCATGAAATCTCAGCACTGTAACGACACTCAATATCAATTTTCCTTCTTTTTTGACTGCAGAAAAAAAATAACTTACAGTATGTGTGCAGCAGCAGAACCTAAAAACCGTATCGATGCCGTTCACTGAAACAAAAACTTCTCTGTCTGTCACATTTTCACTGAGCCAAACCTTGCTTTTCCTTTTCTCCCTGCGTCTCCTGCAGCAGCCGGAGCTCAGAAGTATTTTTGTCTTAGCTCGTGCAGAATAAAATGAGAAACCCTATTCAGGTTTTGTTAAAAGTTCAGTGCTGCACTGTGCAGCAGCCCACAGCCGAGCTGTCTTTGAAAGCAGATGAAGAGCTACACTGTAAATTGAGATATACCCCACTGGAAGAAAACATAACAAAAAGAATTGGGCATGAAATTTAAGCAAATTAATGATTAATACAAATAATCAGTCAAGCTAACATTTAGCTTTAAAACTATTGGATCTTTATTATGGAGGAAAGAAGTTTTTTGAAATACTAACTAATGACTTCAGGAAGCAAAACATCTCCAAAATGGATACTTACACTTTTGTTTTGGCTTTAAGGCAATTTAATCTTTTATTCATTCTGCCAAGTTGGACAAAAACTCCCAACACTACCCCATAATTTTACTTGGATAGATTTCCCCCTAATGAGTAAACATTTATTTGCATATTTGACACTAACGACTGATCTGTTATTCCTTAATGGCCTCATATTTCTCTAATTGGATGAGTGTGCAAAGCTAATTAATTAGCAATTACCTGCTAATGGTTGCATATTCATGAGCCCACAGTCTATTAGCTTCCAATAAATACATATTAAGAGGCCCTGATTACTAAGTAGCTTATCATCAACATGCTCGTTGTCTGATAATTGCAGCATGTTCTCTTTCTTTCTTCATTTTGTGTTGTTAAGACGAGAAGACTGTTGAATGAATGGAAAGGATTTCTATCAAGTCTATGAAGAAAAATGGTCTCACAGCGTCTCATTTATTTACGCTACGTCAATGAAAAAAATGTATCAATATTTGGCACGAGAGGTCAGGACAACATTAACAGTAATTAAAAAAACACTAAACATCTCAGTGCTGCTCTGCATTTGAAAACATAACATTATTTAGATACTTGTAGAACTATTGCTATTACTGTGTTTTAGGTGATCATCAAAACCAGAGTAACGCTAAAGTACTTCTGTCCCGTCAATCAAGGGACAACAGAGCCATTGAAGTCCACTGGAAAACATTAAAGGCTGAGAAATTGTCCTTTTATTTTCTCAATTTATTAAGAGCCACAAAGTAGATTCCCAGAATTTAAAAAGGGAATTTCTAGTGTACTTGATTTTAATTTACCAACAGAATTCACAAATGTCAGATTGCTTGTGCTACCAAACTCGATTGTATGAATGCTCCTGTCCATCGGGGCTGTGATAAGGCCTCATGCACATGCAAACATAGCTTTAACTCAGTGAAAACTGACCTTTAATAAGAATGTCTTCCAGTGTGAACATATTCAGGAGCTAGTATTAGTAGTGACATGTAGAAAGGGCAAAACAGAGAATCTGAAAACAAGGATGCAGACTCTCACATTTACTTCTTCATAACCCGTCCTTCTGTAAATTATTACAACCAAAACAACCAACCTTCTGCTCCCCATTCACACCATGTGGCTGTGATTCTGCATGCTTAGAACTGTGTGCATTTTCAGCTTCTCACTATAAATGGTGATTATTTCTGAAAGCAGTTCTAGTCTTTTTAATAGACTGTATTAAGAAGATGAACATTTCTTGAAGGGTCCGGAAGTAAAACCAATCCGCAACTACCCTTAAAATGCCTTTGTTTACCAACAGACACTGAGGAGGTAACACTGCTTGATTACTTTAAGATATTAACTGCTAATTTTAAGCCTTCATTTTATTTTATAATGCTATTAAAACATTCCCCACTTTTAAAGCTTCATCCATAGATGATATTTCAATATTTAAAGCACAAAGAAACCACACTACAGTACTTTGTTTCTCATACATTCACACCCAAACAATCAGCATTATCTGGTACGTCTTGCTGAAGGGCACTTGCAAGAACAAAGCTTGTTGACTCGATCCAATAATCGAATCAGCAAATTGTGCTTCTTACCCAGATGTAGCAAATAAGGTCAAAAGAAATAAAAAGTTAACAGGACAGTGTGACCCTGGCAGCTTTACACTTTTACAAAACAGATTCTCCATGCTTTAGAAATGTGGAAGATGAAAACTTTTATGTATGTTTCCCCAGAGTGAATTTAAAGCATTTTCGAACAGAACTCAAATACGGCATCCCATAAAATGCAACGCTACAAGGACACAGCCGCACCTGAGAACAGTCTGACACCGTTTTGATCAAAAGAGCCAACTTTTGAAAGTGCATAATCAAATAAAAGGAATTATTCATACAAAATGACACGCGAGCTCAAACATCTCCCCGCTCTGAATGTGGCTTTTGAATTTCCAAATGAAGCGTTGTCATCTTGTGTGCAGTTTGTTCGTGTGTATATTAGTGTGTGTGTGTGTGTGTGTGTGTGTTTTTCTTTCTTTTTAAATCACCACATTGCTCTTTCTCTGTGTAAATACAACATATATCCTCATGCTCAGCAACCAGAGATGTCTACGGCTTATGAGGTTTTGATGGCAAAGGCGAGATGCACTAACACTTGATCCATGCAGCTGGGACCCATACTGTGCCACAACCTCAGGGGGAATGCTGGAAAAATGTTGGAACGTCAGGCTTAGGGAGACGTAAACTGGGGATCAAAATGGAAAACTAAATTGCTGAAAATCATAAAGGAAAATGAGTTCAATTCAAACCAATAAAAACACAAAACTAAAGCAATCAATATAAGATTTTTTATTGGAAATAAAGAAACATTAAGTATTCCAGAGGAGAAAATGAAGTCAGAAAGTGTGTGGTTGTGAGTGGGAGGATGCGTTTCTGTGTGTGTGTTCAGAGAAACACAAAAAAGGCATATATGGAGAGAATTTATTTGCCAAGCTACTGAATAAACAGCTTCTAAACCTGCCAAGAAAAGTTGAATCAAAACTACTTCCCTGATACGTTCAGGGAACGATTTTTTAATGTTTTTTCACCAGTTTAATCATCAAATTCAACATCATAAAGTACACTTTGCACATCAGTGGCAGAAATCTATTCCCCAAGCATGAAGTGCCCGATATTAAAGGGAATATTTCTTGTTTTACGACGATATTCATATTGTTTGCACAAACCTTAAACCATAACCACAAATTTTATTCATGTTAATATAAAGGCTGCCAAATGAGACTGGCTTCATTTTAGAGACGCTTCTTTTTATGCGTCTGAAGTGTATTTGCAATTTCAAATACAAGCACTTCATAGGAAGTTAACTGATAAACTGAACTGATCAGTGGTTTGCTGTGGAGGAGGGATTTGTGTGTCCCTGTGAACCGGAGTGCTGTTTTGTCTGCGATCTTATGGTGGCATCTCCCAAGGCTGGGGCCAGAGGAAGAGTGATTCAAAACAAGCCAACAACTGAAATAATCAGACATACAGCACTTTGCCTGGAATAGGAACATCCTCCCTTTCCTGCAGTCAGACCTTTGAGTGGTGCTCACTGGTGAGCAACCGGTGGCCAGGCTCTGAGCAATGGGGCTCTGTCGCACACAGAGACAGATTATAGAGCTCCGCTTGGGAGCACCTGGGAAACCCCTCAAGAGGAACTCACACACATTGCTGACAAAATGGATGTCTGTAATATCCTGCTTAACTTGCTGCTACCATAACCTGACTTCACATAAGCTGAAAGATAATAGATGGACGGATACACTTAAAATGTGGTGTCTCTAGCAACAGTAGCACTGTTTTATATCAACTAGCGATGACTGGTTGGTATCAATGACTGTCTGTGGCAGAGATGAAGTAGTTTACACCACCTGGCAGCATGTCAGAGCCTAAAACAGGAAAAACTTTGACTTCCAATAATTAGTGTTCTGAAACCAGTGGAGACAAAACCAGATTACCATTGGTTTGGCTTTTCCTTTTAAGCACACGTTAACTTAATTTCCTAGATTGACACAATATATCAAGGTAAAAACTTGTATATAAGTGGAAACTGAATGAGACAGCCAAAAGGTTATGAGACTGTTATTTAGTCACACAAACAGGCTGACTTTAAATCTTCCTGCAGTCAGTATGCACACCATTGAAGCTTCATCCTCGCGTTTGAAAACTTAAACAGCTTTGCAGACAAATGATTTTTCCTGTTAAATTTCTCTTCCATAGATAAATGAATGAAATGCATTTTGAAAAATGAATACTTTCTAAATGACCAAAGGTTGGGCTCAGCTATTCAACATGGCATAAGTATGATGAAGACAGATGCCGCAGTAATACATTCTTAAGTGTCTTGTACTCTGAAAACAACTATTTATTTTAATTATTTCATTATTTAACACTCTGACTTGAGTGTATTGTTAGATGCACACTTGTCACTCATCTTGACGAGCTGTCATCCTCCCCGAGGCTGAAGTAACCGGCAACAGCCGAGTCTCCACAGGCGTCGAGGAAGCAGACGCTGAACTCAGACGAGAAGCAATAACAAAAGGAAACACTGATGTTTGCTGTTTTTTGAACGTCTGGTGTTGCTGGTCTTTCATCTCCTTCTTCCTCGGTCACAGGAAATGGTTTATACACAACCTAACACTTCTAAAATCACTGAGGCACCAGTCAAAAGGATGGGAAAGGATTTAGGCATCAAAGGAAAGTGTGACAGATAAACAGGGAGTGATGATTTATAATATGTTTTATACTTTTAATAGAAAGTTAATATGAAAAACTCCAATAAGGTGGATAGAGCTTCATAAAATCTATAATGTCATTTTGGAAAATGTCACCAACATATAAAGTACTACATCTGTTAACTGGTACAGCAGCTTGCATCGATCGTAACAGGTAACTAAATCTACCTGTCAAAATAACGCCTTGAGCTTCGAGCTTATATATCTTAGTGAGCAGTTATATAGGAACCACTATGAGGTAGCGAGGCGGGTGTGTTTGGGGTAACAAGCCCGTTGTTTAGCCGACATGTCACATGAATCAGGCCAATTGTATGATGGCCTTTTTGTGTTGCAGAAGCCTCATAAACACCAAGGTCAGTCGCAACAGTAGATGGAGACATAAATGGGTCGTATATTGTATTGTAACAAGGCCGCGGGGGTCAGTGCAAACACGACCTTGAGCACAACCTCGCTTGCACTCTCCCCCACAGGACTCATTGTCCCAGACTCCTTTATTGCTTGTTTCTATGGCAACGGTCCGTTATGTGGAGTGGCATCTTAATAGTTAGTGGCAAGCTTGCTCTTATGGTAACAGGAAAAAAAACCATCACGAACTAAGATTAGCTCGTGATGTTTTTATGGTGACAGGAGCCCTGAGTGGTTGATATTTTTTGTTTTTCTTCCCCCAAGGGGCATTTGACATGCTGTTCTGTGCACTCCCCAAACCCTCTCTTTGGCCAATGCATACACGATGTAATACTTCCAACCCTCTCCCATCTCAGGTTAGGTCAGGCCACTGGGGCCCCGTGGGGGAGAAACAAAGATAATAATTGGCTCGAGTTTATCGTTGACTGCACTGTGTGTAACAAATATTTGATTGGGGTTTTTTTGTAGTAAGCAACAGCCCCAAAGAGGCTCCCTCTTGACCGAAGGTTAATGAGCTTATCCATGAAACATCTTCCAAAGACTGAGACTCAGGGACGAACAGTAACAGCTGCAGAGGGTGTGGAAGGGGTGGTTAGTGCAAAGAGCAGGAATACTAAGTGATAGCACTGACATTATGGTTTTCTCCTCATTAATATGAATGTACCTGTTTTGTTTTACCAGTAGATCCTTCATGTGTAGTGTGAAATGTAAATAATCAAAAGATTTCCATTTCAACTACTCATCTGCTCATTTGTCCCAAAGTCAAGCAATTTATTTTGTAAAATAGATGCTTTTATGAGTTATGAATACACTGATCTATATATACTTGGTCCAAAACAACTCACCTGTTGACCATATTTTAAGGCTGAACCACTGGCTTCTTGGCAAGTACACTGTAGTGGGAAGCATAAAGATTACATAAAATCAGTTCAGGGAAATCGAGCATGTTCACCTTCCTAGTTGATTTATGGCAGAGTGATACTCATGTATAAGACACTAAAGATTTCTAATGTGCACATTTTTCAACATCCATCCCTTCCTCTGTTATTATACACACGTACATGCACACTTAAATCCAAGGTGCACTTTCACAGCTCTTTACAACATCTTGCAAAATCATCGCCAACATGGATTTGCCTACACATAGCATGCATTTCTTATATCAACTCATTTATTATCAATAAAATGACTATATGAGTAACCCTGGGAAATATTAAGAATGTTTATAATGTTAGTAAGGAGGCTGTAGTTTTGTTCATTGTGGTAGAAGATGAGTAAATAACGTTAGGAAAGTCTACAAGGCTTGAACGTTTCTCATTTTTAAATGTACATGGAAAAGGACAAAACTACAGTTATCCACAATCTGACAGGGACAGCACAGTATGTTTTCTTTGAAAAAGACTGGCTTTTACAAGCATATCCGTGGTGGTAAATCTAAATGAGAGGGGAGACAGCAGCAGGCAATGCAGCCTAAAATACACTGGGCATGAAGAATGTAAGCAGGAAATATGATAGGTGATTGCCCTTTACTCATTGTGAAGAAGGAAGTCTTAAAATAGAAACAGAGATTCAAGACTGAAAGACTCTGGAAGGCAGGCGGTGAAGACTTAGTAAATTTCTAATGTCTCCTTTCACAGATAAAAGCTGACTTCATCTTCAGAGGCAGTATATCGTTTTCATGGTTGGACACTAGCTGTGAGGAGAAGAAACACAGAAAGTAGTGGGTTGAAAGAGAGGAAGGGAAATACAGGAGGTGAGGGATACTAAGAATGGTAAAGGAAGTGAGATAGAGGAAGATGGACAGTGACAGATTGGAGGGAGAGAAATCAGGATGGATAAACTGAGGGATAGAGTTCAGTAGAGGAAGATATGTCATGAACTAGCTGTGTGAAGGTAGATGAGGACCCAAACGCAAAACTCACGGAGACACGAGCTGAACTGAAAATCACTGCTTTATTGCAGGCCTTACAAAGAAACAGAACTAAACCGGCAAAACTAAACTAAGGACCGAGGGGACACAGAAAGGCACACAGGTTCGGGGAGGAGACATTGACCACGCAACACTGAACTGAGGGAGACATGCACATAAATACATGGAGGGTTAACGAGGGAAGTGGAAGCACACGGGGAACACAGCTGATACAGATAATCATAACGGGACACGGCAGGAGTAAACACAACACTGACGGGAGACTGTCAAAGTAAAACAGGAAGTACACAGAGGTGCAGACAGGAGGAGAGAGAGAGAACAGACATAACGGGCTGGGGAAAACATTGAATGAAACACAAGGAGGGGAAATGAGGGCTCACAGATACACAGAGGGGCACACAGGGGGTAATCAAATAAGGAACATTTTAACAGGACAACCTGGGAACCAAGGCATAAATAAAGAAAAATACAAGATGCATGAAAACAGAATGCTGGGCCAACATGGCCCAGGACCATGACAAGATAGGTGTCAGTGAATGAGGAGCTCTTGAGAACACAGAGTGGCGATTAACTTGTCTCCATCCTAGGAAATACGTGAACACTTTTCAGGATTTTTGGGTAAGATGAGAAGGCTCTTAACAAGTGGACCTCTTTTTCTTTGGGTGCTGGACATGGGTCACTGCACCAGTATTGATATTTAATTAAAATGAGTCTTTTCTGTCAGTCCCAATATGATTAACCCTTACATGCATAAGTGGGTCAAAAATGACCTGGTGAGATTGTTTTCTTGCCATATCTAATTAATGAAAAGGTTTTACCGTTTCATGATCCAACCATTCCTCAAAAAACAGGTTCTTGATACCATGCAATTCAAACTTTTGACTTAACTTTTTATACATTTTATAATATTGTAGTTTTTGCATTATTAACCCCAAGCTTCCATAAGTGGGTCAAAAATGGTCAGCATTTATTTCCTATGAATTTTTATGGGAACCTTTGCCTCTTATCAACCGTGAATATCTGTAATACATATTTTGTAGACCACAAAGAGTGTAACCTTTAAGAAGAAGTTACTGGTTCATCTTCAGTGATCAGGGGGAGGTTCAAACTTCTACAGTACATGCCAGACAAGCCCGTCAAGTATGACATAAAGATCAGATCAGAATCTGGGGGAAACATTGTCAGATTCAAAAAGACAAGATGCAACATTATCACAGACAACTTTTTCTGCAGTGTGTCTCTTGCGCATTGTCTTCTGGAGACACTGTTGTGGAGACTCTACAATAGAACAAGGCAGACATCCCTCCTATGATGAGGGTTAGGGTTAGCTTGGATTCAGCGGCAGCATTACCATGGTCAGCTATGTCAAAAAGAAAGGAATAGCTGCTGTACTTCTGAGCACGATGTATCACAACAAATGGTAGATGAAATACCAGAAAGGAAAAAATAACATCCTACAACAAGACCAAAGGATGTAGACACCATGGACCAGATGGTTGACACTTACACCTGCAAGTGTAAAACATAGAGGAGGCCTTTGATGCTGTGGTACATCTTGGCATTGCCACCTTGAATGCCTACACCTTTCACAGCTCACCACCCTGAACTCAAAAACAGTATCACCAGTACATGATAGGTCTTCCTCACTGAGCTCTCAAAAGAGGGTTGCCAAACCACATATGATCCTGATCCAAACCAACCCTGATCATGAACCAATGGGAAGGTACGTGGTGACCAAAGACACAACTCAGCCACAGGAAAAAGCAGACAGGACAGACTAAAGACAGCAAGATTTCAGATCCAAGTAATCAAGCTCGTAAAGTAGGCAGCCGGTGTGGGAAATGCAATGTATATGTGAGCGGGGATTACAGCCAGATACAGGTAGTTTGTCACAATTCCATACAGCGAGGAGACAAGGCACGAAAAGAGAGAGGAAGTTTTTGTTTCACACACATGCATATACTCTCTCTCTCATACACATGCACACAATATGAATGTTGACATTTTTCTATTGGTGTTGTGTAATTTTTTCTTTCCTAATTTTGTTTTCAAAATGTTAAAAGTATTAAAAAAGTGAAAAATACTAAATATTTAAAAGATTAAATATAAAATATATTATATAAATATAATACAAAATATAATACAAATGATTATTCTTAAGCAAAATGACAAAAGTAGCATAAAAACTCATGGGTCATTTTTGACCCACTTATTGGAAGAGTGTAGGTGTCACGGACCCGGTTCCGGGGACTCGGGGTCCGTGAACAGTGTGGACCATTATTATTATTATTATTATTATTATTATTATTATTATTATTATTATTATTATTATTATTATTATTGTATTGGATGTATGTTTGCTGCACTGCGCTCTTGTGTTCCATGCTGGTGTGTGTACGGGTGGGTGTCTGCGGGTGTGGCTGAAGGATGATGGACAGCCACCTGCAGGCCTGATGGGCGTGGCCCTGCCGGCTGCCGGTCATGCCTAGGTTCTCACACACCTGCTCGTCGGGAGAGCTACTTAACAGTGCGATTGAGCTTCCTCTGGTGCAGGATTGTTGAGTTAGACTCCATGTCAGTGTTTAAAGTGCTGTTCAGTGTATGCCTGCTGGAGTTGGTGCCATAACGGCTATGTCTGTTGTTTTTCCTCAGGAGGACAGCGGAACACAGGACTGCAAGACACACGGGGGTGCGAAGGCACAGGGTCAGAGAGCACGAGATACCGGCACTTAGGAGAAGACACGTCACGGGAGTCGAGGGAGCACTTTGGAGATTTATTGTGTGGTGTACATTTACCTCACTGTAAATAAACCCACTGCTCATTCCACTAAGTCCAGCGTTTGGGTCCTTTCTCCAACATCCCCCACGGTCTGCCAGCCAGACCGTGACAGTAGGGTTCAGTCACTCATGCATTTAAGGCAGAGGTGTTGAACTCCAGGCCTCGAAGGCCAGTGTCCTGCAGGTTTTAGATATCACCCTGTTTCAGCACACCTGAATCAAATGATTAGATCATTATCAGGCTTCTGGAGAACTTCAAGACATGTTGAGGAGGTAACTTAGCCGTTTAAATCAGCTGTGTTGGATCAAGGACTCATCTAAAACATGCAGGACCTCGATGCCTGGAGCTTGAAACTGTGATTTAAGGGGTTAATATGATGTGGTCTGACGGATGACATATTTGTAGTACAACTGATCAGACCGGTTGCCTGCGACAAGTTGTGAAAATGAGCTTGGAGTAATAAACCATGTTTATAACTTTTTAGAATCAGGTTTTAAGACACAAACCTGATTCTATTCTAATTTAATTTATCTTACATATAGAGTTTCTCTGTCTGTAGACAGAGAGAGTTTTACAAATGCATTTCACTGCTCAGTGCTCGATTTATTAATACTGAAACTTATCAAAAGCACACTCAAAAGTGCTTCTGGCAATTAGGACAGACTGCTTTGTCTTGATTCTAATGCTAGATATTTTATGTAGATAGTTTTTGCAGTGTAAATTTGGTCAGAGTCAAATGTGAGGAATTAATGTCAATTTGTGTTTTCCTTTGCAACATGTGCTAAAGCTAGACAATGATTTGTTAATTTTATCAGTTAATATGATTTCCAGCCAAAATGTTCTGCAGCTTCAATAATATACCAGTGGGGGTAGTCCCCCCCCCCCCCCCTTTCAGTGCAGCTCATCTTCTCTAGAGCCAAAGAAAGTGAATTCTGCTGACCATATTTTAAGTTTGAACCACTTCTTATCCAGCTTTTGACAAGTGTGGTGAGAGCATGATGATACCTCACAGAGTAAGTTCAGGGAAATCCACTATGTTTAGCTTAACGGTGGATTTTCTGCACAGCAATGCTCGTGGGCAATTCCCCCCCCCCCCCCATTCTCATCTTTTAAACTGGTGGAATTTAAATAGAGTTTAATCATTTAAAAATGCAACATTTGCAAAAGAAACAACACATTCTGTTGAAAAAATGGACCACGTTAGTCAAAGTGAATGATTCAAGGAATTATTCCCATTAACTTTCAATTAATTTTCAGTAGACCCAACGATATTTCAGCACTGATACACACCTAGAAACATTTACCACTGGTGATGATGGTTTCGAATTGCTTTTTATATTAATTAACTCCATACAAAGTTCACTATTTCTTCACACAGGTTTTTAAGGTATCTAAATAATCAAACCTTTTAACAGCATTGCACTGTACGTGTAGCTGCTATATATGTTCCAGTCATTTCTCAGTTAAAAAAAAAGGTTGACGTTCTTTTTAAACCCCAGAAATGTTTTTTTTTCACTTGTAAGCAACACAAACAACAAATGGTACACAGGCAGACTCATAGTGCACATATACTGCATTTACTATAATAACATAAACAACCATCTCCATGTCAAGCTGTCTCCATCGCTGTAATAAGATTCAATTATTTGCCCTCTTGCATGAGCACACAGGAAAACACATGGTCTATTTCTCCTCTGTGCTTTCTTTCATTCAAAGCGACACACACAAACACACACAAACAGAAAGTCTTTGCTAATAGTCAGCTGCTTCCAGTCTGTTTATAATGAGAATCTTTTGTTTTGGCTTGTTCCTCTCTGTGCGGGAAGGGAGGGGCGGGGTCCCCTCAACCTTGACCGGGTGCCTCAGTGCTGCTTTTCAGTTTTGAATAGATAGGAATAGATTACATTCTTCATGGGTATTGAACGGTGGTGAACACAGTATCAGTAGATCATGTGTGGTCTTGTGACAGAAATCATTCTGAATCAGTTTGCAAAGCAAATAATGTTTGCTGGTTAAGAACTGCAATTTATATAATAGATGACAATAAATCTGGAAGAATAGGCTGAAACTCACAGATTAGAAACCAAAATTGTTTTTCTTGTTCTCTTTGGAAGAAAATCTTAATTTATTTTACCCTTCATTCCAAACACAATAAAAGTTCAAACGGATTCATTAAAATATATCCATAGGTGCCAAAATTTTAGCTTAATTCTGTATGCATCTTGAGGTTTGATAACTATGTAAAACATAGTGATACAGCCTTAGTGAATCACATAAACAGGCTCAAAGTGAGATGTGTTGTTTCTTATTTAGGATTAATATCTTTCAGATGATTAAACCAGCATTAATCAAGCAACATATTGTGTGTTACATCAGTACTGCAATGATTTTCAAATTGAACTTCAAGCTATTTTAATCTTATAAATCTTCTTTCGGGTCATTGCCGTAATTCTGACAATCACTGTATGTATAAGTAATTCCTGCTGTATTGAGATACACTTAGAGAAAAGGTAAACAGGTTTATATTCTACCCACCAATTCCTTTTCAGGACAAACCTAACTGAAGCTGAAGAGTCAGATATTTTTTTAATGATCTAGAGGGAATTAAATAAAAACTAATATGTAAATATTATTAGGTTTTCCATACATTTATTAAGTCGATAGAAATCTTCATATGTCCCTGCTGGAAAAATAGCCAAATGTGCTGTTAATATTCTTTTTTTTTTTTTTTACTGTTGTTTGTTTTCAGGCAACCAATCATATATAACATGGAGTGATTACCCCTCCCAAAACAGAGGAAGTTTCTAATATAGTTAATGTTAGGAAAGTGCATATTTTACCCCAGTCAGGATAATTCCTAAACATCCACAGCCAGCTGGTTTGTAAAAGCTAAACACACAGAGTAAAGAAAATTAAAGTAAATTCAGTTCAATTTTACTTATACAGCACCAAATCACAGCACAACAGCTGCCTCAAGGCGCTATATAAATTCTTCAGAAAAAGAAACTTAAAAGTCGAAAAATAATATGAAACTAGTAAGAAATTATTGATAACAAATGGGCATAAAACCCTGGTCTCTAAAAAGATGAAAGTCTTGTGGATCATGTGTAATTCAATTCAGTTCAGTTCAGTTCAATTCAATTCAATTTTATTTATACAGCGCCAAATCACAACAACAGTCCCCTTAAGGTGCTTTATAACGTAAGGTCGACTCTACAACAATTTCTTGGTTCTAACGTTTGGAGCTGTGATGGAAAGGCGCAGCTTGGCTTCTGATATTCCAGCCAACATATGATTTAAAGTGTGTATATGATGGGGACTGCTTTCTTGGTGTGGTCATGTGTAAAAATCATTTCATGCACAGAGTAGCAACAGCTTAACTCATAAAATATCAAGTGACCCAGTAAACAAGCATCACAGCCACTGAATAATGCCCACAGAGCCAATATGAACTACTGCTTCAATTTTTCTTCAATTTGAATCAATTTGTCCTTGTTGCTCCTTCGGGTAAAAAAGAAGGATGCGAGGCGAGGGTGTAGAGGGTGAGGGAGGTGGTAAGGGTGCTCAACAAACACTCTGAAATCCTTGAGCACACTCCCAGAAGCAGCAAGGGACTACACAGAGAAAAGACGGAAGACATTCATCGGCAGGAAACTCCACAAAAATCTGCTTCTGTTTACTGTCTCTGTAATAATCCGGAAAAGGCCCCAATTAAAAATTTTACAAGGGAAAAAACAATAACAACACCTTGCAAAGGTCCAGAGGCAAATCCCACACTAACCTTAACCCCAAATGCTTGATTAACACTCACTCAGGAACATGTCTTAGAAATAACCTACGTTTTCCTCCTCAAAAGGGAAAATAAATCCACAAATGACCCTAAAAATATTTCGAGGATCCCATAACACGAGTAATACCTGGATCTCAAACACACACTTCCTCACACATTGCATTCATTCAGGTGCACACATATAGAGCTGTATGCATCACTTAAATATGCAGCGACAAGCATGAATGTGAGCATAGAGTAGAAAATCCTAAAATCTAAGCATACACTGAGAGGCACATATATACATACAAATATAGTAGTATATAAATCTACATACATTCAAATTGATGCAATTAATACAAAAAATTTTTTTTTTTACATGGGACTTAAACATTTTCATCATAGTTCTCTGATGAAGATGAGTTAAGGACACACAATCACCATGCATTAATCAAACCGTATCCAAGGTTGCACGCACTACACGCTGGTAATAACTTAAAAGAATTTTCCAGTTCACACCAAAGTTTGAGAAAAAGTCCTGGAGGTACAACAAATAACAGAATTCTATGAATTCTTCCAATAAAAAAAGAGTGGGCCGCTGCTGCTAACAGCTTCAGAGGTATGTCTGTTTTTAGTGTTAGTTCAGAGAAATAGGGCAGTGACACACCATCAACTGCTTTGTAAATGTCAAATTAAATTAAAGTACAAATCGTCTTGTTTTCCAAACAGAAAAGCACTTTGTCACATGTGCACTAACAAATGCACCTAGTAAATGTGAGCCCACAAGTGCACTTCTTGCAAAACGCACACAATGACAGAGACATATCCACATATAGAAATATTCAGCTGCATGGATTTCGGCCAGCTTCTACATGCAGGGACACTTATCTCAAGTGATAAAAGTGCAGCAATTTTCTATGAAATCTCCCACCATTTTCTAAGAGTAAAATGGTCCAATTTTCTACTTTTCACATCACAGCTGTTTCTGAAAACCACCCACAGCCCTTCGGCTTTGCTATACATCAATTCGCATGTTTATCTTGTAAAAATACAAAGGTATTGCTACATGTATAGCTTTCAAGATGATGCATGATAGTGATCAATTTGCATATAATTTATATTAATGAGGCTTAGTGTGAGTGCTGATAGCATTTTTATGTTTTCAAAGTTTTGATGAATGAATTAAGCCTTACTTGTAGTATTAGGTGTATATACAGCTGAGGGCTAACAGGCCAAAGTATGCCAGCGCACTTATAGGTAGAGACTCGATTTTACTCTCAGGGGACATGTAAATCAGTACAACTCAACAAGGACCCACACGGAGCTTTGTAGGGATCTGTGTGCTGACAAAGAAAAAGTGAGTGTAACACTAAACTATGGCACAGAAAAGAAATGGAGCAGCAAGAAGCGAGCTTGTACCGCTGTTATATAATTAATATGTCAAGCATAGAACCCAGAGGCCAAAAATAGTGTTTCTGCCCAGCCTGGGGAGTTGTGGCGCAGGGGCGTTATATGAGATGGGAGGAAAGGTCCAAGGCCCAATATAACGGTGGTCTAATAGTGCCAGTCAAGAATTTGTGACATTGAGCAGCCACGTGCAGTGTGTAATCCCTGACACAGTTGGCGGTGCTTTGCTGACATGACATCCAGAGTCAAGAACTGGGAGAAAAGTGCTGATCTGTTCATGCAGTTTCCTCTTGATAGATGAAGTCAAAAGACTTTCTGATGGAACCTTCATTTGTCACCTGCTGTGCATTTTATATAATCATCTGGATGACAAAAATCTTGGCTACAAATTATGGCAGAGTAAAACTTTTTTTAAAGAAGACAAACCATGGGGCAATATTAAATTACAGCTAGCAGTGCTGGACTCAGCTCTCTCATAGTTGGAAGTCCAAACAATGATTTGAAAAAGAATAAGTCATGTCAGGAATGTCATGATGATCTGAGCCCTAAAGGGTTGTTGGTGTGATTTACATTTTGGTTATCTTGTAGAAAACACAAAGAGCCCTGAACACCACATCTTTGCCTCTTTGTGGAACACAAGGTTGCTTCAAGTTTGACCAAAAAAAAAAATGCATTTGAAATCCAGAAATAAATTCATTTGAGATCTCAGAGGTGAACAGATAAATAGTTTCTTACACTATTCAGTGAGAGAATGACAGTCACTTTACTCCAACTACATGTAAAACATTCAGCTGAGTGAAAACCTAATAAAATATCACCAAAGTAGATATTTAATAATAAATATTTTCTATACTCTCACAGTTTCCTCTGTTGTGTTGTCTATCTTGCCAGCAAATTATTTTCTCTGTCTTTGATTTTCTTTCTTTTCTTATTTCCTTACCTTGCAGCCTTCTATCTGTCATGGCTCTATGTGTTCCTTTAAATTTCCACTAATTTGCACTTATCATAACACAGCACTCACTCACTGGCAGCTGAAAAGAGCATCAGCTTAATTCCAGTAATGCAAATGTAAAATGCTTTCAGCCGGGTTTATGGAGCATGTGGAATCTTTACCCAGGAGAAAACACTGTAAAATCAACTGTATCCGGTGTGTGACTTATCTCCAGATCAGATCAATGCCCCCCCACTTCAGTCAGCGAGCAAACCAGATTACAAATGAATGAGTAGATGTCAGGAGAGATCATTGTTTGGCTAATCATCTGTCAAGAACTGACATTGATTGAGTTGTCTTTCTCCTTGATTAGGCATGACCCATTTCTACCCCAACCCCCACTTCCTGTCTGCACATACAGTACATCCATACATGTATACACAGACTGTAAAATCAGGGGCATTTACATTAGCATATCCCACAAACCCCTCACAGTCATACACATAGATGCAAACACAAAGAGACATACACATTGGTGCAGAAATACGAGTAAGCGCACCAACACACATACTCAGAAGCATGGGCATTCGACTGGCGATGTACACTTGCAAACCCAACCACCCGCATAAAAAAGGACACACTGGACACACAGATAAGACACCAGTTGTCACGGTGACACCATTCACTCACTTTGTGATGCAATTCCCTGGTCCTCACAGAGTTGAAAAACGGCATCAATCAAACTGCAACATCCAAAACGCCTGGGAGGAAATTCATTCAAACTGTGCTCGACCCCTCTCTCAAGTCTCTAAAAGGCAGTTTACCAAGCCAGTGCCGTCACACAATATTTGGACAGTGGTTGCCAACAGCCACACTGACACACTGCTATGTTAGAGGCCAGGAGACATGTAGGAGGAAGTCAAGAGCATTTCCGTGAATGTCTGAAAAATCTTTTTAAATGGTGAAATGGGTTATTTGGTGCTTCTGTTTTTACAAAGACAGATTTGAATGGAAGTCGGTTTGAAACGTTCTCCCAAACTTGTCTTTGTTCATCTTCACACATCTAATTTCATCACTTTTGTGTATTCCAGTGAGTGCGATCAGTGTTTCCAAGGACAGGCCTGAAAGTGTTCCCCTGATTATTTTGAAACTGCAAAGGCTCACAAAAGACTCATAGTTCTTGGAAAGTAACCAAAAGCTAAAGTATTGCCCCCAGATATGCTTAGGTGACACATTTTATAGCCTCATTTTAGGTTTACTGAGCCCATTACATGTCATTCTGTTTTTCAGAGCACTGCTATGTATGGTTATCGTCATAGATCATGGGATAACACAATCCAGAACGTGAAAATGTGTAAGTTAGAAGAAAGAAGTGCACATATGGCCACTTTTCTTCTCACAAAGCATATAGTGTGTATAATGTGATTGTATTTCAATGCGCGTTTATTCTGTACTGGTTCCACTCAAATGGCAATATACAGTGGAACCCCAACTTACGAATACCCCATTTAACTAAAAATTCAAGTTGCGAAGGCACTTAACGGCAATATTTCTGCCTGTGTTACGGCAAAATGCCCGCGTAACAAAATCTGCTGGCTCTGATTGGCTTAACCCAGAATGCCCACAATGTCTTCCGAATCATGTGACAACCCCCTTGGCTTTCGTACTTACGTTTTGCTGTTCCACTTCAAGAACGTATTGTTGTTGCAGTTAACAATTAGCCTATAGCCTATCGTTCACTCAAAAGGCGCGATGGGTGCTTTGACTTACGAAGATTTTCGACTTAAAGACCCGTGGGAACGAATTAATTTCGTAAGTCGGGGTTCCACTGTACTACATTTCCACAGATCTCTCTAATGTTAACATACGCACTTTGCTTTTCTCTTCCCACACAGAAAAATACTTTCTGATTTAACGGCAACAAGAAAAATGTCATTGTCTACAACCTTCCGAAACTGTTACAAATAGAGGCAAGTTAAAAAAGGGGGTAAAAGTTTTCTTTGTAGATAAATAGCCTAATGATCAGTAAACTGCCCACTGGGACTCTGAGGTTTAGTACTCTAACAATATAGTAAAAGATACCTTTCAAGACTGCTTGCAACTCATGTAGTGAAGACAGAAATCAGTAAATCACAGGGAACCAGACTCACTATTAGAATAATGAATCAAAACAGGAATCCAAAACTTACACTAACACTCAGAGTAACAATAAAACCTCAATAGAAACCTAAAGTCAAAGAATTAAAACATCATCAAACATGAAACCATCATATATGATTTATGTTTTCATTTGTTTGTGCTGCAGCATTTGTTTATTTTCATTGACAAAAACCAAACAAACAAACAAAAAAGCGTCAAATATTTCTTGTCATATGCATACTGTTAAAATGGTAGGTGCATATATTAAACATGTAGAATGTTTTAATTTACTAGGTCAGCATGTGTGTAAGTAATAAGTTCACATACTCATAGTAGTAATATTAAACATGGTCATCTCAGACTCACAGCACTAGCTGTGAGCATAGCAGCCTCATCCATCTGTTGTTCAAATCTTATGACTGAAGGGTACAGCCAACATGAAAGCTGAGTCAAAGGAAGAGGAAAGGCAGCTACGGGCTGAACAGTGGGTTGCACCAAAGTGCAGGATCACATAAATGAGAACTATTTTTGATGTCTGAATTACACAGAGATACTTTGGCAGAGTCTAGGAATAAAAATGGTTGAAAATTAACAATAACTATACAGAGCATGAAGTCCTTCCATAACAGTGTAATGATTATATACACATAATTATGTGATGGGATACTGGAAGTAACAATTTGGATATTTGCTGACTTAATTCCACAGTTTTATTTATTCTCCACTTTAAAAATGTTTAGCAGCTTTCACTATGTTAATGCTAAACTAAGCTAATACTAAGTCATCATTTTTGTATTAGATTTAAAAACGAAACCATTCTATCGCATAAAAGGTAATTTGGTACTGAACCTGACTGTACGCTGACTTACTTAAACCTGAACCATTGTGAAGCTCTTAAACATCCCAGAGACCGTTTCCTGCATTATCAGCTTAATATGATGGGCACTTTACTTACAGTGTTTATACTTGTTTCTGAATCTCACTGTCAAATATTCACTACTAATTTGTGGTGACCTTAATACTATTTTATTTTCAATGAAGAATCTTCAGTATATTGAAGTTAAGCTACCCCGTGGCTACAACTGCTGAGGTTATCTTACAAACTTGGATTTAGAATCTGGTCCTACCTTTATTTTAGTGTTCTGCAAACATCAGGTATTTGCATCCAGCAACAAATATTTGTATGCTCTGTATCTCTTTGTGCTTTTTCTGTGTCATTTTTTCTGTTGTGAAGATAGCTGACTTGTTAGAGTCATTTAATTTTTATTTATAAATGCTTCACACAACTACCAAGTAACAGTTAACTAACAACTAGTAACTTCCTAAATTCACCATAAATTACTCTATAAAATAAGAATTTTTAAAACTTCCATTAATACACTCACAGATGATGAGCTCATATCTTCATCCTTCTATATTTAAATGTGCATCTAAATACTTTGTTAATCACTCATGTAGACTTTATAAATGATACCATGAAGACTTCATATAAATGAGCTTATTAATCAAGCATAAACATTTATATTTGCATATATAAATTGCATTTAAGCACTTACCTTATTAAATTATCCAGGTCTGTATCTCCATGTTTTTTTTCAACGATTGCAATCTTGTTCTGGCAAAAAGTGCAGTTTTTTACTTTAAACAAACGTGCTCGCCAAATTTCATACAGAAGTTGGAAAAAAAAACTCAGAAAGTTTATCCCTTTAATTCTTTACCTTTAGGAAAGGATGAAAGGAGTTGATATGTTATCGTAAAATAGTTGATCTTAGATGGTTTAATGCACCATCACTATAATAAGCTCAGGTCTTTGGAGATACAAAAATCCCACAGAGAACTCAAGAGCCGGTCCCAGACTATCATCTATGATTCATCTGGGTAACCAAATGTCAGGTTTATCTTCGATGTACATGAGTGTTGGTCGGGAAATGCTTCTTATCTGCCATTGCTGGTGTTTTTCTCCTCGGTGCAGAGTAACACTCCGTGGGTGCCTGAGGGGAAAAAAATGGGCAGAGGTCACTTTTGTAGTTGGAAGTGTTGTGTTCAAGGACACTTGAGCAGGAAAGCTGCTGGCTCTTATCAATTTCTGAATGAAGCCTCTGTGTTAAATACAAAGATGCATTGTGGTTAATGTGCTGAGCGAGTTTCATGACCCGTTAGTTTTTAAAAGAAGATTAGAACACGCTTCTATATCAAAGATACTCGAAAAGGTGGTGAAATGAATGGATATTTCCTGCAAAATGATTCTCTCCCACATGACCAGGGCTTGTTCTGAGTGTACACGTTGCTGCAGATGCATGTGCTGAAGTTAGAAAGTCACTTTCAGTTTTAGCTTTGTTGTGATATGATAGGACTTTTAATCTGTGGTGAAACAAAGCTCAATATCTCTCTGTCTTTACTTCAAGGCTGACTATGTACTGTACCAGTATTGCTTCTGTAAGCATTGGGTTTGGCTTTGGGACCAGCAATTTATCATCTTTGACTGATGATGACAAACCTTCTTTTAAAGTACTTGCTTGTGTTGCAGTATAGAGTTGCAGAGCAGGCAACTTTACACTGAAATAATTATTGGCACAAACCATTTAGTTTGACTAAATTTGAAAAGACATTTGACTGATAATACGTACACTTAACAAAGTAAAACAGTATTGAGTTTGTCTTCATGCATGATCTGAATATTATTACCATTAGAAATTAGATTCATTATGCAAATTGCAAATGTTACTGTTCCTCTAAAGAGTGAATTTCCCATGCTGATACAAATATCTCAGAGTGATGCTTCATTTTATATTATATTTACATCAGAACCCCTCAGTTGCCATAGATTCAGCACCCCGGACAGCGATTTTGATGGTCACCATCTAAAAGTTGTTTTTTGTCCAACATGTGTTTTTCTGGACTGTTTTGATTGCTGAGAGACTGTTTGTAGATTTAGTAGCAGCAGTTGTAGTAAAGTAGTGAATAAATAATCAGTCAGTAACATTTTATTGTTTAGTTCGTTGTGGTGGAGCTAGTTTAATTTACTCCATAACCTACAGGTTTGTGTTCACAAAGGAAACCAAAAAGCATCTGAGATTTTTGATTGAAGCTGTATAGACAAAGAGGATATTATTATATGCTATTTATTTACTTTTTTTATATTTTAAAAACAAGACAGCAAGTCTGTGAATTGCTGGTTTAAAATACAGCTCTCACACAAAATCCTGCCAAATAGGAAAACTGAAAGTTGACTGTTGATTCTCTCAGCAGCTCTCACTTGCAAGATCTGGAACTGGTTGCAGGAATATATAAGATAAGCTTTGCAACTCTTTAAAGAAGCAGACACTGAGAAATCTTTATGCTCTGTACTGCAGCAAATCAGCATCTAAATCACCTGCTGTGTAGTCAAATATTTAAGGCTAGTCAATTTCTAAACTATTATTTGATGAAAGAAGTGTGTCAGCTTGTGCCACCCACTGGATATTGTAACTGGAGAATATTAGGATATTCACTGTGCAGTGCTCAATGTGGATGCTTGATACTTGCTCTCCAAATAGCTTTAAATATATCCACTGAGTGCAGTGGTTGAGTATTCTGGCCTGTGGTGTAACAGCTCAATGGTCTGACTTCCGTCTGCCCTGCTGCTCTATATCAAGTGTTGAAACACTTGTCTAAATGATAAATGATAGCTGTGAGAGAACTACATGTGAGTAAAGTATGGGTGTGTTTCACAAACCTTTACTCTCAATGAGTGATGCTGGCCAGCTGCCTACACTTGCATTCAGACTGTCAGTGTGGGTTTGCACAAAATCTAATACTGCCTCTGCCAAAGTGCTACAAAACTAATGGATGATGTCTGAAAGTGACACAAGTCAAATTGCTGTTGGCAGACATGCAATAGAAAGAAATAAGCTAGAGTGATGCTTGTATTTGATGCTTCAAAAGGCTTAGAGGCCTAAATGTTTCTATTGAAACTGGCAGAGGTTGATTTCAGTGGTTACAGTAGATAGTCCTTCAGAAAAATCTGAAGATGCATGTTTTACCCTCCCAAATTGCTCAGTCATCACTCATGGGGTGGATCCAAACATTGATTTAATTTTACTTTGTATAAAAATTCTCCAGCAGTATTGCCTACACTATATCTTATATAGACAGGCTTTTTAAAAGGAAGTAATGCATATGATGTTGGATACGGCGTCTTTGTTTCTTCTGACTGATTATCTTATTCGGTAAAACATACTTTACCTTTAACAGAGAACTATAACAAGCTGATACAGAATATGTTAGGGCAGAATGAAATGGAGTAATTTTTAATGTTACATAATAGAAAAATAGCATCCTGTAAAAGGTTAAACTGTTCTACCAGACATGAATATTGATCATCTTGCCCTTTTACTTTTTGGTGAATTATAATTAAAATGAAGCTTTTGTTGTTATTGTATGTTTATCCTAGACTAATTTAATTGCAAGCTGAGGCTGTGCGGCTGCCATTTTTAAAAAATTAACCTCCTCCTCATCAGATAAATATTTCATTAAGCATTTATTCAACCTTATATTACACACTAAGCAAGGTTAAAGTTGAACTAAGACATTGTTTTAGAGTAAAACAGTTTCCCAGTATAACCCCTGACTATAACTGATGTCATTGTTTGTCATATTGTTTTCATTTAGCTTTATTTAAGCTGTTTGATTTCAGGTTGTATTTAATGTTTTGGATTCTGTAACAAATTAACCGATTCTTTTCATTTAGAAACCAATGAAAAGTGACCACAAGCAACAAGAAAGAAAGGTACATTTACATTTTGATAGAATAACTCACTTTTATTTTAGTATATAAGCCAATGGAAAATGTAATGATCCATTCAGGAAAAGTGTGCTTGTACAATCACACACCCTGTGGCCACACATCAACTCATCCTGTGCACTCACTCAGTGCTGCTGTGCACATATTGAACTCCATTTTTTTCACAGGTCAGCACATAGGTTGATACAGCAGAATAAGGCTGTTTCAAAGTGTTGCCATTTTTTGATCCACCTCCTCCTAATCCCCCCTGAGAGCGGACTAGCTGTAACATGGACCATTAGCTAAAGAATGTTGAACATAACCACACCGGTTGTGCCAGGCCAGTCAAATCAAATAACTCCTTTTACAAGCACTGCTTCACAATACGCTCCTTCTTTCAGGCTCACCGCCAGGCTCATGTTGATTCTGTTGGAGCCTTGAGAACGGGGCCACGTTAGACTTGATTTATGCAGTCTTATTGGAATTCCTTTACGACCGAGTGGTGCGCATGAAAAAGGATGAATTCCTCATGAGGGAGTTCTTGACTGATAAGGGGCTATTTGCGATAAAGATCAAGGAGGGCCTGCTGATGATCACGGTGATGTGAGGGAGTCCAACTGGAAAGAGCGGGACGTTACGCAAGACTCAAGAGGTGATGTCTGTCAGAAAGCCATAAAGAGTTTACCCAGAGGGGTGAGGAGCTGCAAGAAGAGCAAGACAAAGCAAGAGGAATAGAGAACAGCCTTGCACCTCGGTAGCTGAGAAATTTGGTTTTAAATTATGGATATCAGTTTAATAATGGCATTATGCAATATGATTGTTTAAAGACTAATGTTACAGCAATGATGTACTGGTGGAAGTACACTTTTTAAAAAAAAATCTTTGAGTAGTTAGCAACAAGTCTTTCAAGTGTTCTTCTTAGTATTTGTAATCACAGTTAATTAAATTTGTAATTAACTAGAATCCCAACATTCTCAAACTCATTTCAAGTATCCAATTGACTGTGCTTACCTCACTATCAGATGCAGCAACAGTGAAACACGGTGGAGTCCAGAATAGAGACTGACTACCAAAAACCACATTTAGCAAGATAATGATACTCAACTGAAGATGAATGCTAATCTCAGTTGGTGTCGTATGCTAGTTTAAAAAAAAATGTTGTGGGTTTGCAGCTTGTTGCTACTTTGCAAAAAATGCTATTGTTTAAGATTTAAACCATTTTAGGGAGTTTAACTGGTCTTTAAGAGGCAGTATTTGGAAATGTGTTAATATATTTTACATTTCTGTTGTCAGTGACAGTCGACGTAATTTAATAAAGGTGACATCTCTTTAAAATTTAGATACTGTCCATCACATATCTAACTTCTTTGTTAAATGTATAGTACCTTGAAACTAGTGGTTTGGAAAAAAATTATACTCAACTGCTTGTGATCGGAGATGAAGATCCAAATATTATATTTTTTGAAATAAATCGGCTGGTACACAGCTAATTATGCCAGGAGGAATGTTGAAAGAGTCGAGACACAGACAGCACATATATGATCTGGTTGTGTTTCTTAACTTTCATACTTCTGTTACTACACTTTGTTAGCGACTCTAAAATCTTCTGCAGGAAAGTTTATAATGTAAGTAGCTTAAGCCTTTACAGCACACTCATTTAAATACTTGGAAATGTTTAATTTCAGCCTGAGGGTATTATAAGCCTTATTTGTTGTTATCGTTTGTTTTGAAATTTTTGTTTATGTTTTTTCATATGTTGCAAATTAAAGTCAATTAAGTTACCATATGGCGGGATTTGAAGTTACGAGTTGATTACTTTCCACATTTGCACAACTGCTGGGATCTGCTAGTATGAAGAGTGATGTAAATTTCATGATCAGATGGGACGTCCGGATGCCTAGGTGGCGGATTTAAAAAAAAGTGAATTGATTACTCGCCCCTTGGGTCTCCAGCTGTCCCTGTCCATATGCATATCTGAGTATATTCAAGACTTTAAGGTTAGGGTTAGTGTTGGAGCTTTGATGACATGATGTTGCTATGTGTGAAGTAGCCTTATCTTCATTGACCAACTGATAGAAATCTGGTTTAGCAGCATCACAGAGAGGGAAGAGAGGTCAATTTGCCTGTGCACTGGCAAAATAGAGTTTCTTGCTGTGATAAAAGGTTTAAACAACGCATGCAATCTGTTGTTCATTCATAAAATGAATGAATACATAAATAAACTATTAGCTACTTAACAATGGCATTGTCACTGGTGTTCAAGGTGTATCCTAGCAAATACTCGCTGTCTACCAAGTCCATTAACACTGATCTATGACTCATTTAAGCATAAAAACACACTTAACTCAAGAAATGATCCACTGTTGTTCCTGCATCTCAGGAAAAGAACAAATGACAAATTCTGTGTTTCTGACAACCTGTTGCAAAAACACATGATTTATTCACCTTTCTTTAGTTGAATACAGAAAAATGCCAAAGTTAATCATTTGAAGGGCACAAAAAAGAGTCCCCTTGCACCAGTAAGGTGATTCCCAAAGTGCTATTAGCCAAAAACTTGCCATATCTGCATATGGTATATAGTATATCTTTAATAATCATCAGAAAGAGTCTCATTGGAAGGATGACTGTCAAATATGGAAGCAGGGAGAAAAGGCTGAGATATGCTAAATTAAACAAGAACTGGACTTAAAATCAGTCACAACAGGGCTTATGCGATGGTATGTTTTGGCGTATACGCTGTTTTTCTATTCATTTTTCAAAACATTTCAATAAATTCCTTTGACTGTTATAGTTATAAACTCTCCAACCCCTTCAATCCTGCGCATTAACTGTTGTTTTAAAAAGTTTTTACTGAAATGACTCAAAAAAGATTTATAACCAACTTCATCACTGAAGTGTTGCCAAGCCAGTGAATCCTTTATTTTGTCCTTTAACTGTCTGCCGAGTTTTCAGTAAAATCCTTCTGTAAACTGGCATCTCGCCAAAATAGTCATTATTCCCACAGACCAGCTGGTGTCTGTGATCCCTACAGCCAATGTATGTACTGACAGAAAAAGTTAGTTTTAAATTTGTATTAATTTTCTTAACACAATAAGCAGTTACTTTTTGGGGGGTAAAAAAATGCCCCCCAAAACACAGTGTTACAATTTCACCGTGTAAGTCGTGATTTAAAAAAAAAAAAAAAGCAAGCGCACTATATTCTCCATACACACAAAACACAGTTTCATGGTCTCTTCTGGCTATAAATAACAAACATCACCCACAGATGTAGCTCTGGGGATTTACCCTGCTGTCACATGTCAAAATAAATATGTTGGTGAAACTCACCTGTAGCCACAAAGTGTTTATTCAGCTGTATGCCTGTCTGAGAAAATAGTGACATAACAGTCAGTGAGAGTCATGTTAAAGTGTTGACACTGGGGTTGTTACTGCCACATATTTCCTCTCCCTCTCCATTGTGTGTTATCTGATAAAGACAAAACACCATAAAATAACAGAGTTAGAGCTGCTCTAGAGCCATAAGAATTATCTGAATTATACTGAGATAAATGTTTTTCATAACAACACGTAGTTCTCTGAAAATAGCATGCTTTTCAAATCTGACTGAAAGTCTAGCAATGCATATCAAGAGATTTAAAAAAAAAGAAAAAAGTCTGGATTATCTACCCTACCCTACTGCGACAATGCAACACACAGCAGTGCATCAAACTAAGCCTGATTGAGCCCCATGAGTACACGTCTTGCCACCAGAAGTCTGCTGTCCCTGTTTTACTCCAAGAACAAGGTTTTTCTAAGTGAGGTATGTTGTTTCTTGCCGAAGATCCCATTTCAAGGGTTTTATTAGAGGAATACTCAAATGAGAAGAGCCTCTCTGGAGGGTTTTCTGAGAAGATCTGAGGTATAAGCCAGACCAGACTATTATTTTGCTGGAAGAACAGATATAATGCATTCTTCCCACCAACCAATCACATACAGATGCTTGGCCAGGACCAACTTTCATCATGTTTTAGTCCCTGGGTGCTACTTAAATGTGATTTTTCAACATTCAGGGTACTGCATAAGAATATCGTTTTACTAGAATGTGTTTCTTGATAAGACAGAGAGTACACTTAATCACATGGCGATCAAGTACATTATAGGAGTTCCACTTTTTACCATATGTACTATTTTTAATGTATTTTTTCCCTATTTTCCCAGCAAAATAAAAGAAATGAGGGGTGGTTTAAGACTTTTGCACAGTATTGTACTTTTTGGCATGCAAGTAATCCCACTGTCACACCTGTGGTCTGTGACTGGTGGTGCATTTGCATTTGCACACAGCAGGGTTAGAACTTGGCAGCCTCGAAGAAACATGAAATTTGATTTTGTTTGGATGTAATCATAGTCTTGGTCGTACACACAGACACATACATACACACTTTTTATGACCTTCATATGATTGATGTTTGAATAAAATTAATCATTTAAGCAAATTCTGTATCTTGCACATCTTTAAATACTATGATTAATGTATATCTTCATCAATAACGGTAGCAGATCCTGAAAACTCAGCATTCAGTGTTACTGTTTCAGTCTTTGTGTGGTTTGTTGGTCCATCACTTTGGACTAGACTGAACTATGTCAACAGTTAATGGAAGAAAGTCATCAATGAATGACTCCTTAATACTAGGTGTTGTTATCTGTGTCACCAAGAGATATAAATTTGCGGATAACCATATTAGTTTTTTAGACAGACAGGGTCACATTAATAGAACGTGACACATTCTGAACAGACATTCAGCCCCTCTAATGATGAAAAGGATAACTGTGGTATTCTCTGGCTCTCAGTTTTAGTTTTTTCAAATCCAGCTGAAAGAAAATGCTTAACTAATGGCACCCTGTCAAGTTTTGAAGTCTCCCTGACAAACAGACCTTCCAGTAAATATCACACCTTCAGCCAAAGAAAAGAAACTAATTACTTGTGGGGCGATCGTGGCTCAAGAGTTAGGAGTTCGCCTTGTAATCGGAAGGTTGCCGGTTCGAGCCCCGGCTCGGACAGTCTCGGTCGTTGTGTCCTTGGGCAAGACACTTCACCCGTTGCCTACTGGTGGTGGTCAGAGGGCCCGGTGGCGCCAGTGTCCGGCAGCCTCGCCTCTGTCAGTGCGCCCCAGGGTGGCTGTGGCTACAATGTAGCTTGCCATCACCAGTGTGTGAATGTGTGTGTGAATGGGTGGATGACTGGATATGTAAAGCGCTTTGGGGTCCTTAGGGACTAGTAAAGCGCTATATAAATACAGGCCATTTACCATTTGTATAGAGATTTTCTGTAAATAAAAGCTACTCTCTGGGGGAAAATACTCTTTGCTAGGCTTTTTTTCTTCGGTAGTCTTCAGTGTCTTGTATGCTGAGTCACAATTTGTGGCAACACAGATGGCTAACAAGGCAACAAACAGATGTCATCATTTTAAAGTGAACTTAGAAATTAAAGTGAGAGCACGATTCACAGTAAAATAAATATTAAATTCGACAAGGCAAGGCACTCTACCCAGATCTGTGCTTTAAATTAACAAAAATGAGATGAGAGATTGATTTTTACCCTTTGAAATGACGTGTCAGTCTGTAAATCTCTTTCTGCTGCTTTGAACACACCATCATTGGAACATGATGTAATATTTCAATCAATAAATCAGGGCTTTGCTATACTTTTGGGATCTTGATCTAGCCTCACCTTTTTTGTTTTCATTAAAATGTTACTTAAGCCATTAGATATTACATCAAGTACAGAACAGAGGATGCAAACGAAAGCCAGTCTCGCTGAAGATCCAGACTTTGGAAAAACACCTGCAGCCTCTTGATTAAAGAAATGTTTTTGAGTCTGTGAAGGTTCACAAGGAGCTTGGAAAGAAAAGCGGTCGCTTCTTAAATATTTTTGAGGCTTAAAAGGTCAGCGCATTGCTGAGGATAATTTATCATTCGATTTTTTAAAAATAATATTAATCAACATTTAACTATTTCATCAGTTACCTCTTTGATTCATGTTTTGCAACACTATTAAAGCTAGATATTGTATTTATCTAGACATCAAATTACTATTGCTGAGAACAGAAGCATTGATCACTCTGCTGTCAATGATATTATGGTATTATATAAAAACATTTTTTGTAAGACATTGCGCATATTGGAAATAATAAACGAAGAGACTCAAAATAGTGTGTTATTATTGAGGGAGGACCCAATTGTAGACAGGGAAGCAGACAGGACTAAGGTTAAACAAAAAGCTGGTAAACATGAATACAAAAATCAAGCAAAGGGGAACAGGAGCGACACAAAACTGAAACCTAAACTGGGAAAACTAAACTATGATAAATGTGACAGACATAAACATGATTCTGCCCAGGAACATGCAAGAAACTGTGATGAGGAATAACGAGAACAAGAAACATGAATACGACCTGAGCAGAATCATGAAATACATGGGACTTGACGTGACGGAGGTAACCTGACAAAGACTGAACGAAAACACAGATTAATACACACAGGAGGTGATCAGGGGAAGTGGAACCACAAGGGGAAACAGCTGACTCAAATAGTCATGACGCCACAGGGAAAAGTAAAACTAAGCACAATGAACATAGAAAGACTTTCAAAATAAAACAGGAAACATGGAGAGACATGATCTGAGTGACATGGGACAGAGAGAGGGAGAGAGGGACACAGAGGAGAGAGACAGATGGGAAACCTACATAGACGAGGAAGCACAGAAAACCAAGACTAGACTAATAATAATAATAATAATAATTATAATAATATTAGAACTTAACATTATCTCATAAGTAACAGAATATAACTCAACTCTACCCTTAACTTAAGAATAGCACATGATTTTAATATAATATTAACAAAAGAAATCAACAATACAAAATAACACAAAACGCTGGGTCACAGATCCAGCCCCTGACAGTTACAGTCAAATGAAGCAGACGTGGATGTGCCAAAATCTGTAGATCTTTGAGTTGCACTTAAGAAGGCTCAAAAATCAAATCAGTCCCCGTAGCACTTTATGTTAAAAAGCTGAATTTTACAACAGAATTAAACCATTTAGAGAGAAGTAGAAAAAATGATTTTGGTCTTTTATAGCTAATTCCCACCAGATGGTAATTTTGTCACTGCTTTAAATTACATGAAGGTCTAAAGCAGGGGTCCCCAATCCCAGTCCACGAGGGCCGGTGTCCCTGCAGGTTTTAGATGTGTCCTTGATCCATGACAGCTGATTTAAATTGATAAATTACCTTCTCAACATGTCTTGAAGTTCTCCAGAGGCCTGGTAATGAACTAGTCATGCGATTCAGGTGTGTTGACCCAAGGTGAGATCTAAAACCTGCAGGGACACTGGCCCTCGTGGACTGGGATTGGGGACCCCTGGTCTAAAAGTTAAGTAATATTATGAGAGGAACTGCTTTAAATGACTGGTAAGTAGTGGCCTAGTTGGTGGAATATGATTGTATTATTTAACAGATATTATGGCATGCTATGCTGTGTTAGCTAATAATTATCCAAGAAAAAAATGCCCAGAATGCTGAAAGTAAGATTGCTGTAGCAACATCCCTTTTTTATATACAATCTGTGACTATTTTACAGAAAGCTGGGGTTAAGTGACACTGCATGAGAACAAATAATTTCCCTCTCTTGATACCAGATGAGAGCAACGTGTAACTGCAGTCATAAAATCATAGAAGAAGATTAATCATGTCTAATCAGAGTGAGCCTAAAAAAATCTAACTAATGGGTCCCAGATGAAAACTACAGTAAAAAGATTTAAGTTTTAAGTTTAAAGAGAAAAATCAAATCAATTAAAAGTTAAAACGTGAATCAAACTAAGACCAATTTCTGTCATAATTACAAGAAAATTGGCTTTCACCTGGTAACACAGCTCAAACTAATGCAGCAATAGATCACGAACCAGGAAAAACACACATTTATGCCACAGATCGAGTCATTAAATATTTTCCAAAAGATGTCGTATGAAAGAAATCACTGAGGTAATGCATTATGAATATTTTCAGTATACTTTAGTACACTATATTTGAAAAATAGCTGATCTTTGCATGCCTATTCAAGAGCAGCTGAATGCTTTTCTAAAATAACAAACATAGTTCAATGCCCAGCCTTGGCAAGGGGCTATGTGATGTCTATGCTTCTTCCTTTTTCCTCTGGCCCTTTTCCCACTGGCTGTGTTTATGAGAGACTCGTCAAAATGGATTCTTCCACATCTATTTGCAGTATTTACAGGGCAAATCCCGTTGAAACCAGGCATGGAAGCCCAGCACTCGAGTAGCTTGGATGTACCGGCTGATACAAAAATCTTCCATTCATTTTACAGTGAAAAAACAACAACAAACAGAACTACGAGGAAAACAGGGGAAGGGAGGTTGAGAAATTAGAACAGAACAACATACATAATTTACTTTTCCACGAGTGTGCACTGAACGAGCACGCAGCACTGGCTTCAGGTGCAATAGTAACTTGGGACTGAATGTTTTTTTAACGCTCCATGTTGTATAACATTGAGCAATGATAAAAGTGCATTATAATAAGATGCATCTGTCCTCAAAATGAAGATTAATAAGACAAAGAAATGCTCTAGGAGATGAATGTTTTCTTGATGGAGTAGATTTTAGCATTTTTTCCCCCTCGCAGCCTACTTAAAATTCAGTGTCAAACGGCGCTGCTATTGGCCTATAATTACAACATCAGTCATTATTGATCATTGTCACTTTAATAAACAGCTCTCAACATTTCGAGGAATTTTCCCAAGATAAAACACGCAGCAACAAAGCTGGCCTCTTTGCATTCATCTTGAGGACATGCAGCGAACAGAACTGGCCAAAATAAGGAGCCGTGGCTTTCAGAGCTCTCTAGAATCAACATTCAAATGGTGTTTTTAGAGAAAGGGAGTGCGTAATGTTTGCTTGGCCTCAAGATAGCGCTTCAAGGATACACTACTTTTGTTTGCATTGTTTTGTTGATATGTGTGCGTGAAATAGCTGGCGGGGGAAATGTCAGTGTCATTCCATTATGTATCAAGGCAAAACACTGAAGGATATGAATTCCAGCCTGAAAAAGAAAGGGGGAAAAAAATGATTGTGTGCATTCTGCTGTAAGTGCGTGCGCTCATGTTTTGGAATACACAGAAGGGCAAAAGGTTTTTCTGTGCCTCGGTTCTAAGTCTGTCGGTAATTACAGCATCAGTACGTAATAGACACAAGCATGCGAAAGCAAGTTATAGTTTCCAAATCTCACCGAATACGTGTGTTGAGCGATTTGTTTTACAGCAGTAAATTCCTGGTGCCGTGGTTGCTATGAAACTCTGTTGGTTGTCCAAGAGAGACAGAGAATACTGATTTTAGATCTTTTTTTTATGTGTGTGTTATTCTACATTCTCTCTTTTGTGCACTGATGTGGCCGATTCTCTGACATTTTTAAATACTGACTGATAATTGGCAAAATTCTTGCTTTTGTTTACGATATCATCACGTGTGACTGACTGGAGCTCTTGTACAATGAACAATAAAGGTTTCAAAACATTTAAAGACAAGTTTAAAGCATTTTTTTTATAAAAGGAAGGAAATGTGCGAGTCTGTTTGTTTATCACTAAACTCCCTTTGAGATGAGAGGAAAGCAGTGAACAGCTGCTGCTGGGACTCCTGCTGGGTGACGTTGGTGTTCTCTTTATTTGAATCTCCAGTCCTACCAGCATATGCACAGTGCTACTCCTACCCTTTGGAGGACATCAAAAATAAATACACGAATAAATAAATGACTCAGATAAATTAATTTTCAATTAGAGATATCAAAATTATTTTAAAAAATAGATAAATTCATAAATCGTTAGTTTGAAACTGTGGTGTAATGTTTTCTTTGTATCTCCCCGGTTCCCCGTGGGTACTCCTTCCTCCTACAGTCCAAAGACATGCTTGTTAGGTTAATTGGTGATTCTAAATTGAGTGCAGCTAGGTACAAATGCGAGATTGTCTGTCTCTCTGTATTAACCTTGTGATTGACTGGTGCCTTGTACATGGTGTACCCCATCTCTCGCCCAGTGTCAGCTGGGATAGGCTCTAGTCCCCACTGTAACGCTGAATTAGGAAAGCGATTAAGAAAGTGGAGGAATGACCTTTCTCTTTGCTTTCTCCATTCATTTAACATAAATTCATTATAAAATTTTAGGGTTATCCTTCAAAAGGTGTCATGTGGTCTACTCATGTGGCTTGCCTTCAGCTGGGAAATACCATTGAAGTGAGGCTCTTAGAATCAAGGGGACTATTTATTTTTCATGAAAAGGCTCTGTGTGTTGCAGATTGATGTACATGGACACCAGGATTTGGCCTTTTATCAATCTTGTAATAGAGGGATTCATACAAGCATGGTACAGTGGTTACCACTGCTGCCTCACGGTAAGAAGGTTCCTGGTTCAAACCTGCTGGCTGGGGATTTCCTGTGTGGAGACTGCAGATTTTCTCTGTGACTGCATGGGCTGTCTCTGGGAAATCTGGCTTTCTTTCACCTAAGAAAGGCATGCATGTTCACCTGTTGATTCCAAATTATGACCATGAATTATTCTGTGTTTGTCTTGTGATGGACTGGCTACAATTACTTAGTGTACCTTCTCAGTCTTGTGACAGCTGGGATAGTTTCCAGCCTCACACCAATGGGACAAGAAGAGAAGGAAATAAAGGAATAGATGAATATAAAAAGGCAAAAGCAAATGAAAGCTAACACCAATTTATGTAGCATTTTATGTCTAAATTGAAGCCTCCATTTATCATTAATATTAAATTTGAGGATCTTACGGCTTATTTTTTTGTTCATTCATTTCTTTTCATTCCTTTCATTATGGGCTTCCAGTAATGTGTATCTTCACATTTGTGGCCGAGGTCTCTTCTCCCTTCAGGTTGTGTGTGTATCCTTGTATGATGTGGACACAGGTGGAGCCCTGTGACTGGTTAATTCAATAAGATTGTTACATCTGGTTTGAACCATCCAGAAGCAATATTTTGGAACAGTGAAAGTGTCATTTTACTAGTGTATGAGCCATTTATTCCATTGGCATCAATTTTAAGAAGATTATGTGGATGGATGATCAGATATTAAAGTTAGTTTTGCTCCTTGTCATTGTTTTCATTGTTTCACTGAAAACAGTGGAAGCAGTAGCAGAAACTGCAGCCACCACCCTGACCACTACTGTCACTGCTTTTAAGGCCATGTATTATGTTCTGCTAAAATGCTGCAGACTCACAACCAAGTAGACAATTTACTTTATTGAAATGAGATATTTAGTCCATTCATACCATACCTGTCCAGCAACTATTTGCCCCTAAATAAGTTAAACAGGAATAGGAAAAGAGAAAAGAGGTTCCTCTGATGGCTGGAACTGGCAATGAGCCATCAGTTAGATCAAGATATACATCCTGCTGCTCATGGGCCAGTAAAGGAGGAGCAATGAGGCAGCAGTGGAGACAAAGACAGAGGCAGCCAGCCAGGGGGAGATGGAGGCTGAGCCAACAAAACACAGGACGTCTGATGATGCAGCTCTTTCAGTTTCCAGAAAAAAGACGTATAAAAGGCTCTTTCTGAAAAACTGCTGATTTGTGAGAAACTTTCAGAGTGCCTTTGACAGTGTGTTTCCACGTTTCAATACTTTTTCTGGCAATATTGCACTTGAGCTTTAATCAAAAGCAGTAGTGTCACTTTAAAAAAACAAAAATAAAAAACAAATAGGTAACAAATGTTCTCATTTGTTAACTTTCAGGAACTTGTTAGTCACTTGAAAAACTCAGGAAAGATCCTGGCATGGAGGTCCACAAGCGCTACACAGAGCTTTGCATACCCACATCTACATATTGTCTATTGTCCATGCAAGCATGTTGTCAGAAACATGCAATCAACTAGTAATCTTGATGTTCATGCTGATTTTCTGCTATAGCTTAGTCCCTGTCCTGGAAAGTCATGGAAAGTCATAATATACAAAGAACTACTTTGTAATGAGCGTTATTGCAGAAAATTCCCGAGGAACCCACCCGAGGGATTAATAAAGTTTTATCTAATTTCTAAAAAGTTTTCGTGTTTTTTGTTTTTGAGTCTGGAAATAAGATTACGGTCATCAAGTTTGAAGAACTGCCTACAAGTATCAGCATACTATCTCCATAGTGTTTTCCTTAGCTGAATTACCAAAATCCCTATCTCTGCACAACCAATAAGCAAAATAAGTGAACATCACTGCAGATCTAAATATCCCACATATGAAATGCAACAACAGCGGTGGTGAATGATGATGCCGTGGTTTGCACTGTTACCTAACAGCAACCAGGTACTTGGTTCAAAATTGCAAGCCAGCTGCAGCTCTTCTGAAATGTACATGCATGTATTCCAGTTTCTTTCCAAAGTCCATAAACATGGATGCAAGGTTAACTGATGATTTTAAAATGGTCTGTGAGTGTGAATGTGAGTGGAAGTAATTGTTTGTCTGTCTGTCTCAGTGACCTGAGCAGAGCGTATCCTGCCTCTCACCAGTTACAGCTGGGATCGGTTGGAGCCCCACTGAGACAGTGAACTGGACAGTAGCTAAGAAAACTGATGGATGGTTAAACAGGTAATACTGTATGTTACGTTACTACGATATGTGCAGATATATGTAATATGATTACAGTATTGGTTTACTTATTTACTCTGAACACTGCTATCGACGGCATGTTAACATTTGTTTGATATAATTTCTTTATAATTACAAACCTTCAATTACTTAATTTTCCAAACGCTACCAAACACGATTATATGGTTGAAGCAAATACTATGTTTTTGGACTTTTTTGGCCTAGTTTACTTATCATTGTAGTGATTTGTGTTTCTTGGTCTTTGTTTGGTATTGTTTAGTTTCCTTGTACTTTCTAGTTTAATCATTTAATTCTAATTTCTAGTTACCTGTTCGTTTTGTTCCCCTTTGTGTCCTGGTTGTCTTGGTCTCATCTGTGTTCTCCTCAGCCCATCTTGTCTCATTGCTCTCTCACTGTCCCTCACTTTATGTCTCTGTGTTGTATTTCCTGTTTTATTTTGGTAGTCCTGGTCTTGCGTGCATTGTGTTTACTTTTGCGTCACCCCATCTCGTTATGTTTGATTTGTTTCTCCTGTGTTCCCACCTGCTGCCCTTCCCCTCGTAATCCTGTTTAAATCTTCAACCTGCTGTCTCCCTGGGTAAAGTACTAGAGGTAATTTCCTAGTTGTTTATTTCTAGTTTCTGAGTTTTTGTTGGTTAGTGCTTTTGTGTTTGAGGATTTTGTTTTTTCTTCTTTTTGCTACAGCAATAAAGCTGCCTCTTGGAGTTTATTCCCCTGTCTCTGAGTCCTGTGTTTGGGTCCTGCCTTGCCTGCCACACAGCACCATCATAACAGGTATGGTATTTAACTGCTATAGACCAAAATGTTGAATCACTCTCCATGCCGCAGTTTTTTAAATACATGAATCAGCTAGCTGAAATGTCTTAATATGCTTGGATTGCAAGTCATTCTTGGACTCCAAGAATGATAAAGCCTTGAGAAGAGTATGCAGATTCAAAGAAAAGTGATATTTAAGAGATGATCATACATCACTGACTGACTCAGGCTCACAAACATGCCAACAGATCTCCTAGGTTACACACTGCCTGTAGATGAACAGAGTAGAATAAATTTGCACTTGAAGGAGGCTACCTCTGCTGTGGCGTTTATAGGCTAGCAAAATTTCATCTCACTTTTTAGTCTAAAAGTATGGGAACAAGCTAACTGTGCACATCTTACATCTGTATCATGCAGTTTTGACTCAGATGGCAGAAAAATTACCCTGCTTCCATGCATTTATATATATTTTTTCTTTCATGTGAAAGATGTGCCTCTAATTCTTGTGTGACTTGGCAATTGGTAGCTACTCTCAAACTGGAGCTCCATCATTTCAAGGGGCGCTTTGAGGGTGCTTATCTCTAGTATTACAATTTGCTGAATATCCCCCATTGATAATAATGTAATCTGAGATCATTAAATGTGACCTTTTTTTTTTTTAAGGACAGTAATGTGTGGACTTTAAAGTGACTTGAGGAAGAGCATCAAATGCAAGCTATGTAAATGTTAGATTTGTATTGTTGATTGTCATTTATGCTTAGAAATATTTACTTATATATGCTTAGAGTTTTGTAATTAGTTGTAGATTGGTAGAGGTTTTGATCCTTGATAGTCTGCAAACTTTGTGTGTATTAGACAGCACTTTGGGAGCATGAGAGGTCATACCGTGTCTTATTGTTTTATGGTAGGATTAACGTAGTTGCGTCTGTTCTAGTCTAAGTGCTCTTTGTTTAGATGAACTGCAGGACTTCCTCACCGTGTTATCTAGGATGAACCATCTAGGGTGAGGGGGAGGCTACCCTCTTCCTGACCAAGAATGTTTGACCCTTTGATCAGCAGTCCACACACACACACAGGCAAGGTACTCTTTGTGTGTATGTAGACGTCATATGTTAATGAACTTATGCATATTCATGTAACCTCAATAAAAGAACAGTGGTACGGGAGAACGGACGAGAGCAACTGGGGTCAAGCGAAGGAACGGTGCCTGTCCGGTTCTCTCCCGTGCACGAGAAACATGAAGAAGCTTGCCTACTTGTGTCTTGCTTTGCAGTGTAATTATATTGTCTTCAACGTTCCAGCGGATGGGTTCAAGCTACAAACCTATCAGTAACGAAGTGAGATTAAAATCTCCTGGGCAAAGACCGTACTCACACATACTCGGGTGCAAAATCATTCCTTATTTTTTAAAAATGCAGCAGGTTAAGCTAACATTTAATAAGCTGAAACAATGCAATGAATTAAGTGTAAATTGATTCTTCAGGTCCAACAGCAAATGCTTATAGGAGCAGGTCAGGAATCAGAGGGGACCACATGCAGGATTACAAGCTAGATCAAATAACAAAAAGCAAGGCTTAGTTTCAGCTAATGCAAAATCCAAAAACGTACACTAACAAAATGAACACGAAGCAGGCATCCAAATAACAAGCATGAGTTACCTAAATTTTACACAGGTGTACAGACAGGGCATACTGATAGAGAGGTTTAAACAACAGATGAGAACAAAGGTAGAGCAGACAATCACAAAGGAAAGAAGACAAACCAGGAAGTAAAAATCAAAGATGCACAACCAGGGATGAGAATTGATAAGAATTTATGATCAGTTCAATTCAGTTTATTTATATAGGGCCAAATCACAACAGTTGCCTCAAGATGCTTTATGTTGTAAGGTAAAGACCCAACAAAAACCCCCAACAGTCACATGACCCCCTATGAGCACGCGCTTTGGTGACAGTGGGAAGGAAAAACTCTCTTTTAATAGAAAACGAAAAAAAAAAAAAAAACCTCCAGCAGAGGGGAGGGGCGTCCATCTACCTAGTCAAGTCCTAGACATGCTATGGAAGAGAGCCAGAGATGAAGAATAACTAATAATTAAATGCAGAGAGGTGTATAAACACATACTGAATGAAAAAGGTGGCTGAAGAAGAAACAATGCATCATGGGAGTCCCCAGCCTACACCTTTTGCCGTATAACTAAGGGAGGATTTAGGGTCACATGATCCAACCCTGGCCAAATGCTTTATCAAAAAGCAAAGTTTTAAGTCAAATTTTAATAGTAGAGATGGTGTCTGTCTCGTGAATCCAAACTGGAAGCTGGTTCCTCAGAAGAAGGGCCTGAAAGCTGAACGCTCTGCCTCCCATTCTACGCATATTATCGATATTACTTATCGATTCAGCTCCTTATTGCTTCACATTGGGTTCTCATTCACTCTCGTTTGAGAGTCATCACCATATTTAAGCAGCATACGAAAAACATTAATTCGTGTAAATTAATTGCATTCTGTGTGGTCAAATGTTTGTGCATTTTAGAGTTATTTCCCCTTTTTGTTGTGTTCAGTGTTGGGATCATTACTCAAAATTAATGTATTATACACAACCTTTTTTAAAGTAATTCATTACATTACTTAATTAGTCCCTGGAGTAAGTAATTAGTTATACATTACTTTCAGGTTTCTCCGTAAAATGACGTGAAATGCACTTTCTCATAATTACCATTAACTATATAACAGATAGGTTACAGTCCCACGCACCAATACAAATCTGTATTTTAATGAGAACATGCATGTGATCTTCTTTTAGTATTTAAGTATAAACACAAAGCCCACAGCACAAAGCAGAGATGAAAACCAGCACAAAGTGACTTCTACTGTAGAAAAATGGTCGGATAGAAACAGAGGCAGTAGCCTCACTGCTCATCACTGTCTTTGTTACCTGTTCCAGGTCTGGCTGCTGGGCTGGGGTTAGCGTTCACTTAGCTTTAACCTTACTCTGGCTTGCTGGCTAGCTTAGCATTAGCATGCTGTCAGTCCCAGTGCTTGAAAAGAGCCAAAGTTGTGTTAGCCGCATAGTGCTTTTTTTTTTCCTCCCCTGTATCTCTCCTGTTTCCACTTTACCATTACTCTCTTGTCTGTTCATGCAATTAAATATAATAAAATGTCCATATCCATGCTGTAGACTGTAGGCTGCGCCACCAATTACTTTCTCCAGCACACATACCTAAAACAGCTGATTGAAGCGCATTTGGAACCAATAAGCAGAATTGATATGCAAGCAGACTAACATTGCCAAGGAATTGAACTCTATTCACATCCTTAACACAACAAAAACAATTATCACAGTGCATCAAATTGTGAAGACTAAACATGATACCAGAAAAGACACATACATACATACAGAGGGAGAAATAATAGTGTTAGAAACACAAGAAAGACACTACCCGATCAAAACAGGAATCAAAGTTCAATGAAAATTAGACCATAACATCTATATGTGTGACACAAAACTTGGTTTTATCTCAGCCTGTTTCTGCCCTGCAAAGATAAATCACTCTTTTAATTAATGGCAGTTTAGAAATGTTGTTTAAAAACAGGCCAGCCATGTATTACAGCAGGACAGAGGTTGAATAACATGATAAGAGACGGCCTAATAATCATGTCAGAAGTCTTGACATTCACCTATTTATAGTTCAAAAATTAAAGTCACCAGTTGGAGAGGAAAAAAAGTAACGATAGTGGTAAAACTAAGGTGCAAAAACAAAAAATGGCTGCTGTGTCATTAATTAACTCGGACTATATCCTCTTACCTTGCAGTCCTCATAAAGTGCACATTGTGACCTACAAGCAAATCAGCACTCGTATGCTGGATCAAGTTTTAGTTTAGTCATGAAAATTCTCTGATCAAATTTGCAATTAATCAAATGACCACAAGGCATTGAAAGCAAACTCTGGCCTTATAAAGACAAGGTCACTGTGTGTCCCTGGGAATTTGCATTTCCGTGTACAAAGGCCAGTCATCAATGTGCAGCTATGACGGCAGTGTTTGCATTGTACTGTAGTCTTCATATACAGGCTTCCAACAGTATAAGATTTATTGTCAAGAAGCAACAAAGAAATAATAAACAAACGCAAATTTCCCTGCTTTTTGTGCAAAGTTTAAATTAAGTCAAAATGCTAGTCTTGAGCTATGCAGGAAATTTTCTCACACGTAGACAAAGTCATTATCCATGTAAGTAACTTAACTATTGCCTCACCTGCAAAAATTGAAGTATCTAATTAGCTATTCTTGGTGCAAATCATGATTATCACATTTGTTCCTGAAGTGTTTTCCTACAGTTAGAAAGCAAAGTGAAGTAGCAACTGCCGAGCAAAGAGTAAATGGAGATTGTTACACAGTGTGATAACAGCATCATTATCCTCTGCAACAAATATAGAAAACATCATCTGAGCACAGGCTTGTTTGAATTATTTCCAAGTTGCAAAGTGCTTTGAGGACTGAGATGTGATACCTCGGCATCATTCCTGCTGTTCAGTTTGCAGAAATGCATAGAGGCCCTACTGCATGTACAAATGCAGATTGTTTTTCTTTTTTAGAATATGATGCTGCTTGAAGTAAAATGTCTCACAGGAAATGTTTTAGTGAGTATGTATTAATATCTGCATAGAAATGATCGGTGCACATGAGTGTGCGAATACTTGTCTTTGTTTTAGCTCGTGTTTTTGCTTTTTGACTGACCTAATCGCTTACTGTATCAAAAAATGTTGATTATTTGTCACAACCTACCTGCATCATGGACTAAAATACTTTTGGTTGAAAACCAGGTAAATAGTTATTATATGCGCTCCTCAGAGATGAAATGATGGCTTTTTGGGAAAGTTACTTTTTATGCTCCCGACAAGCTGTCAGCATGTAGCTGCTAACCCTCAGAAAGGAAAATCTGCCAACAAACCTCACCTGCTTTCTCCCACCTTGAATAGCTATTTTGATAAGAAAAACGTCCTCCATAAATCATCTCTTTAGAAACTTATCATCGATCTAACAGGAAGGCTCTCTGATGATCTTCATTTGTTAGTGATCAATGCCAACAGTAACCTTTGACCTCCGGTGCTTCATCAAAACTCCAGCGAACTGCCTTCCACAGATCGAAGCAAGTGTATTGATCTTCACAACGCATCCTCCACAGCCTTGTTCCTGTCATATTGATTTTACCCGTTTACAAGTTTTCATCTGTAAAAGAACTTTTACATTAGCATTCATGATCTTCGGATGTTGGTGTTGTCACAGTTCCTCCTCTCCCACACCATCAGATGTCACATTATAATGAAGCCACAGATTCTTTATAGGGCACCTTTGGTTTGTCTGCTGTTGTTTGGCAGCTATGAAAATGTTCTCTCCCTAATTAGGCTCAGCAGCAAAAGACATTTTCCCCCATATCTTGCCAATTATCTCACATTCAGAGTCAAATGTGTGTTTGCTTAAGCAAGTATTTGCACAAAGTTCTATCATTACGCTGCTTTGCTGATATGAGTTCCATATCAGTCATTATAAGTAAAAGCACTGATTGAATGGAAATTGCATTTCAGTCATTACTTGACTATATTAAGACCTTTTGGCTCTGTTAACTAATCAGTGAATTGCTCATTTGAATTGCAGATGACGCGGTCTCTCAGTGCACTTTTACAGTGAGTGAGCAGACCTGAGACTGAATGAGGTCTCATTATATTTGACTTTATACTGACACACACACATACACAAATACTAAATCCTGATATTCCCAGTTTCTTTCATTAGCTTAATTTGCTGTATGATATTATTGTTTGCTTGTTTTGTTTCATTTGAAATTCATTTGAAAGGCATGAGAGCCGTCACTTGTTTAAGCTCTCGCCTTTCTTTTCGTTAGGCAAAAAGGTGTCGCCGTGTTACAAGACACTGATGATGTACAGCTGACAGTTTTGACACCAAACCAGGAATGCTTGTCATTAACCTGCATCTTCACGGAAGACTGCAGATGCTGCAATATGTTGCACACAGCTGTGATTGGATTGTGTATTATTTGCAAGGATGCATGACTTATGAAAGTTTGACTTTGGGTTGCTACAGTAACGACATGCACTCACAATGAGCTGCGATTCCTTTTTTCCCTCCAGTTATAAACATGGACAGAAGTTGGCATTAACCCTCTTAATCACTAAGTCATGTGCAATTGCACGTTGTCAATAATTTGTTGATTGTCATATCAACCATAATTCTACTATGTAAAACTTTTGTAGTATCAAAAGACAATTTTAAGTTGCGTCCTTGTAAATTTGCTTATTGAAGAGACTGTAAATGTATCTTTTTTTTTTTTTCCCCTTGCCAGTTAGATCCGTTACAAACACTTGTGCCCAGCTATGTCAGACATCATAACAATCAAGTAAAGTCAGATGAACTGGATATAATGCTGCAACAATCAACATTAATATTTTCTAATGTTGCCTGCACCCGCTAGCCCTGTAGTCGTATTTCTCTGGATTTGCATCATGTTTCATAAAATATGCACCTCTTTCTGGCCAAGCTTTACTGTACCACAAAACAGCGAGATGAACAAACACATACACATAAACCTCCTGCCCTAGCACATGCATGTACACAGTCAACATGACAGGATTGCTGGTGTTTGTCTTGTTAGGGTGGAGAAATGAGCAGCGATAAGGAGCTGTGATCCCCCCTGTTTGTTTATGTCTCTATCGCAGCAACCTGACAGCAGTCATACTCTTCAAACAAAGACAGATGGCTTCTAGGAAAGTCGGGAAAACTCTGTCTCCCCCACTCTTTCCTGTATCCCTCGATCTATCTATAGTACTATCTCTCCTCCCATATTTCAGTGCTTTCTGTTTGAATACTTCTGCAAGAAGAGACACTTAACTATAATCTGTCATTTCCTGGAAATCTACCAGTTCCACGTATTGCAATGGAAAACTGAGCTGTTTTTAGGATAAGAATGAAATGAAAACATTTTTAAAAATACTAAAATAAATCGGGGTTTACCGGGAACTCTTAAAGGGTACAGGCCTACCATGAAGTCATCTTTAGCATGAATTCAAAACTTGTTTAAATTTATATTCATTTTTTAATTTACTGGTCCTCCAACCACCATTATAATTATAATGGCTACCCACCAAGTAATGAAACAAAGCTGCTAATCACAATAAGCTGTTTACATCTTGTTATTCTGTTTACAGTTTCTTGATAACTTCATGTAATACAGGAGGAAAATGTAGATTCTGCTAAATTAAGCTATTACAGCATCCTTTATATGAAATCGTCAGCTTTCAGTTCCTTTATAGACAGTTATCGACTGGCACAACATCAAACCTTTATTCAGTGCAGCACAGTACCCTCACTCAAATGGAGTTGCTGATTATGAAGTCAGCTTCGTAACAATGCTTTAAAAACATTATTTGTTACTCAGCTGTGTTCATTTTTACTACTCCAGATTGACTTTACTGGCTCCGAGGCCATTTTTCTTTCTGTTTTATGAACTATTCTATTCATCAGATTGCCTCTTTTCTTTTCACTGTAAAAGACTGAAAACTTCTGCCTCGCTGCGGCTGTGAAAAACTTGCATGACATTTTATGGTTAACGGTCTGTGGGAATTTCTGTCTTTTTTCCCCCCCCTTGGATTAGAGAAAATCTTTGTGATGAATTAATTTTTACAGCTGTGCCGACTTCGAGACTTTCCATAACCGTTTGAATATTCCATTGAAACATCCACCTACTTTATTTCTATGTGGCAGACTGAAAACTTTACCCTGTCTGCTTCCCTTCCTCTTACATTTACTGATGTCTGCAAAAGTCAGCAGAAATATGAGTTCTCAGTCTAAAAACTTATTCTTGATCCTTAATAAGTGGAGTATTGCCTCTTCTTTCTGACTCCACAGTTTTTCCTTAAACCGTTCAATCTTGCCTGACAGTTGAGAGAAAGAGTCACTTCCTCCACACTGTGAATGATCACGGTCTGAAAATCTGTCATCAGTTTGGCTCCTTCCATAGGTTCACTTACACACTTTACTGTTTGGAGTCAACAGGGACGCTGAATTCCGACGAGACCAGGTAAGGTGGTTTGGGTGAGTATAGACAAGACGCTGGCTCCCTTGTCTCTCTGAAAGGCAGTGGAGCGGCCACTTCTATCTCACACACTAGCAATCTTTCACCCAGCTATCTCATACCTTTCATTTTAGGGTTTATGAACTTTCATGCATGCAAGAGCAACCACAGACACGTGGGAAATAGGAAAGTGAAAGCACCCACTGCCATTTGTGTGCCAGCTCCTTTCAATTTAGATGATTTCATGCTTTTACAGGTACAAAGTACCTGGGAGCATTTACTTAGATTCTATATATTTACATTTACTGTAATTTAGTACATTTTAGAGCTTCTATTGCTTCATTTATCTATATGTTCTTTGAGTTACTCCACCAGTACATTCCAAGAAAAATCATTATATGGTGCTTAGTTGTTTCTCACAATATAAAATGTATGTATTTATATATTACAATAAACATCTCATCATCTATGTCACTTTTTTTCCAAAAGCGCTTTTTCATCTGAATGACACAGTGGATCATTAATAATCTTAGCCATTAGAAATACCAAATTATTATGACGTGAACTGCTTAGTAGGAGGCAGACTCAACTAACACAAGAGACCAGGTAGAAATCTTCAATCTGAGGTTACACCCAGAGATGAGGTGGTGTGTGTGTATATATAGATCAACAAAAGTGATGAGGGCTGGTGAAAAGTAAAGATGAATACCTGATTATAGCGCTTGTGCAACAATCAGCTAATTTTGGTTTTTAATATGAAGAGAGGAAGAAGACAGCTGAGCAGTCGGAACCTTATGTGGAGTAGAGATATGAACATTAGTTTTATTTGTGAGGTAAAATGCAAACTGTGTCCAGAACAGAAACCTTTCACTGGATGCATGGATGAACGGATGGATGGATTTCTTGTTTTGTAATTTGTTTTCCAAGGTTTTTGTTTCCTTGCTTGACAGAGCAGAGTGTGGGTGATGAGATGCAGTAGGGCTTTAGGTTGGACTTGAACCCAAGCCAGAGCATCTGCAAGCCAGCTAATTGAGCGAGCCTTCCTTGGTTGCTCCCTTTAAAGTTTGTCTCTACATATACTTGAAGGATATTTCTGATTTATCACAGGTTTATTTTTGTGGAACTGGTTTTTAGTTGTATTGTTAAATGCTAAAAGCAGTGAACTCTGCAATGTTACAACATCCAAACCAGCAGGATGATTCCAAGAGTTATGCCAGGAACAGCAGCAATTCTTAGTGGGGACACAGAGGTCATTGTTGTCATGTTATAAATAATAAAATAAATAAATCATATGAATTTAAGTGACCAGAAACTTAATACCAAATGATAATAAAGTGATATAGTATAACATATTTATAAAAGTAACACATTAATAAGATTACATTTAAAAAAAAAAAAACTTTTGTTTTTTCATTTTAAGAATTCTTGTTATCTGTTCCACTCACCACTGCCTTGCTCTTTTCACATCTTTCCCTTTTTTCCGCTTTCTTTTTCTTTTTTTTATCCCAGAAGGAGAACTGCTCTTGTCACTTGTAAACATTTGCACATTAACAGTGCTGTGGTCTAAAGTTTGTCAGCCCCTGGGAGCCCCCCCGCTGGCCTGGGGGCCCAAGCCGTTGCCTGCCTTGCCTGGTGGCAAGCAGTGCCTCTGCCGGGAATGATAATATATTTTAATCACATTATCCGAACCATTTCCTTCAGAAGTAAAGCTGACAGGGAGAGAGAGACAGCACCTAAAATGTTGGACCAAATTTCCTTTTTTATATGCCCCGTATATGATATCACAACTACAGTATGTATGTCCACTGCATTCAAAGCTGACTTAAGGCGTCATCCTGTAAGCTTTATGGATATATTGAGAGCTGGGTATGACTCTGGTCAGATGCAGCACTTGGAACTATTATGAAAGAAATTCTCTAAATTATTGTGAAAGAAATCTTACTGACAGAACACCACGAGGTTTAAAAAAAAAAAAAAAAAAAAAAAAAAGATCACCTTTTAACTCACTCAATACTTGTACCTACTTTTTCAGAGAAAAGATCTCTTTCCATGAACAGCCTCCAGATATAAAGAGACAAATACATGCACAGTGGTTTACACAACACAATGCACAAGAAATATGGAAGTTTAATTGGAATTCATTTTTCCTGTTTTGGGTTTCCAAACATGCTTAATGATAATGATAATGATTGTTATTTTGTTCATTATTTATAGTTTTAAATAAACAAAGAGAGGAACGAAATTGCCTATAAAAATAAATGACAGCAATGAAGCAGATTTAATTAAGAGATCCACTGGAATTTGTAATGGAATGAACATGGTAAATAGTGAATGTCAGTAATGATGGAAAGGGATAAACTAATGAAAGCATGTGCATAACTCGTAATAAGCTACAGTTATAGTTTGAAAGCATGGTTTTTAGCTGTCACAGAATGCTTTCTCATTATTGCTTCTTTTACTCAAGTTCAAGATTTAGTTCTTCACCAATCTATGAGAAAAGGCGTCGCATGGCCAGATCTGATGGCATCCTTTCAAAACCAATTAGATAAACTCAAAACACAAGCTGTTTAAGATCAAGGCTGCTTTTCTCTGCTTCTGCAAAGATGTAATTTACAAGATTCTCACCTGACAGTGATTTTATGTGTCAGATGAGAGTGCAGATGCACATGTATGAAAACACTCAGATGTGCTGAAATACCGCTGCATATGCGCATACACCCACAGATGAATGCACACACTGCATTTCAAAATCCAATTAAGCTGGGGCTGTGGGATCTCAGGCTTACATGCCAAATGGCTTTGAGTGTCTGCACATCATCCACCGTGTGAGACAGCTGACAAGATTATAGCCATGAGCGGTGCATTTGTCGTTCGGCCTGATGATAGCATATTATTAGCATGGTAAAAGAGTGCAAATGTGTCCTCCACTATGTGATGGCTGGTGTCACCCATGAAATGAACAATGTGGAAAAGCTTTTTGCGTGTGGTTGATGTGTCAGTGATTTATGTGTTTGCACATTTGTGCATAAATAAGTACACCTCCATTTGTGTGTGTGTGTGTGTGTGTGTGTGTGTGTGTGTATGTCTGTGCTTGGATTTTATCTGTCTGCTTGCCCCTATGTGACTATGAATGTACATTATAAAAATAAAATTAGATAAAAACTGGCCCTCCTTTTGTGCAGAAAGATTTTAAATGAAGAAAAGGATGAAGAAAAAAATATCATGTGGTTGTTTCAAGGCGTGTTTTGAGCTAAATCATCCAAAACCAAAGAGAAAAAAACTAAAAGCAGCCTCAGTTTTCTATTTTACTTACCACCCTAAACAGCTGTCAGGCTTGCTATGCTGCAGCCTCCTCACTTAACGCTGGCTTGATTTGTCTTTCAGAGCAATATATGAATGTCCGCTAAATTGCAGCTGGGCTTCTGTTTTCCCTGCTGCCAAGTTGTTATGAGAAATGTTTTTTGGCTTGGATTTTTTTTTTCTTCAGCTAGGTATTGCAGTTCCCTGTAGATACCACAATAGCTATCTTGGAGTCTAGCATCCCATTTCTAAAATATACTCCTTAAAAAAAGCGTGAAAACACATCAGATCTCATTACTTTCATATATTGTTTTAGTAAGTATCCAAAACATACAAGTTTCATTATATAATTTTTCAAGGGATCTTATATCTGTTTTCACTCTTATATGCTTTTCATACAAGTTTCACACAAGACAGATACAAACTTTATAATTTTTATATATTTCTTTTCCATATGGGATGGACTAGGCAATGGGTTAGGAACAAAAGGATGTCACATTGTTTGAGGGAAATTAAAATTATTAACGTTCAGTGGAGTGAATTAAAAAACACCCCAAAACTCTAGTTAGGCTAGTGTCATTGCAAAGTGTCATTATAAATGTAATTGCAGCTATCAAAAGGGTGCTTAGTAGTTTTTATGTTTGGGCATGTTCCCAATGAGATGGTGAATGATGCTTTGATGATCTCCAAATTCTGGACTAAGGCATCGAGAAGCTTCTGGACAATCTGAGGTGCAAACTGGTGGTGTCAGATGGTCCGAAACATGATGTCTTGTAAGTGTTCTGAGGGATTTAGGTCAGGTGAGCATGGGGGCCTCCAGGAACTGACTGCATACTCCTGCCACATGAGGTTGCATCTCATTGCTGTGCACCAGGAGGAACCCAAGACTGACAGTGGGTCCAGAGATTTCATCATACCTAATGGCAGTAAGGAGTGCCATGATGTAGCCTGTAGAGATCTGTGCATCCCTCCAGACTGTTACTGACCCACCAAACCACAATGCTGAACAATGTTACAGACACCATAACCTTCTCTACAGCTTCTCCAGACCCTTTCATGTCTGTTGCATGTGCTCAGGCTGAACCTGCTCTCATCTGTAAACAGCACAGGGTGGCAATGGTGGCCTGGACAATTCTAGTATTCGGTGGCAGATGACAGTCGGGCTCTATGGTGCTGGGCAGTGAGCACAAAAGCATGTCAGGCCCTCAGGTGACCCTCATGAAGTCTTCAAGTTTGAGTTATCCTGCTCTCTGATTAAAATGTGTTGCTTTAAATTTTTTGTGCAATGTATATATGGATTAAACAAAGTGTGTAATATCAGCAGAAGACACAGAAGGAGAAGTTATATTCAACTTCTATACTTAACACTTTATGTATGAACATTATACTGCTGATTCATCAGAATCTGAAAACCAAATTAAAGACAGAGAATATGATGCAGCCACTTAAATGTGTGGAAAGCGAACTGCTGATATTACTACAAAATATTACCAGCTTGCTGATATTAAGTTTTAACTTGACTTCTTTTAACTAATGTTTCTTTACTGGACCCTGAGACAGAAGGTCTCCATTCTCCCATAAACTTGCTGTGACTAATAGTTTATCTGAGTGCAAATGCAATAAACCTCACCTCCCACCTTTTTCTGTAACAGTTGGAATCAGGTCTAGGTTGTCGCTCGAAGTTAAATGCTTCAGACGGAGACTTATTGTAGCATTAATACGCACTGTATTTATCTGTGTCAAGACAAAAGGCAAAAATATTAAAAATTTAACAATGAAAGCATAAAAGTAGTCAACTAGGGATTGTTCCGCAACAGGAGAATGCCTTTTAAAACCCGTGTGTGTGTGTGTGTGTGTGTGTGTGTGTGTGTGTGTGTGTGTGTGTGTTAGGGCTGAACGATTATGGAAAATAATCTAATTGCGATTTTTTTTTTTTTGCCCCAATATTGCGATTGCGATGCGATATGCGATTATTTTTTTAAGGTCTTTGTCTTCTGTATTATTAAACAAAGACAAGCAATACATCATATAGTATGGCCAATACTATATTACATTAATTTTAAACTGTTCTTTCCTGGAAGACAGACCTCTGTTATGATGACATGAGGTGATGCATGAATTGATGACTGACATTTTTATTTAACTTCTTCAATCACAACAGTATATTTGAACATACACAATAGTTTATTTTTAGCTTACAAACATCTGAGCATAAAGTGCTGACAAGGAACCCTGGTGTAAACATTAAAATGAAAGTCAGTACAATGTGCAGATTGCAGAAATATACATAAAAAAAATCAGTGGCTTTACCACACTCAGTTTTTCGACATCTGTGAACTACTAGACAGTCATTCAATTAAAAAATAATATTAAATAAATAAAACTAATAAATAAAAAATACACACATCTTACTGATCTCTGCAGTCAGTAACATTACACATAAAGTGCAAACATAATAGCAATTGTATAAACACACACACAAACACGCCTTTAAAGTTTAAAGGCGTGAAATTGGACGGTCTAGTTCTGATTAGCGTCACCGCTGTCTCGGTGGAGTTTAATAAACTCGGCCGTCTGCTTCTTGCTATCTAAAATATAACCAGACACTGGTGTAAATTCTCGACTGTCTCATACTTCTGTTTAATAAGTTTTCTGTTTGACGTTTAGTCAGCTGTGTGAAAACCAAGGAGGAACCCACCCGGGGGATTAATAAAGTTTTATTTTATCTAATCTAATAACTTTAATCTCAGCCAAACCGATTTACTCACGAACAAACAAAACACTGAAAAAAGCCCAACAATAACATTTTTAGGTTGTCTCTAACCCGCTCTCTAACCCGAGCAGCGAAACTCCGCGGTGATCTGAAAATGATGTGCCGGGAGTTGTGCCGTTCTCGGCCGCATCAGTAACCCTCGAGCTCCCGGCTAGCTGTCGAGCTGGTGGGTAGCAGACGCCTCTGAAAACGTCAAGCACTTTTGCAAATATGGGATATCTTGATAAACCGAGCAGATATTTGATGTTTACACAACTACTTTCTCGCCTGAAAATATGTTAAAAGTTTATTTTGTGACCCAGAAAGATTAGTATGAGTAATTTTAAAACTTAGTAGCGGCCGCCATTGCTGGAAACTGGAGTTTGGCTGGGCCGCGCTATGAATTCTGGGATATGGTAGTAATTTGGACAGCCTTCGGCGCGTCGCTGTGACGTAATCGGTCTACAAATGCGGCCTCAGGAGGATGCAGCCCATGAATTTGGACATGTCCAGAGTATAATCGCAGCCTTTGCGGTTAGAAAATTGCACTTGATCATGTCGCGATATTATCGCAAATGCGATATATCGTTCAGCCCTAGTGTGTGTGTGTGTGTGCTTACTATGTAGCTTTCTACTTTTCCCTCGTGGAGTCACTTTGTAGTTTTTCTTTTCTTTTTTTTTATCCACCATAGTGTGCTCCTCTTGCCAATTAGCTGACACTTGTTTTATTATTCCTTTTCAAAACCTCAATCCTAAAAAGTGAAAGAGAGAAAGGAGATAAAAAAAAAAACAAACCTCAGCTTGTTGTTACACCAGAGCATCGCCTCTGCACCTTGTACCCCCAGTTGCAAAACCTCAGGAGGTTCGCTCAGAATAGCTCAATGATCAAAAGGCATGAAAATGACATGTTGTTTACACTGTTTTGGTATGGAATTTTGGAGCGCGCGGGGGGGGGTTTCCAAATATTTGGATTGTCTGGAGTGGGAAACATATCAAAAAGTGTCATGGTTTCATGCACAATCAAGTTTTTCTCTCTATGTGTTTGTCACTCAGGCTTGTGTTTTATATGCTGAATGGCCTAGGGTTAATAATTTGCCAGGCCAAACAACTGTATCACAATTTTTGACCCTGTAGGAATAGTAAGGTACTGTTCTTATGGAAAAACGGTTATAAATTCACAAGGCCACATTTTCCAATTGCATTCTCTCTAGCAGGTTTCTACTAAATTAAGGTAATGCAGTTTCACATTCTCATGCTTGTAACTTGTGCTTGGGCTAAGTGGTAACAATATCCATAGCTCAGTTTTTGATAGCAAAAAGTCAAGATTCTGTATTATCTTTCAAAGTAAACTAATGATAAAAAATACCTGTGAAATCTGAAATGTTTCTATAGCATATGTTTAAAGAAATAAAAATGTAGAAATGTAAACTGGTGGCAGCAATTGTAGATGAGGTTGAATTTGGCACCGTGAAAATCAACATTTTCATTTAATAGAACCTAACCAAAACAGAAGTAGACACAAAAGTGGTCTCAGATGAGACTCATACTTCAATTTTTAATTGTTCCCAATCTAAGTGTTCCTAATTAGAAATGTTCATTTGATTTGGTAATTTTCGAGGATAAGGACAAATGGCCATTATGTTTAATTGAAAGACTTGGTGTTGTTTTAATGTTAGTGTAACTGGGTCATAAAATATATATTGTTATAATTACACATATTTGCCTGTCTTTGCTAGATGCTGTAAATGTGTAGTACATGTGTGCCACATGTGTTATAGGCACAGTCTATGCTAGCATGAATAGATAATTCTAGCTAGCTTGGAAATTGGTGGGTTGAGCTAACCCCCTTCCCTACTGTTTGTATTTGGTTGTAGGAGCAGGAGCAGGCAATTTAATTACTTGGAGGTCTTTCTTTCTTTTAACTTTCATTGTCAGGTATGTCAGATTTTTTTTTATTTTTTTATTTTATGTCGAATATGTTCCATGTAAGTTTGTACTTTATGTTTAATGTAAAAATAAATGCGCCAGTTTCTACAATTCCTCTGTGGGAGAGGAGCCGGAGCGGGCAAGTTAATTACTTGGAGGTCTTTCTTTCTTTTACCATTCATTGTCAGACACAACGCAGGAACACACCGGTTACATTAGCGCATGAACGTGAATAGTTTACTGTTAAACAACATCCACAAAAAGTTCCCACAGCGGTGGAAATGTGACACTCAGTGAGACCTAGCATTTTGAAATATGACACTGGAATCTGAAACCTTTCCGATGTAGGACAGAAAACCTTCCAGTGCAGCACATCAAGACTAACTTTAGCAACTAAGGCTGCTTGCAAAACACTTACTTTAGCTTCCTGACTGTTTACACTCAAAAGTAGTCACTGAAACCTGCTGCTTTAATTCTAAGAACAAGTGGCCACTTAATATTGTTGAAATACCAAAGCTGGATTAATGGCACTAAGCCTGCAATAAGAGGTAACCAATAAATAGCTTTCAGCAGTTCAGCAAAATTAATCCTCTTTAAGAATTGTCCAAAACGAATATGGTCCATATTCACCGTGGTTTACGGCCCATTTCTTATTCAGAACGTGGCTTGAAACATAACTGTAGCAAAGCCTATATCTGCATCAGTGTTAATCTGCTAAACTAAACTCCATCATATCGTTTAAAATATAGCCTATCCATCTTCCATCCATTGTTGGATTGTGTACTGTTTATATTTTTATACTCTTCAAAATGTTGCAAAACATGTCTAAGATCAAATTAGTTGATGACCAACGTTAATCTCTAATCACTAAAAAATGACCTCATGAAAGCAAATTCTTACTAAACTCCACCCTTCCTTGTCTCTCAGTGTTGGTATCTGTTGTACAGTCAACGTGGGGGACGCAGCAATGACCTAAAGAGTTGTGGGGTAAACATAAGTTAAGCCGGGCCAATGTTTACATGTAGCTCTGTGGTTTGTTGCAATGTGAGTCCCCTGGGAGTCCTGAGAACAGCCAAGCCAAAGTATAAACAAGAAGTGAGGGGATCTTGGTAAAATAAGCTGATAAACTCAGGTCACATCCTTCCCCCTTTTGTTATCTGGAGTAAGGAAGATGCCTCTTTTTGAAGTGTAGTATCTGAGCATATAAACTATATAAGCACTTGAATTTAATGCTTAACTCAAAAAAGGTAAAAGTGCAAAAATTATAGGTAGCCCATTATAGGCGTAGCATGTAAAAGATAGATGAATAAAAGGATAATAATTTATTCAAAAAAAACTATTAGGGAATATCAAAGCGATGAATAGGGATTTGAGCCTGCAGGACCCACTAATGGAAAATAATGACATTGCAATATGATCCCATCATAACTCAAAATAGAGGTCTCATGTGCTCCAGTGTTTGCAAATCATGAAAACATGAACTTCAGATTGGATTTTAGAAACTTTTTCCATTATCTTCTTTTCATGTAGAAACTTAGCAGCTTCTTAAAAGAACTCCATTTAAGTTTTCTGTAATGTTGTCATTTAAATCAATGTGTTGAATCTCTCTGGTGTTAGACAATCAAGCTTTCAGTATGTTAGGCACTATCTGCTGAGTCATGAGTGTGAATATATCAATACACATGTAGGTTATCTATTAGACTTGCTATGAGTTTGGTAATGTATTTTGTTATATATTGAACTGTGCCATATTACACTGTAATTAACCTGTGAAAAGCTTAAAAGCTGCTGGTATGACATATGATACACACGGAAAGTGGGATGCTATTTATACACAAAGCTATCTAATCAAGCTCCGATTTTATTTGAGATTCAGAAAAAAAAATTGTTGGTGTATGTACAAATTACTGCAACAATTCAGACCATACTTTGTCTTAGTAAGGTGAAAACATGTTGTTATGACCCGCTGTATCTGCCAACAACGTGTTCAGTACCTCAACAGTATACAGTGACTCATCACTTTTATTTTCTAACACAACAAGGGTTGTTATAAATTAATGTGCAAATGTTCTTTGTCAAAACTGAACACAAAAAGAATGTGGAAAACTAAATATTTACAAAATTATTATCTTATTGTTATCCTTTTCAAAGGTACACAATGTATCGTCTAAAATTTAATAATATAGTTAGCATTACTAGCTTTTGTATGAAACAAATTCATGAAATAAACTCAAACACAGATTACAGCTTAGTCTAAGCCTCCATGTCATCACTAAGTAGTTTGTGGACTGTTATTTTAGTCTCGTGTTTAGCGTTAGGGTCATCACCATCATAGTATTATGTAACTGGAAGTATTCGTATTTGAAGGCACGCTAAGATAGCAGCTAAAGCTAGAAAACTTGTTTAGCTAGGTGCAGTGCACAGAATCAGATACCTGGTAATTAATGCTAAGTAACATTCAAATAAAATACTATAATAAGAGACTAGATTAATGAGGTAATACCTATCCTACAAGGTAGGGACCTAATTGCCACACCTTTAATAATGTAGAACTTTAAGCCTTAAAACATGTGTGAGTTATCAAAGGCTACAGGAAGATTAGCTTGAGACATTGAAAATACTTCTTTCTACCCGCCTGTAAACAAGTTCATTTCTGATGTAATGGTGAGCATTTTATCATTGGCATCTATGGGAAATTACTCACTTTTGGCACCAACCTCGAGTGGCTATAAAAGAAGCTGCAAACGTTGTTTCCTTTTTCAGTTTATCATCATCCTAATATTTTTTAACGAAGATAAGCTGATGTAAATTGTGGATGCAGCATTATTGCTACATTCACTTGACTGTTTTGTTAAGCCAATTCCAGCAGTCACTGTGACTAAATAAGCCTCTAAATTTTCACCAAAGAAATCTAACTGTGAGAAAAATTATTAAGTAAGCAAGTGAGTGAATCATGCAGTAACAAGTTCCATCCTTTCAGTGGAGAGAACAGATGGTTGTGGTAATGTTGAATTACTGCAGAGCAGAGGGACATAGACACTGACCTCAATAGATACTAACACCTGTAACCATGGTAACTGTTCACAAAGCTGGTGACATCAGAAGCAGTTTTTAAACAAGGAATTAAAATGTCACTCAAACTCGAATTGATTTGAAAAACAAAAATAATAAAATAAACCTTTTCAACAGAAAACTGTAATTTAGCCTAAATGGCCACCAGGTGCTAAAATGAATGCAGCTGTTAACTATCTGTTAGGTTCATTTAACATCATCCATGTGCAGAGTAAATCACATACATGTACCTGTTAATCAGCTCCTTTTCATTCAACTCTCTTTACCTGAGGTCACTAGAGACACCATGGAAAGAATGTACAGCATGGAATATGGTAAACTAGGAAGCGAGTGCAGTAAAGTACTGGTATTCTGGAGAGCTGGCCATTGTTAACTCTGATAATAAAAATCTCATAACACAACTGTGTCAAACCACCAAGGGCAGTGAAACTTACAAAGCAGTTGTTATCTGTGTTTTGACCAACCTTTTATGTGTGTTTTAGGTATCTGTTATGTATTGTGCATATGTAACTTTGGACAACCGAAGTAGCTTTTTCAGCTTTCCAACATTGGTGTTACTGATTATTTTACAATCATTTAAAAAAAGCAGAACAAAAATTTCATTTGTGACACATGCATTAACGTACTGTATCCATGCCAAGCTGGCTGCTGTGTTATAATAAGTATCAATGAACTACAGTATATCCTCTCCACTATAGTGTCTTATCATAGTTTATGCATCTTTATATCATGGTAAAGAAGTATAAAAAATGTAATCAGCACAGTCAAGTTCTTTGTCTCCATTATCGCCTATATCGGCACACTCTGTAATGCATCCCTGCTAAATTATTTTCAATATCTACTATTACTAGTTATCTGTTGATTTCTGTTTGCAGGACAAGTCATAATGATTTGAGTTGCTATTATTTTGCAATTATTAACTTTTTAAAAACGAGCCTAACTTTACAGACTGGAGGTTGGCTTGTAATTGGATTTTTAGAGTGATGTTCTTGTATGTGATTGTGTGCGTTGGCGAATTAGGAGTTGTGACAGTTCACATCTGTCTCTCTACCTCTATCTCTTTTTCACACACTCTCAAACACACACACACACACGTCCTCTGTTTCTATATGTGTCCATGAGCACAGGGTCTATACTGTGTGTGTTCGTGCAAGTTTAATATGTGTATATGTGTGTACACAGGCAAGAGATTTTTTATTTTTTTTTGTATATCCAGGGCACATTGTCTGGACAGGGAAAATGAGAATGGATGGGATTGTAATTACTGAATGGAGATATCCACACAGTGTGAAATTAGAAAAGGCTGGGCGAAAACCTCCCACGGGCACAGCCAGTAAAGAGAGAGAAGTTGTCATGGTGATAGGTGAATTCAAACAGGGCTTTGCAAACCTTCGGGGAAAGAGGTGCGAGTGCGTACGAGCGAGTTGTTCCTGTGTATGTGTGTGTTGGGTTGCGGTGGTTATTTGGGGTGTGTTTATGGATTCCTTTTGTGAACAAGGAGAAAAAAAGTTGCTGCGACCTTGATGAAGACACGCAAAATGTGATGTTTTCAATTTTTCTACATTCGGACTCACAGTAAGCTTTACCTGAACTGAGCGTGCAGTGTGTTACTTACACAGTTTAGGATTTGAACTGGGATGCAGGGCACATATTATGCTTACTTATCAAAAACTCACCTTTTAGAGGTTTAAAAGCTGAGCGACTGACTTTACCCTGAATTAGTAAAACTATGGATGCGCTTCCCTTTGTTGCCTTCCTTTTTTAATGTGCTGAAAAACTGAATTCTAGTGGTTGTTAAGCGGAATAAGCACATAGATATGCTGTAAATGAATTCATTGTTTTGCTCAAAGACATTCACGGTTACTTTAAGGACACAACAGCACCCTGCTGCCAAACAGGGTGCAACAGCTCTGTCTTCAAGGACACAGTCTGTTGCCAAAACACTGTGTACACTCTTTAAAAAAAGAAAAACTGTATTTTCAGTACAGTGCCGTATCCTTAAAACTATGACATGTTTGCATCTTTTTTGCTGCAGTGAAAGCTGGCAAAGAATAGCTTCCACTTCTTGAGCTTCTCCCAGAATTCTAGGCAGTAGTTTGGCTTTAGAGACAAAACAAAGCATTTAAACAACCATTAAATTCGTATTTTTGTTTATTTAAAAAGCAAGTTGAGTACTGCCTTCTACAAAAGTGGAACCTATAACCTTGTTGAAGATGTTTTATTAATTTTGTTTGTAGTCAAACATTTCATAGCTGTTCTGCGTTGCTGGCAGGCATTAAACATGAATGAATACCATTGCTGTGGATTCAGTTTGTTTCTAAAGAATCATATTCCATAAAGCATTGCACATTGTTCACTGTGTAAATGTGTATCTTATATTGTTCAAACATATTTGTTTTTATGCATTTTACCACTGCTATTTACTGAATACTGCTCTTGAAATTAGTCTGGGGAAAAAATGATGTCATCATTGACCATACGGAAGGGCTGGAAGTAATTACAATGAGGATTTTAATTTAATTCATAGTCTAGGACTCTCTCTGGGACAATTTTAGATATTTCTTAATTAAAAACTGGGCAACATTTTATAATATGATACAATGTGATATTTTAAACACTGACATTTACCAGTTTCCATTAATTATTTATTCCTTTTTTAAAATCCTTTTGTGATCATGTAATTGATAAACTTCCAAGCAGATTACTGTGACAAATACTTGTTTCAATTTTAATATAGATTGCGCAGATGAATATCACACTACCAAACAAATTAGGGGCTCACTTTTTACAAAACAGCTGAAAAACATTTGTCTTCTCTTCATTTTCAGATAAAAGGTGGTAACCAAAAAATAGGAAATTCTCAAATAACAGCATGCGTTGTTGTATATTTGGGTAAATGAATGCAATAAGGTAAATAACTTAAAAGAGAGGAGCAATTAGTCTCTTTTTTTATATATATATCCTGAAAAGGTTGAAATAAAAAAAACAGAACAATTAAATCACACAACATCCCTCTTCACCTCTCAAAAATAGCTCTCATTCACAGATTCATTGATGCAGCTGCTAATCACGCTTTCACGTTGCATTGTTTCACAGAAAAATCCCAATACTTACTTTGTTTTTTGCGTCTTTAGGTCAGGTGAAAGGATTTTAAAACAACACAGGAGCAGATAAATAAACACCAAGTGCTTGTTCTATATTAACATTATGTAATATATTCAGAAATAAAATGACAGGCTGATGATAGAAGCATTAAAGGTTCGGTTCACTAACAAGCTAGCATTGTGGGTATGTGGCCATGGTGGTATGTTGGAGAAGATACCAGTGTGGGATGCGCTGAAAGCACTGAAACCAAGCCATCTATTTCACATGCCACGACTGTATTACGTAACCAGAAGCAGGAGACAGGGAGGAGTAGATTCCTTTGTCATAGTTCAAAGTGCACAGTGAAAAGATAATGGCCTCCTTTTATCAGTAGGCCATAGTAATGAGCTTGTTCATCACTTACGGGAGGAGAGCGTAGGGGAAGGGAAGGATGGGTGGGAGGTCAGAGGGTTGGCGGGTGGTTGCATGGAGTGGGGGCTGAGGAATGCCCATCCATCAGGCGCCATACCCAGAGTCTGGCTAGAGACCCAGCCCCCTCAAACCTCCAGACCTGTTCATCACCGTCTGTACAAGTGAAGAGAAAACTACCACATTATATATGGAGGAACAAAAGTGCCATAATGGTATTGCTTTCAACAAATATGTAGTCTGTTCTCTTTTTTCAAATAAAAAAACAGCCCCAAATATAATAAATTCACAAAATTGTCACATGGGATCTATTCAGTAGAGTTTTAAAACACTCAACTTAAAAAAACCTTCTAGACTAATGTTTTTTAAGTGGACATGCCTGTATTACATATTTTAGAGACTGCTCTGAGGGCACTCTTCACCTTTGCAATATAGAAAATTGAGTTTCCTAAAGTAGAATTTTAATACAAACCACTCTTTCTGCCTAAGTTAACCAAACAATGAATAAAACAAAAGCAAACAGAGAATGAAAATGAAACTTAAGTTTACATGTAGCATGAAAAAAGCCTTGAAAACATTTGTCTTGAGTTCCACATGGAACAAGTTTTTGTCAGGCTGTTTTCACTTTCATAAGGAATTTTGTAGTGTTTTTAAAAAACATAAAAGCTTATGTTGATAAGCATTGATTTTTTTTCATTGATTCATTCATTGTTTGATATATTTGTCCTGGCCGTCTTCCACCCATCCATCCATCCATCCATCCATTTGCTTATCTAATTCAGGGTCGTGGGGTGGTTTGGCGCCTATCCCAGCTGTCATAGGATGGAAGGCAGGGTAAAGCCCAATGACAGCTAGGATACGGATACAGCAAGTGGTGGTAAGAAGGTTATGGTTTTGAGTCCGCTACCCAACCATGGTAGTAAGTTACTAGCCGTAAGTGTGAATCTTATCTGTCATCATCACAGGCTATGTATCTGTAGTAACATACAAACTACTTTGTGTACTATTGTTGTCATTGTACCTGACAGTCAGTTTCCTAGTCCTCCAGTCTTCCAACTCTAATTTCCCAAAGCAGAGTAATATGGTGAAGATATTAGATTGATTTGTTTTCATATATATCAGTAAAGACAAATTTTGTAAGCAGATTTTGAGCAGGAATCTTGCAGACATCTACATCTACTTGTCACAACATCAGTTTCAGTGCAGCAAACCTGTTTGCTGGGTATTCAGAGCTTAAGGACACTCCCAATGGATTTCGTCACTTGAAGGACAGTCCAGACTATCCAGTCCTGTTTAAACCTGATCATAAGATCAAACAGGTTTACTGCCATGCAGGAGATTTGTGTTAAATACTGAATGTATATATACATATATTGCTTCATTTAGTTGTCCTGACTTGCTTGTGTATGTCTTTTGCTTTTTCTGCACATCATGTTCACTGATGTGCCCTTAGGAGTTACTGATGTCATATTCTAATGAAAGCATCCAGCACAAATAATCATAATCAGTTCAGCCTTCCAAAAGACTCTCTAATTAGCAACATGATTTAATCAAAGTATCAGCCAAAAAGAGTATTTACTACATAATGTTTTTTTAAAGAGTGAATAGTTTCAGCAATGAACACAACAAAATAACCGAACAAACCTTGTATGTTGATTTTTGCTTAAGTCTATTAATGTAACTCTTATTAAATCAATGGATTTCCATTAAAATTTCTTGCAAGTGTCATACAAAATAAGAAAGACTTGGTCTCAGCTCATTGTGTCTGATTATTACAACCAGATGAAAGGTTTCCAGGTGGCAAAGACTTGACAGACTACCATCCCAATGTGGGGTCGCTGACCTCCACTTTCCTTCTGGTTCAAGAAGCAACCCCCCTCAGCCCCACAGGACATACAGCTTGTAGCTTAGAAGAGGGGGAGGAATATGCATGGATGTGTATGTATACATATGTGCATGAGGTGAAGCCTTGCTCTAGGGAAGAGCTTGTTCTCCTGGTTGACCTTGAATATTCTCATTCATTTCACTGATAGCTGTGAATATGAATGCATCCTTGACTGCACTTTGCTAAGGTTGAAACTAACCGCAACTAACCTGCCTGATCTAACCTGATACAGGTTCTGTAAGGTGCATAAATTTGGTGTTAAATAAATATTTATCAGATCCTTAAAATTCCCAGTAGGTATTGAGAGTGAACATAAGAAGCGTCTGAGTGCACAGTTAATGACTCTAAATCTAAAAGGAGTATATGTGCTCATTTAGAGAAATCTGGCCTTGAATTACTAAAGTCTGCTTTGCAAATCGTCTCACTAATAAATGTAATTTGTATGTCTCTTTATTCTTTGCATTCACTGTATTTTGTTATGGTTTATTGCTGAGAACCAAAGCAAGTGTAGCGCAGAGTTTGAAGTATTTTACATTAAGATTTCAGGTAACATTAAATGACATTTGATGGCTATTAGTTCAGTTCAGTTCAATTTTATTTATATATACTATTGAATATTTATATATTCAATATCGCACTCAATAACGCTCTGCTCCAGCATTCTGCCATCAAAAGAACACTGTTTACTTGTTGCCTGTATAAAAGAAACCACATGCCCTCTAATGTTAACATTCATCCATTTTATATTTCAGTTTAACAGCCATGTATGATTGATGTAGCAGTCCATTTTAGCACACTGTAAATCCTACCAGTTATCCTCCTTACCCCACAGTGAAAAGCATGTCCACCAGTGACAGTCTAAGCTGAATATTATTCAAGTGTCGACATGAACCCATGGCAAGGTTACATTAGAGTCAAGCACCTTTAAAGTGCTCGACTCAAACCTTACATTTGTTTTAACATTGGTTGAGTCCTCGAGTACAGCTCCAAAAATGGCTGCTGTGAAGTGTAGTGTTTAAATAAATGTATGCATCACTGTAATCATTTTGAATTTGAGGCCCAGGCAAGTGACATTATTATTATTAATAACAAGCAGTAATGTGGAAATGAGATAATAATGATTAGAAGATTGAGATTTATTGACATGTGGTTTTGGTATCTAGTTTGAGCAAATGAACTGTTATGATAATTGTGTATTAAAAACATCTTTAAAAGAAATCACATTTCTTTGCATAACCAGGAAAAAAATCATTAGATACAGCTGTAGGCTAAATTCTACCTAGAGTCATGTATTGAAAGATTTAAGGTTATCCTCTCACACTGGTGCTGGTTTTAACTAACTGCTAAGCCTGTCCCTGAGCCTGGTTCTGCCAGAAGATTTACTCCCGTTAAAAGACATTTTTTCCATCCCACTGTTGCCAAAGCGCTTGTTCATTGAGTGTTATCTAACTGTTAGGGTTTGGGGCTCTTTATGTTTTCTCTGTATTATTATTGTACAATATAAAGTGCCTTAATGTCAACATTTTGATAACCCTCAGGGTCAAGCATGACTTTGGATCAGTGGTTGGCATATTATACTGAGAAAACTGCAAGCAGCAGTACCAGTGACCAAGACACTGGCCAATTCCCAATAGGCACTTTTGCAATAGACTAACCGAGGTACCAGAGCTAAATTACTGCAGGACTAGATACCAGAGTGACACGTTGTTGTGGTTAGTCTGGAAATTCAGGTTAGTGGGAAACTGGGGTCAGGTCGTTTGCCATACACAACTGTGGATTCTTTTAGGCTAATTCTAATGTTATTGGGGGTTGTTTGTAGTAAAATAGGTAACCATGTGGTTGCCATATGGAAGAATAACATTTACCATAAATAACCACATAGTTTTGGATGATTATTCACATTTTATAGTATGGAGTTACGCTGGGGGGGGGGAGTTGGGCTCATTATTAAAATCCTAGTGCTTAGTTGTCGCTTACTCCGAATGCCAGTGGCAGAACAGCTGCTGTGTTGAAGTGTAGAGGTGCTTAAAAACCACCAAATTCACTCTCTCAGATTTTTATTGCTTGTTTTTTTTTTTTCTTTACTTGGATAATGTTTCTGTGGTTCCGGAGGCCTGGTGTAAAACTGAACAGTTAAAGCTGTCATGTCATGGACAAGTTTAAGGGTTATTAATTCAGTTCAATGAATATTTTGCACAGAGACCTGTGGATTTACTGCAGGTCTTATCTTCTGTCATTTTCCCACTATTGACAGTGTGTTGCTTGTTCCGGCTCACTTATGCTTTCATATTCAGTTAGAGTTCTTCTCATTCAAAAATTCTTATGTCCTCTTATCTCGTCAATCGTTTTCTGACTACCGTCCATGGGCCAATCAATCTAAATATCCTTCAGGCATATTTTTGCTCACTCAACCACTCCCCCATCACCACATAGATCTTTAGATTATTCTGGGAAACTTACCACCAGTGTCTACATTCCAGACAATATTATCCTTTATCTTCATTTTCAGCCTGTGTCTAGCTGTGACCTCACCCATGAGTCTGATTGTTACAAGCTCAACCCCGGGATTCAGTTTAAAGTTACTGAATAATGTTGAAAAAAACTGCCCATTATCACAGCTCTGGTGCAAATATCCTTAACAAGTAAATGGAAAGGGCTGGTTACCTTCCATTTTACATTTCCATACATTTTTCTCAAGTATACACAAGTTCCCCTGCAGGGAAAATTATGCACTTTCTCCACTAAATTGACCAGCCCAACATACCATGCTTGTCTTTAATAGCACACACAGCGGGAAGTCTGATATATCTGGAGAAAGAAAATAAGGCCAATCTGAGTCTGTCGCAGTTATGCATATTTAATTAATTCAATTTTTTTTCATCTCGACCACAAAAACAATTCCATCAGTCTTGGAAACGGCAAACTATTGAAATTTGGCCTTGTGGCCTTGACGTTGTATCTATTAATATCAGGATTAAAAAAATAATCATTCTTTATTTAATCTTCACAGTTTTGTTTCATTTGAATAAAAAAACTTATTTTATGGTGTTATACAGCTTTTGTTGTGGTGATTTGAACTGGAATACCAATAAATATATCTTTAAAATGAAAGGAAGAAATAATAAAACAACCTCTTGAGAGTCCTTCAATTATTTAGGGGCTTTGGGGCATGGAGCATGGCAGGCTCGGTGGAGCAGTGTTAAAGCTGAGGCACTTTGTGCTTGCAATCGGAGATGAAGAGGCTATTTGTCTGTGTAGTGTGCAAAGCTCTTATCAGGGATTTGTTTGTGGCACAACTTAATTTGCATAAATTTCTTGGAGTGTAAGATGAAAACTCTGCGCTCTTGGCTGGAGCAGGAGGAACAGATTGCCCTCACAATGCACATTCCTTCAAACAACTCAAATCGTTGTTCTAATGTGGAACTTAGATTAAGCTTTTCATCTCAATGGTCTGACCATTAAATATTTCTCCTTTTCTCCAAATTTTCACATGCAACAAGTATCCTGGCTGCTTATCTATCAAGTATTGAATCGTGAAGACTATTTGAAGTTTATTACAATTCCTATTTGTTACAGCTTATGACTAACAGCGTTTATGCCCTATGTTAACATTGTACTCAGGGATTGCTGAGATCTGAGAACATGATGACATGTAAGTGAGTCCTATACCCTCACTGAGCACAAAATGTTTATTTGACATTCCTACATTTAAATCAGTAACAAAAAACTAGCGATCTGGGATGTGTAACAACATTTTATTAAAACTATCTCTTTAATTTGTATTTATTTATTTATTTATTTTTTACAAATTACAGCAAAATCATGTCAAGTATTACCAGTAAAATGTATGCAAACATAACTTTCCTTATTTTGGTCAGAGATATCAAGCTGGCCTATTAATGAAGTCGAGGTCCCAGTCTAGTTGGCCTTTGTGTGCTACTTGTTTGAAGTATTCTTTATACATACATCATTGCCCTGCTAAACTTGCAATTAAAAGATGTGCCTGCTGATATTCTGTGTGTTACGGATATGTGAATCTAAAGCCTGGCATATCTGCTTGTGTGATGTGAAAATTATTCCAGGGCCTTAATGCTCCATCAATTCCCAAAATAAAACAAGGACTGAAGGAAAGTTGGGAGTAAAATCTAGTGAAGAGTTTACGTATAATGCCAATGATGCCTGCAACCTACAGAGAGATCTTTGGGCTAACGTAAGCACAGCATCACATGCAAAGTTTAAGAGTGACAGGTAAATGGTTTTTAATAAAAGGTGCACATTGAATGGTTGTGGTAAAGCAAGAAAACTGCAGCTACTACCTGAATGAAAATGTTGCTGTATGGGTATAATTATTTTCTACCAAAAGAATTATGATCCTATATTGAAATATACGTGGGCCATTCATCTTGTCTGAAGCACTGAAATATTGGTGTCCGGGACACTGTGAGCCAAAAGCCATGCACTGTGAAGTTTTAAAAGCTTTTGCAAAGGTGTGTGTGTGTGTGTGTGTGTGTGTGTGTGTGTGTGTGTGTGTGTGTGTGTATACACACACACACACACACATATATATTATATATATATATATGTTATTAGGCTGTAGAGCATTACAGTGGCTGTTTTTGGATTCAGATCTATTCAAAAAAACACAGGACACAGTACTGTGGCATGCTGAAAAGATGAGCACATAGACGATTGGATGTGGAAAAAGTATAGTCAGAGAGTTGATAATACAACAAGCAGATTGTTCTCCAAAGCTATTTAAAGCACATGAATGAGCCCTGGGTGACTGGTTCCTTCATTTCCATGAACACATCACATATTAGTGTGTATGTGTTCATGGAAAGGCTGTAGGCACCTTCCCACATATATCCGCACTGCTACCCTAAAGGCTCACTGACCACTAGTGTTTATTTTTCTGTCTCTGAAAATGGTCCCAAACAGATTTACCTGTGCAATGTTTGCTAAAAACTACCCAGTTAGGGATGAAACAAACACCATGCAATGTTTTTGCTTAGGTTTGACAACCACTGGAATAAGAATTCAAATTTTAATGTAAAAAGTTTTTAAAAAGCGCTTATCCTGGTTATAGTCACGGAAACCCTGCCAGTGTGACCCTGGTGCGATAGTTCACCTGGATATTCACTGCTGAATATCCAGTAAACGCTTTCTTTCTGATAATGATAATAATAATAATGGAAGACAAAAAAACACACGTGTAGAACCAATAGTCTTTTTATCCATTTTCCAATAAAAAATACATTCATACAGAAACTATTTTACAAAACAATTTCAAATGAAAAAATTTCATTATGCCATAAAATGAACAAAAATAGAGCCTCATATTTTCCATGTTTATCCAATAAAGATTCTCTAGCTAAAGATAGGGCATCTTTGCAGGTCAAGTTGGGGAAAAAATGACATGGCAAATAAAAAAACGTAATACTTAGTGAACACCAGAATTCAAAATTATTACAATTCAAGTGTCCAGAACAATTCACGTCTGAAAGTACTTGTTTTCTTCTTTTTTTTCTCTATTAAACATGATAGGCCACGGGTCTAGGCGATACTGATGTCATTTTAAAATGTACATTTTTTTTTCTGACTTTATTATTTTTTTTCCCAAAAATCAAAACAAAGATGTTACAGAAGCAAATGAAAGGAGTATGGAGTGCATCTATTTTACAATAATTCTTTAGCCTTTTATCATTCACATTTGGAAACAACACACTGCACTTGTTTTTGGTCCCACACCTGTTCAAAATAGAAGCTTCCTTACAAAATTCTCGTAGTTTACAATGTAACATGTCTTTGTGTTTCTCAGTGTAAAAACAAAAATAACATTGCAGACAAATGAATGTTCAACAGGTTCACCGGAGACGTGTTGAGTTTTAACAAGGCTACCTGTGATGTTGACAAAGTGAGACATTAAGTAACTGATGAATGAATGAATGTTCTTTCTAAAATGTTCCATCTGTCATAATTTTTGTGTATAATAAAGCAACGCCAAAATATTCCTACAAGTGGAGAAAGTGGCCATGAGATTATCCACTTGTGCGCTCATCAGATTTTTTTGTTTCAGCTCACTGAGAAGTGTGACGAAGTCATGTTACCCATGTTGAAACATGAACATAGTGAAGTTGGTACAAACAGCTTGTCCTTGTCTCAGCTTAGGTTACCAGCACAGACCTCTAGCTCTGAAACACAGCTCAGCTGAACTGGTTGGACTGGTTTTTTGTACCGTAAAGTCAGATTGTGGGCTGTTAAAACTAGAACTGAGTAAAGACACTGACTCACCTTGGAGGTGAGACTTCCCGAAACATCCAATATCAAACCACTCTCGTGACTGAGATTGTGGTCATTAGCCTACTTTAAATGAGTCATCCTTTGCTTTTGAGAGTATATGCTTGACATAATGGACCCAATGTAAATGTTGCCTTTGCAGTAAATCTTGATTTGCCACTCTCGGTGGCTGACCACACAACATTTCATGAGAACGTGCTTCCAAGACTCTGTACCTTTGACAGCAAGTTACAGTTAATCTGAAGTGCATCCACGCAATCGTATACTACATAGTAGTAAATCAATATAAAAGTGAATTGCTTTTCCAAGTTCTCCACAATTCTGTCTCAGATCTGGATAATTTTGAAGACTATGATTTAGTTCTGAAATATCTATGATATATTTAACACAGACGTGTAAATGGCAGTCATTATGAAGCTGATATAGTTACTTTTGTTTTAATATTCAAGAGTTTAGAGGAGTTTGTCGCAAGGGAAAAGGGCAAAAGGTGCAACTGTATGGATCAGAGCCTTTATAAAGCTATTCAATAACGCACAACTGCATTCGCAATGGTCATTTGGTGTATGTGTGTATGTATAACAGAGTGATCTATTCAACAGGACAAGGCCACTTACATAAGGCATCGGTAAGGTCAACAGTGCATTTACAGACAGAACAAAAGAGAAAAGCAAAAGTGAAGAAAAAGGAAGAAAAATCCCACAATCAAAATATTTGCAAACAGTGGTATCCCCAACTTATAAAGAGAATGAAAGAAAAATATGGCAAAACAAAATGACTGCCTTATGTGTTTTGTACAATACTATGATACTGAGTATTATGAAGGTAGCTGCTCTTGAATGGAATTTTGTTGTCCTATAAGGTGAGCAACACATCCCCAGATCCCATGCAACTTCTGATATAATGGCAATAACTGTGCACAATTGTTGTTGTTTTTGTTTTTTTCCTTTTAAGATACAAAGCTTACACAGTGGAAAACAAAATGAGCTTTATAGCGTGTATGTTTTGAGACAGGCTACGTAATACATTGCACATTTAATAGCTGCACTAAACAAAACAACCTCCCATTTTTAGACAGGGAGCTGTAGTTTCACCTCCAGGCAGAAAGGGGGCAATCTCTATCCAATCAGCCCCACTAAACTACCCCCCTACTCCTCTCCACAGCTGACAGAATCAGTCATGACAGACAGAACTTTTTGCTTGCATTCATTCTTAGAGAGACAACACATAACCCTCCCTCAAAAAGAAAAATAAACCTCCCGAGTATAACATCACCCTTGCTATGTCATTCACTCGCAGTTCCACAATGCAAGCTCCATCCACTCCATAAAGCCAGCACAGGCATCCAGTTGCAGGCACTCACAGTCCCCATGCGCACAGGCAAACACACTGTCAGTGGAGGAATGGCACCCCAACCCCTGGAGTCCCAAATTTCTCCAGGAATAAAGCGTTGAACACCATACAGAAGAGTCTCTTCCCATCTTCTCCAGCCTAGATCTTTCCCATATTGGAGTCTCTTTTTGCCCTCCTGCTCCTCCATAAAAGCCTTTCAAGAGCAATCACCACAGCGAGGTGTTGGAGGCACTAAGTATGGTGCAAATAATAGCCTGCGTTGCTTCATGTTTTTCCACTGACTGGAACACGACGGTGCCCCTGTTAACGCTCCCAGGACACACCGGCCTCGCTGATCTCCACAGGTCAGGACAATTAACCCGAATCATCCCTCAGAGCTCTCAACATGAAGACCATCTTAGATGTGCCTCTTCATGTGCAGCGCCAGGTGGTCAGAACGGGAGAAACACCTAAGAAGAGAAGAAAAACATCAGATCCAGCCACTAAACTGAAGAACTAAACAAATGACTATAACTTGTTGAAGGTAATAAGTTGCTTATATTAACAACTAACTAGGCTACAATGACTAAGTAAAATGCTTCTAAATTCAACTGAATCAGTTAATAGACCAAAAAAACCCCGAAACACTGTAATAAACAAAGCTATCACTTCGGCTGCAGGAGATGAAGGGAAAGGAAATGAAAAATCTCATTTTTAATTGAAGGAGAATGTTCACACATCCATCCGAGACGCTAATCAACACAAGAACCCTGGGGTGGTTTGTTAACATGTGAAACCAGTGAAACAAACAATATAAAGCTTCTTTTTCACCCACCAAAGATGCTTGTTGGATTCCATTTAGATTAAAGTACCTATGGCTATGCAGCCAATTTTATTCTGCTTGTTTGGTATTGGATACTATTCTTACTCTCTGTGCTATATAACATGAACACGTGATAGATTGAAAGAATGGGCTCATGCCTCCCCCTTCCACCTAGTCCCTTATCCCAGTCTGTATAGGTTTGGCTGATGTTTTAAATAGCGCCCTGGTAGAAGAGACCCAAACTTCACGCTGTTCAGTCTCATCACACTCCTCCCATCCATTGTACTCAACTCTTTTTATCCACCCCCTTGACCTCAACCATTTTCATCCTTAACCTTCATTCATCCCTCCCACTAGCATGTCATTTTGATAAACTAATTTGCTGCTTTCTTTGTCAGTAAAGAAATGCTTGGCACTCAAAATATAAAGAAGGGGAGTAGTTCTTATGAAGAGGGGTTAAATTAATTTACAGCACTTTGTTTTGAGAGGCATTTGCTATTGTAACAAAAAAAAATGTGACTAATCATGGTGACACATGACAATAAAAACCATCTCACCTGTCGCAGTGACTGCATTTAAATGGCTTTGCTCCAGTGTGCTTCCTGAAGTGTCTGGTGAGTTCATCGCTTCGTGCAAAGCGCCACTCGCAGCCTTCCCATGAACACCTGTAAGGCTTCTCGCCTACAAGAATGAACGTAAAGAAAAGCAAAATATTAAAGCCAGCCATGTCATTTTTCATCTGAGTTCAGAACCTTGCATTTACTTAGCTATTCAAGCAGCCTCTGCAGGTTTACCAGAGAGTTAAGAATTTCTAAATCATAATATGAATATTTTAAACTACAATTTCTCAGATATACAGCCAATATTTACAGTACAGGAGGTAAAATAAATATGATCCTGTGCAGGTGGTTAGCAGATTAGGCTGACTACTGTAAGATGAATAGAAAAACAACCTCGTGCCTTGTGGGCCTCGAGCTGTGGTATGCAGCTGTAAGAAGCTGTTAGAGTAGAAGGCTTATGTAACAGGGGGCGAGCTACATGAAAAAAATAGAGACTGTTCCTAATGGTCCTACAGACCATTAACCATCATTAACCATGTGGCTAACGTGGCTGGAGAACGATGCTAGGAATGTGACTTCCTCTGCTAATGGAGGGCCAAGCTGTAAACAGCCTGGCAGAGGTCAAAGGTGACAAGGGAAACTGCTCACATTTGAGCCTCTAACAAAACAGTGCAAATGTCAGATTCCCATAATGTTTCACTCTCTCTCTCTCTCTCTCTTTTTTGGGAAGTTGTATGCAAATGAGCGAGTTTCGGAAGCTTTTCCCATGGTGAAATCTGAGAACTGTTGATTTGTTTTCAGGATCCACATCCTCTGGGTGCTACTCGGCCACAAAAGAACATCCCTCCCCTTCGCGTCTCTCTCCCTCTCTCACGCACTCCCCGCCTCCCTTTGCCCTGCATGAAGTCATGTTCCTCTGTGTGAATTAGGTCATAGTTGAGGGCATTCCTCCTGACAAACTATTCAAAGTATGTGGGAGTATTTTTTTCAGAACTTTGAGCAATAACTCAGCGCTTCAGCTCGGCTATCGTCACTTTTGAAAGGCTCACTGTCAGGCCAGTTTACCTGTGTGTGTCCGCTGGTGTGCTTTGAGGTGCGAGCTCTTGGTGTACACCTTCCTGCATCCGTTGAAGTGACACCTGTGCACACGCCTCCTCCCGTCAGGTGATGCCTCCCCGCTGGTCAGACCTGACCTTTCCAGGCTCCTCTCCATGCCCCCAGCCCTTATTTTCCCTGTTGAATGCATCACTGTCTGTATCCCAATCCACGTCTGGGCTACAGAGCCCTCCTTGCCGAGCTCAGGTGAGGATGGTGGTGTGCTGATGATGCCAGAGGCCACGTCATCGCCGTTGTCGGCCAGAATATCAGTTAAAGAGCTGGAGGTGAAGTCGAGGGTAGGGGAGAGCTCCTCTGAGCTGTCCGAGGCCTCGCTGCTGGCATCGGAGTTGAAACCACCAGCATCATGGTTCTGGCTATCCTGATTGTCTTCCTCCTCCTTAATGTGGGTGATCTTTGGGTCCGACTCACTTGACTTGTCCCCGCAGGCAAGCAGCAGCTTGCTCCACAAGTCTTCCTGGGTCTCAAATTTAAGGTCTGTGGCTGAGACGTAAGGCTCGCTCTGGAGGTATCTCTCCAGCTCGAGACATGTCTGTGTAGATGAAAGACAAGATAGAAACGAGTTCAATGGAGCACAGAGCCAAAGGCGTGTAACAGAACTCTTACATTCAACCTGAAAGTCCTTAAAACCACCAAAAAAGACCATTTGTTTTTACAGGAAACACAAGACTCCGGTATTCTCCTCTGCACTGTATTTATTCTAAGCAGCAGCAAAAAAGGGGGTATGCTGTGACACTGTAACATCACCAGCCCTGTTTCTTCTCTGCCTGCAGGAATGAAGTAAGACACAATGTCCTATGCAGAGGATAGTCAAGTACACTCTAAGTGTGTTCTCTGAGCCCATATCAGGGAGGATTACAAGCACCACATTTCCTTCTGAGAGACTGCAAGAACAAGGTGCTCTTACCCACGAACGCAGGCATGGTTTGAATGTGTGTAGGTGTGTGCAGAGGTTGGTCATGAAATTTACATATGCTACAGAGCCCCCCATTGGGTTAGGGAAGTGCTTGTAGATCTTTTAAATCTATCAATTATTCAACATAATGTGGATTTAATAATGCATTTGGAGGCATTGCTAGAAATAACATAGCACACCAGGGACTGAGTGGAGGGAGGTCTGGTTCATGGGGGTTCATAAAAAGCCTGGCATGAATACTGCAACAGCCACTGTGGATTGTGGGCCTGTTTTCTGTGAAAAGGAAGTGAGAGAGCACTTCCTTAACCCTCTGCAGTCAGCAAGCACAGGCCAGATACGAAGGCCACAAACAGGCCTGTGCAGTTTCCTAATGAAGCAAATATAAAATTACAGCCAAATGTTATTATAACAGAACTGACTGGAACAGTGGCAGCCAAAGCTTGAGGAAACCTGGATCCAAGAGGTCATGGGACAAATACATTTTTCGGACTTTTTCCAAACTCCTCCTAAAACTATTTATTCCCTTAGAGAGAAATTGACATTTTCCTAGTTGCTTGGAAGTTTATAGGGTCAAAATGAAAATGAAACTATCCGAGAGGGGACTATCCCTCTTTGGCTGATCTGGTTACAGGCAGCACAAGCATCACTTGACAAAACGCTAAAATAAAGGAAGAACGACAAATCTCACCAACAACATTTTTAAAATATTATAATAATACCATACTGAATAAATAAAGCTTATCTAGAGATGGAGGATGAGATGGAATAAAATTAAACCACAGGTACCAGGCAGCAACTACAAACACCTTTCGTGTGTGTGTGTGTGTGTGTGTGTATATATATATATATATATATATATATATATATATATATATATATATATATATATATATATATATATATATATATATATATATATTCTAAAAGAGGGCTATCATGGGAAAATCTTCGTGTCTTGGGAATGAAAAAGAAGGCATTGACTTCATATGTTTCTTGTCAGCAGTGCTGGATAAATCCCAGGCGAGCTTTAAATGCCTGAGAGGGCGACTTGGAATGAAGCCCGGCCATATCTGATAGACGGGGAGACAGCGAAGACTGAAGAGTAAGGCCAATTCATTTCCCAATCTGAGCAAGAAGCGACTTGTACCCTTCCCGTCACTACCAGTGTAAAACTCCACTGTTTTGTCAACCAGGCGGCCGCCTGGTCGAGCAACTGTTCAATAGAAACCAGCCTCTCTCTTATTCTCTCTCTTTCTGACAGTCTGTCACTCTCATTTGTATGTGTGGGTCCGTGTGACAGCAAGAGGGAGTGAGCGGCAGGCAGAGAGAAAGTCAGGAGGAGGAGATACGCGCAAAGGCGCACGGCTCGCCATTCACTCGCTAAATCTGCAACACGGCGTGTTTTTCATTTATCACAAACCGATGTGCCTGTATAACCTGCATGCCTGAGTCCACAATACGAGCAAACCACCACTGAACAACTGTGCGCGCGCCGTAGCACCAGAAAATACTGTAAAAGTACAACTAATTTAAAGCATATTTTATGAAATGCGCCAAAAAACTAAAGAAGACACGTAATAAGTCTGCATTTTTACAAACATACTAAAAAAATACTGATCTGTCACGAGGGGAACTTGCACCATTTCCCCTATAACCGGAGGCAAACCAAGTTTTGAGAAATAAATTTATATTAGCTGCATTACTGAATCAAACGCGCGCTCACATTACATGAAACTACTCTGACATTTGCCAGTCGGCGCGCAGCTGTCACTTAAAACAAGTTTCTGGAAATTACGCACTCTGCTGGCACTTCACACATGAGCCTGTGGCACTATCTGTCAAACTGAGGAATCGAGTGTTTGGAATCAGTCGTCAGCCTACCTGCTGCCAATACTCTTCCAGAGATGGTAAAGCTGAAAAGTATCCAGTGTCGTGCACAATTTGGAGCTCCTGGAAGATGCTACACATAGGGATGACATCCATTTCACTCCTGAGATTTAGCCACAAGGATAAGCGAATTCAAGCTTGTGAGGAAACGAAGCCTGATGTGTTCAGAGAGAAGCTGGAGTCTTAGCTGTATTTGCATGTATACTAGTCTGGAGTCGTGCACTTCCAGTGGAGGTTTTGAGCGTGAGCGCACAACACCGAACTCTGCAAAAGTCCGTCAGCGCACTGTAAACTTCCCCCCCGATTCAAAATTACAGGCAAACCCACCCCCATGTGATTACATTACGTTACGGCACGTCTACCAATGGGCTTGCAGGAACTTTACAAAGGCCTACCAGACCACTTCCGACCAATAACGAGCGAGAGCAGAGTCATCCTGTGTGCCGTGATTGGTGCAGAGCTAGAAGCCTCTCTGGCTCCCATTGGACTAAATCAGCGCTATTTTTAGAACCGTATATAAGCGAGACTCTTGTTTTACCACAACGAGGAAGTTGAGTTTTCTACTGATTCGACTCTGAGCGTCAGCCGCTCCGGATCAGCGGCAGGAGAAGCGTCCGTCTCTAAATAGACATGGCTATCTTTATTTCCTCACACACGCACTAGTTACTCTCGTTCTCTTGGCGAGTTGCGCTATGAATCATACGAGCGTAAGTCTGTAAAGAAAATTGCTCTCCTGCCTGTAAAACGCAAGTTCATGACAACAATATTCAGACGCGTCTGCAGACTCGGGGGGATCATCAAGAACCTGATCAATTTCTGTGCTCTGCGAAACAAATGTGATAGACTTCATCTTTTCATGGCTGCCCAGAGATCCATGAGCATTATTATGAGTCTCTCTGTGACAGTGTAGACAATTTAATAAGCTATTAAGTTATAATAGAGTTGCCATAAAGATGATTATTCACATAATGCTGTGCGGGTTATTGTAGTGGCAGCAGCTTGAGGCATAGCGTGAGGGACAGGTTAGATTTTGCTGGGAATGATGCACATTGGCAGGCGCTGTGTGCGGATGTGTGCGTTTTAATGTCAGTCACCTGTGGCTCTCTTAAGAGCGTACTGCTTTTGCAGGAAAAAAGTGTATGACTGTAGTTGCTTGTAAAACCGCATCAACTTATTTCCTCTAGAAGGGGGAAAGTAGAACAGGTTAAAAACAGTGTTGCCACCCATGGTGCATGGTGAGAGTTCCTAATGCAAGACGGCAATATACCTCTACTCTAAAATGACACGTTATAAATACATTCTGGCACACTCCCAGAAATATATTTACCTCTTTCACTCCTTTGAATGTAAATTGCTTTGCTTTCCCACATCTCTCCTCCCAGAGATCAAAGAAACATGAATATTAATCTGTGTTAATACATGTACAAGTTGGTATATGATGAGATTTATGTCCTCCTTGTGTGCTATGCTTCATGCTTTATTATGTTGTTTGCATAAAAACTCAGTTCATTAAAAAAAGTCCCACAGGTGATAATTTCCACGTTTTGAAATACAGTTGATAGAAACTATAGCTTGTGCAAGAATTTGACTTTTATTTTGTTAAGTAGGGAGTCAGATTCCTCATATCCTGTCAGCAAATAAGGTTAACTGATACTTAAATCACTTTGAATGTGTCCTCTATCACTCCAAACACTATGACTAACACTGAGCTATCATTAAGATTATGAGTGCCTAGAATACTGTATACAGTAAATTTGAGCAAAAATTCATACTGAATTACATAAGATGCGAGATTAAGTTAAAGTTAAGCAGAACAACAGTGGCATTGACAAGTTAAAGGCAGGCGATGTGACAAACAACATGTTTGGAACAGAGTGCCATTGTCTGGCACATCGGCCCGGTCGGGCGCCTCCACAGCGGAGTCTCTTTTGTTGAGCTCTCGGCTGTGGCCACATTTGCAGCACTCAGCAGCATCACATTTTCGCATGAGTCTGTGGGTTTTATGGACAGATAAGACTAGGATGGGTGCTCTGTCATGACATACATGACTAAAGGGAAGCATCACTGCAAAACTTTCAGGCTGTAAATTGGGACAACAGAGAATTTACAATGTTACAAACCATAAAGTCAGAACACTCTGATTATTATTACATAATTTTATAACATTATATGTTTTTATGCGTATATGAAAAATGAAGTTAGAGAATGGGAGACTGACCTCTTAAATATTAAGTGATGAGAAACTATGGCCCATTTCTTTACCCTCAGCTCAAATATACCAAGATGTTTAAAATGTGCACGATAAAAGTTACAAGAAGGTTTCCACACAACAGATGCATTTACAATGCTGTGAAAAAAGTATTTGCCCCCTTCGTGAGTCCTTATTTTTTGCATATTTGCCACATAACATAAAAGGCTATATGTGATAAAGTAATTACCCCCTAATTGCTCCCCAAACTCATTGACTTGATGTGCCACCCTTGACAGCAAGAACTGCAATAAAATGTGTGTTGTAACTGGCAATGAATCTTTCACTTTTTCTGCAGATGGATTTTGACCCACTCTTCTTTGCAAAATTGTTTTAATTCAACCACATTGAGGGGTTTTCAAGCATGAACAGCCTGTTTAAAGCCATGCCAAATCATACACACATCCAGCTAATCCAAGTAGTTTGAGCTTTAGGGTGCAAATTAATAGCCAGAAATTCTCCTTTAGGATTTTCTGTTAGACAACAGAATCAATATGGCAAGGTTCCGAAGCAGCAGAACAGCCCCAAACCATCACACTACCATCATGATATTTGACTCTAGCACAAGGTTCTTTTGATGAAATGCTGTTTCTGGACTCAAACCTTCCAAAAAGTTCAACTTTTGTCTCATCAGTCCACCTGATTTATGTCAATGACTTGTTTCCAATCTGTTCTTGAGTTTCTTTACATTAGTTTGTTTAGCCTGCTTTAATTTATCAGGTTGTGTTTAAGTGATTTACTGATTGAGCAGGTCTGGCAGTGATCAGTGAAATAATGAAATTGAGCTCAGCTTCCCAGAAAATTAGGTTAATCATAGTTAATTCAAGATTTTATTTCAAGTAATTGAAACAATTACTTTTTCCACATACAGCCAAGTAGGTTTGGCTAGCTTTATTCCCTTAATACCGTGAACAAAATCCCATTTAAAAAAATAAAAATAAAAATCCTTGTCTAAAATAAACACTTGTTTGATGGTGTGGAACATGTAAGTGTGAGAAATACGCAAATGATACGAAAGAGGAAGGTTTCAAATACATTTTCACAGCACTGTATATAAAATGGAATTAATCAAAGCTAAGCTACCACAGAATAAAAATGTAACACTTGTAAGCAGTTTGTGGCTGTCTGGATGAAGGTGCAAAGACACATCTGAACGCAATTTTCTTAAAAAGCTAACAGTGCCTAGCTTGATGCTAATGATGCTATGCATTGAAGAGAATGCTAATTGGCTGGAAAGTTTGCCTGAACAGGGAAAGAAACAATAACAGAGGTCACTGTGAGGAACAAGAGTAAAAAATAGATTATTGGACATGAGTAGTGTACCAGAGGATGAAATTGTAATGATGATGTTATGAAGAAAATAGAGAAGCAAGAAAAGCATATATCTCTAAGGAATAGAGAGATGATTAAACTTGTGTATTAACATCATATTTAATGTAAGTGATGGTAGGGAAATACCAGTACCTTAGAGCAGTGGTGCCCAAACCCTGGGCCACGTACTGGTCCGTGAGTCATTTGGTACCAGGCTGCAAGAGTTGAGGCTCGGGTGTGAGATTTATGGTTTTCAGGGTTTTTATCGTTAACTCGGTTTCCCTGGGTCTTTTCCCGTGTTGTAGTTGTGTGTCTTATTTTGAAATAGTTACACGTTACCATAGCGACCAGAGAGCATTAAGGGGCAGAGAGGAGGATGTTACTCTCAATGTTGTTGACGCATTTCAGGAGGACGCTGCTAGTGAAGTTACACAATTACACAGTGAATTCGCGTTAATTATTATCTTTACAAAATACCACAGTTTTTGTCTTTGTCATATCATTTTATTTTGTTGTATTTATCCACGACACCTTAAGGCCAGTCCGTGAAAATATTGTCTGACATTAAACCGGTCCGTGGTGCAAAAAAGGTTAGGGACCGCTTACTTGGAGTATGTATCTGTGACCTGATTTATACTACTTAGGTACTATATATTAACTGGTATTACATATGGTTTCTGTTTTGTTTTACCAAGGATGCACAGTTTGTTTTTAATATGCTGCTGTAAGCAACTTCTCTCTGTTAAATACAGCTTGGACCCGCTGTTTCCATCAGCAGCACAGCATAAGCAGATTTTGTCTGCAGACTGAATATATTCATGTATCATTTGCATGTAGCATGAAAAAGGGATACAAATTATGTTAGAAATGCATTTTCATTGAGGGGAAATTATTATTATTTTCATTTGACTTGCATTAGTTATTGCAGTTGTGGCTTGTATGGAGCATGTTTTTCCCTTTATTGTACATTGACAATAAAGAGCTATTCTATTCTGTTGTCCCAAGAATGCAGTACAGTCACAACGTTTTAAAGTGACACTTTTGCTGTCATAAAAAACAAACAAAAAAAGCACTTCCTGCATGAAGTCTATATTTATCGTCTCTGTAGATATGTCATCAAATCAGATTCCTGCCAATTTTTTGTTCTGTGTGGTGGACGCTGATGCAAAGAAAACGAGTCATATAATTACAGTTGCCATGAGTTATCTTGGCTGCAGTGCACGTGGGATGCTGATCTGTGTTAGGATGAATCCATAGCAACAAAATATTGGGCATAAACAGCATGCAGGCAAGCAGCACAGATACTATCACGCCATCTATCCTGTGTGTATTTGAATATTTATCTGTCCTATGTCTCAACACTTCATATACAATGGCTTTCCTACCCGACACTGGGCAGGTTTGCAATTACGTAAACGATGCAAACAATACTGGTTCAGAAACGATTTATCAAAAATATCACATCACATGTAAAACAAAGGGTTTTCCATTTTTTCAGTCTACACCATAATTATTATTTTATTTTACACATAATTTTATTGACAATAAGACATGCTGCCATTTCTTTTAACACAGCTAACAGCTAAGAACACAACTTTGTATTCATACCACATGCTGCAAACTGAATAAGCAGCCAGTACATGACACAGGCCACAAAGTCAGGTCTTTTTTTAAAAGTCTAACCATAGACAATGACAGGAATCAAGCAGAGAAAACAACCCATTGCCTGTTTTGCATCCACTACACACAATTGAAATCCTGCATTTGGAAAGCATGCCAAAAAGTGGTCACTCACTTTTAATTAGCTGTCCTAAAATTCTATGCACAGCAGATAATGGCCAGTTCTTAATTTGCAAACAGCGTCTGGTGCCTGATTAGAAATCCATGGCTGCAATTAGGGTAAAAAGTTTTGTTGTTGCCATTAGGAAAGAAAAGTCAGATAGCATAATAACAAATGACAATGATTTAGAAGCCGCACATGTTGTGTCTGCGGTTTTGATTGATAGTCTCACAAATGTATGCCATTTAGTGGAATTACAATTTGGATGCATGAGAGACTTGATTTTGCTAACAACTGCCTTTTACTTGAGTCTAATCAAAATGCAAAGATATTCATAGTGAAAGAAAAGTACAGTATGTAAAAGCAGGGAGCAGGCACAATAAGCAAAAGTCTGTGGAGTGACTGCAGCAAAACAAGCAGAGTTAATTTAATTGGTTCATTACATCACATGTCCTATTGATCTTGGGTTTTGATGCACTGTGGATGAATCAGAATCATAAGACCTCTGTCATTAAAGGGAGTGGAATTCTGTTTCACAGTTGCTGTGTTTAGAAGAGAAAAATATCTCATGGGAGTACTGCTGTAAATCCTGAGGAGATAGAACAGACATGCTCTTCCCTTTTTCAACACCTGCTCTTAAAGTGCTTTTGAACAAGCTTTTCAGTTCCCAGCAGTCCAACATTACAATGTAGGTGTAATGTTGGACCTCCCCCCAACACACACACACAAACAACAGCATCAAGAAATCAAAACAAAAAAAACTTTGTTAATTTAGGTCTGGGGAAGGGTTTAGGTTAACATAGGGGATTCCCATTGTCATGGCAACATTAATAAACATCCTGATCAGGTTATGAAACAGAGCACGGTCTTTTCATTTTTAAACAGGAAGCAAACAGTACTTCTTCATCATTATGGCTACACAATAACAAACATGCGTTTGAGGTTAGGGAGACCTCATGATGGAAAAAGAACCAAAAAAACAACAACTGTGTGTCATTCGGAAGGTGAAAAAATGTTCATTCGTTGTTTTTGTTGACTCATTCATCCTCTCTAAACTTCTGCATGTACTGACTCAATGGCTTTATAACAACATAACCTCACTTCCCCCTTTTCTTCTCACAATGAAACTGAAAAATGAGGTAAATAAATCATCCTGTGAAACTTAAAGGCCAGATGGCCCTCTTACGAGTTCTGGGTCTACCCTCGTGGCCACCCACTAGTTGAGCGCTCCTGGAAACCCTCCAAAGGAAGGAGTCCAGGAGACATCCTGGTGAGAAGCCCAAATCACCTCAGCTGTCGCCCAAAGTGAAGGAAAATCCTCACCTTATTTCTAAAGCTGAGCCTAACCATCCTAAAAATGCATCTGACTTAGCTCTCTTTACATCACAATGGTCTGGGACATTACACAAATGACACAATATGGTTTTACAATAATAATACAAGGTATAATAAATAAACACACACCCAAGTGTAATAAAATGTGAGCAACAATGACAGAGACTTTCATGGTGAAATAATTCTGCTTCAGCTATGTCCACCTGTCAGCTGTACATAAGGTGAGCCATGACTCTGCATTATCTCATTCAAGGATCACGTCACATGTTCTTCTCATACATCGAGGTCAGATTTAAATGACTACAGTATGTTAACCATTTCTTGGAACGTCTGATTTAATTCAAGAAACCCAGGGGAGCATTAAAACAATGATCTGAGAGAAGACGTGATGAAAAGGGTGCTGGAAAGACTCAGATAAATGTATAGGGACGGTGAGTGCCTATATGTCTTGCATGGCATATATGAAAAGCTTTTAAGTGAGAAAAAGTGCGATGTTGTCAAGTGTTGGTAAATTTGTTGCTGGTGACATCATTTTTAAAAGGGACAAGCGAGAGCTCCAAACACTTTGCCAACCATTAGGAGTCCTGTGTGGAGTCCCAAAGCATTTTGAAAACAAATTAGTGCAGTTGATGCTGACCTGAAAGACGGTAGTGTCCGACGAATTGCAATACACTCAGCCTTCTACAAGCTTGGGAAAAACAGAAGTGGTGTAGCAAATGTATTGATGTGCTAATTAGTGTGTGATGTCATTTGGAAACCTTGTATGACTTGACTGAGCAGTGAACAGCTTCTTTTGTTTTTGTTAAAAGAATAGGCCACATGTGCCCTTGGGCAACCATAATGCATAGCTTGGCGGCTGAGAAATAAAACGTCCTGCACTCCATGTCATGATCATCTGAGTGGCATAAAACGAACGTTAAGTTGTAAAGCTTGTTTTCACTGACATATATATATATAAGACTTGTGGTAACACATAGCATGAACCAGTTTAACTAAACTGAACTGAATTTAATTCAAGTCACGTCAGTTTTATTTATATTTTGAGAGTTCACACCATCAGTAAGCTCAAGATGCTAAATGTTGTACAGTATACTGGTTAAGCAAGCGTTAAGCAAGGGTAAGGAGAAAAGACATCACTAGCAGGATCTGCCTTAGAGAAAAGAGATAACAAAAACCAGAGCAGAGAGATACAACAAATGAGATAAAACACAAAATTAGAGAGTCGATAAAAGTTAATGATGCTTAATAAAGGTGTAAAAACACACCGGGAGTGAAAAGGTGGAAGTGGAGAATAAGTGCTGAGTGCATTATGTGAGGTCTTCCAGCAGCCTGAGCTTTTAGCAACATAACTAAGGGTTCAGTGTCAACTAACTCTAAGCTTTTTCAAAAAATTAAAGTTCTTGTGTGTGTGTAAACAGACACAAAGCTTTATTTTAATGAACAATACACATTGTTTCAGGTTGTGCCATGTCAAAGAACAAAACACGGCAAAAACCACGGCACCTCTGAAGCAGCAATGCGACTTAATACAGTTATGCTATGCGAGGATTAAGAACTGATGTTAACTCTCTACAGTGAAATTTATCTGCAAATGCCTGAAAACTGCAGGTTAGAGTTTTCTACTGCATTTTTTCTATTAATTTCTATTAAATGTTGCAATGTCGATCATTCTGATTACAGTGATTACATCACAGTTAGATGCACTTATGGAGAACCCGTCCCTTGTGCTTGCCTATATAATTCTCTTCAGTGTGTGCAACTAATAATTTATGGACTGTAATCTTGTTCTACTCTCTTGTATTTATAGAGAGGATGATGCAGATAGTAATCCTGTAGGGCTCTAGCTCAGCTAAAATGGAATCATGCATTTGCTGTAACAGGAGTGTTGACCTGTGTACAAAACTGTTCGCTGGTGCATGAATGCACTTATTCCAGTCTCTGTCGGTGAATGCATTCATGCATACGTTTGTTTGTGTGTGCGTGCGTGTGTGTTTGTGCATATCTGAATTTGTGTGTTTGTGTGCACACACCTGTAATCAAAGGGCCATTTACAGGAATAGCTGATGGCAGCCAGAGTGCTGAGGAGGAAACAGCAACAGCTGACTGTGAGTCATCTTCATCTCATGACCGGTTACTCCATAGAAACACAATCCTTCACTTTACCTTGACCAATATGCTGTGAAGTGTGCAGAATTTCTGTGGTTTGGTCTCTTGCGAAAAGCATCCTCTAGTTGAACACTGTACTTTTGTTGTAGATTTGATAGAGCAGCAGGGTGATCAAATGGCAAAAAGACTAACCAGGAGCCAAAGTGTCACAAGTTTGTTCCCTGTATGCATTACAAATGTGGTTGTCAAAGACATTTTCCTTTGCAGAAAAAAAAATCATATAATTTAGTTGTTTGCATTGTTTTAGTTGTACATATGTGCCTGAATTTTAGGGAGCTGGGTGTATCTTCTTGCTGAAATAAAGTGAAACTGAAGAATTCAGCATCTCTGAACAAAAAGAAGCATCCCTTCCACACGATCAGCTAAATGTGTGTGATGTAAAAAATGTAAAAGATAAAGTATTGATTTCAGTTTAGAGGAGCACAGCCCTTATCAATGAGCGCTGAGGTCAATTGTTTTAGCTTTTGCTTTAGCTCTGGAGATTTATCACCTCTGTTGAATTGTAGCAGGAGTGAGATAAATTGAACGCTGATCCTTGGTGGAATAAGACAGCAGCTTCACCCAGAGAAAAATGTGAGATATGAATCGATGAATTTAACTCTTGCGTGTGATTGATGGTCTAAAATTAAAACAACGACTTATTATTGAATAGTAACCTCAACTTTTGGTTGTGATTGAATAAAACCGAAGAACACACCTGTTGATTGTCATATATTGGCACTGAGAACAATCTCTTCAGATGTTTTCAAGCTGTCGACAGATTATTATCACATGCTGTCAAAAACCCTCCGTTGTCCTTTCACTGCTTTTCTACATCATATTAACCAGTGGACAGCTATAATAACACTAGTTAAGTGCATGTTGCGCCATAATGAAGCTACATTTCCACAGTATAGTGCCACAGATTTCAAAGATGGGCGCAGTTTGGTTCCTCATCTCCATTACCAGTCCAGCACTTAGCGAGGGGCTTGAATTAATGAGTCGAATCATCAGAATCTCTACCTGACAAAGCAGAAAAAAAGATGAGAGCTGGTTTTAAAATGACTAAACAGTGCCTTGGGAATTTACGACTGAATCATATGAATGAGATATGCATAGGGCCTGTTAATCCCGGTAACGTAATAAAAAAAAATGCAGTTTTTCCATAATGGCTTATATTGTACTGCACCATTGCTTTTCTTGTTAAAGGAATTATGTTAATGGTTCGGACACTTGGAGATACATTAGTTTAGCAACTTAAACCTAAGTAAGTCCTTACAAGATACTTTTGCACAATACCACAATTTTAAAATGATACTTAGATGAAATGAGACATTCAGTGCTGTGAAAAAGTAAAGAAACGTTTCTTTTCACACTTTTCAGCTCAACAGACAAATCTTAATATTAGACAAAGACGACCAGAGTAAATGCAAACCGCAGCTGATGATTTTTCATTTATTAAGGGAAAAAGTGTATTTTCCCATTATGTCTGGGATAAAAGTGACAGAGCATTTCATAAAAAGAACGTCAAACATGGTGGTGTTAGCGTGATGGTTTGGGATTGCTTAGCCGCTTCAGGACCTCTACGATTTGCCATAATTGATGAAATCATGAGTTCTGTTCCCTACTGGAAAATCCTGAAGGAGAATGTCCAGCCATTAGTCCCCACCCTGAAGCTCAAGCTCACTCGGGTTATGCAGCAGGACAGTGCTCTGAAACAAGCAGCAAGTCCACCTTTGCATGGTTAGAAAAGAGCAACCAACAGAAATTAAGGTTTTGGAGTGTCCTCACCTGACCTTAAATAGGCTGATCCAGTGTGGCCAAATTAAAATAACTGCAAAGAGTTATTACTCATTGCTATTTACCAGCATATAGCACCTGTGACGGCATTTCCACTTGGAATCAGAGCTAAAAATGATTTGTAGGTCACAAAAACTTGCACGTACTGTCCAAGTAGCACACATCCTGTTGCTCATGAGAGGAAGGAAGCAGCCGTATCCCCTGTCAATGTGAAATGCAAAGGACACGAACAAATAGTGGAGGATATGGCAGCGATCTGGAGACACTGGATAGTGTGGAAAGATACTCAATGAAAGGAACACATGCCAGTTGGTTGACTTTTGTCCCAGTTTTGTCAAATTTGTTTTTATTGGATATATTTACTTTGAGTCTCATATTTCCTTGTGAAATGAGGTATTGGAGTATGCTGCTTAAACACACCTCAAATAAGGCAAAAGTAATCATCAGCTTAAGAGCCCCACTTTTGTTCTATATGCGGAGTCTACAGAAGCAGTGCATTCAAGCTGCTGAGTTTTATTTAAACCTTTGTTTATGCAAGGAAGTCTGGCTGACCATTGATGTTCCTTTTTTTGAAACTCATTCATTCATGCCAGGCAGCCACATAACAGTGCTTTAACTCAACTACATTCAGCGGGATTGAACAGAACCACCTCGTCTTTCACATTCAACTCCAAGTCCAACAGGCTCGAGGAGTGTACATCATGGGAGACTTTCCTTCTGCCCTCATCCTCCCACGCAGCCCTGCCCCAGCAGCTGCGAATGTGATGATGGGAGGGAATGACCCCAGAGGACCTTGCACGACCCATCCCTATTCAGATTTCTACTGCGCCTGCCATCCCATAATGAAAACAAACAGGAATGTGACCCCTTCCTTCCCACTGTAACCTAGATTTCCCACTCTAAAGGTTATCCCCCACCCAAAGGTATTCCATATCCTGTCTAAATGCCTTTTATGCAAAGCAAAACAGATCTTGTGAGGAAAATAAGCACCAAAAGATAAAAAAAAAATCAAAAAGAAAAGTATTTTATTTTGTTGATAACAATGTGATCACAATAAAAAACATAAATGTCCTTTGCTTACCTATAACGTCATTTGCAGTATGACTGAATCATTTGGTAGCAACATGGCATCTCCACAATGTCGTGGAGTCCCTTGACAATGTGCAAATATTGAAAAGCTGCCTTGTAGCAGTGGCAAAAAAGAAACAGATCCTCTGTCATATTCAAAATATATGTAAATGAAGCCATCCACACAGTTACCCCCATTAATTTACTCTTTGCTTCCTGACTTCCCCAGTGTGTTGCATATAGGTTTTTCTTAAAATATATATAGATGTTGGGATGGCAAAGCATGAAGATGCCAGTTTTTAAAGTTCAAGCATCTCTCTCTCGTGGTTGTTGAGGAAGAGGACTAATAGCTGACAGACTACTCCTTCTGAAAACGTGTTTGCACCACAATTTAATTGATTCTCTCTTTTTTTTTTTTTTTTTAAATTGCAAAAACACTTACACAGCTTAGCTCAAGGGAATAAATGAAAGAGTTAACCGTTAGGTCCTTAACAGTGCTGGATTCCCTTGACGAGGTTTAAAGGCCTTTTATAGACTCACTAGTGATTTTGATGTCTTTGCAGTTTCAAATATGTGATTTTTACCCTTCTTTTCAATTTTAATTATGAATACCTTTTGAAGCCTTGTCAGATAGTGATATACTTTTAAAATAGAAGCTAAGCTTTGCTCAGGAGATTTCCTCAACGTTCTCAGTTATGCAACGTTTTATGCTGACTTGGCGTTTCCTATTAAAAGCCCTGATCACTGAAAATCCTCCTGGTGGTATTTCCTCCTTATCTCCTAAACTGTAGACATAATGATCCTTGATCAGCCATGCTGTTTTATAAAGAAGAAGGTTATTTATCTTATGTGTCACTGATGAGTATTGCTATGAGTTTTGCCAGATCACCAAGCTCTCTGAGCAACCTCCTTGCAACTTATAATCTAAACAGAATACTGCAGAGTGAAGTTGGCAATCCATTTAACTGGGAATTCCCCCCCCCCGAGTCCGCTGTAAATGCATGCTTTCCCCATTCAGAGCAGTTGCACTCTTCTGGTCACGTGTTGTTACTGTATGAATCACTCCGCTGCAAACACTGAATGAGAGAACTCAGTAGGAATAACAGTCCTGTATTTACACAAGCTGTGGGTTATAATGCCAGGGTAATCTTGGGCATTTGTGAGTCACTCTGTCCTTAAACATGTAGTTGCTGTAGCCACACGGGTAACTAGGCAATCATGTCGGTTTCTCGGAGCCCTGTGTGACTCACCCCAGTCAGGTTCGGCGAAGTCTGAGTGCATCTCGTGTCTTGAGGAAAGCAGTGTGGCATTCCGAAGTAATGGACTCTATATTGGGCTCAGGGGATTGTGTGTGTGTGTGTGTTTCTCAGTATGTGGGCTGGTATGTCAATGCAATTACAGATGGGAGCATTTTGTGTGCATGTCTTTTTGTGTGTGTTTGATCGCTTGCAAGAATGGTAACCAATTTGTGTTTGTTTGTGCCACCCTGGTTCACGCTGACAATGAACGCTGTGATCATAGGCTTGTGTGTAGGTTGTTCTCTCTCTGTGTGTGTGTGTGTGTGTGTGTGTGTGTGTGTGTGTGTGTGTGTGTGTGTGTGTGTGTGTGGCCAGTGTATACTGGGGCAACCAGTGTGGCAGCAGGGCACTCCCCAGAGCCACTCAGTCCAACAAACAAGCTCTGCTGTGTTTCAGCTACTTAAGGCAAGGCAAGGCAAGGCAAGTTTATTTGTATAGCACAATTCAACAACAAGGTGATTCAAAGTGCTTTACAGAGACATTAGAAACAAGAACAAATAAAAAGCATGATTTAAAATAGATTAAAACAAGCAAATAAACTAACTAACTAATTAACAAACAAACAAACAAACAACAGTATATAAAATCAAAACAGATAAAATCAGAACAGTAGATAAAATCAGTAGTTAAATGTAAGTTTTGAAATTTAAGCTTAAAGTGTGGATTTGGTGCTTTATTCAAATGCAGCTGAGAACAGGTGAGTCTTCAACCTGGATTTAAATAAACTGAGTGTTTCAGCTGATCTGAGGCTTTCTGGGAGTTTGTTCCAGATATAAGGAGCATAAAAGCTGAATGCAGCTTCTCCGTGTCTGGTTCTGACTCTGGGAACTGATAAAAGACCGGATCCAGATGACCTGAGGGATCTGGATGGTTCATACTGGGTCAGGAGGTCATTGATGTATTTTGGTCCTAAACCATTCAGAGCTTTATAGGCCAGCATCAGAACTTTAAAGTCTATCCTCTGACGGATAGGCAGCCAGTGTAAGGACCTCAGAGCTGGACTGATGTGGTCCACTTTTTTGGTCTTAGTGAGGACTCGAGCAGCAGAGTTCTGAATGAGCTGTAGTTGTCTGACTGATTTTTTAGGTAGACCTGTAAAGATGCTGTTACAGTAATCAAGCCTACTAAAGATGAATGCATCGACTAGTTTTTCCAGGTCCTGTTGAGACATCAGATCTTTTATCCTTGATATATTCTTGAGGTGATAGTAAGCTGACTTTGTTATTGTCTTAATGTGTTTTTCTAAGTTTAGGTCTGCATCCATCACTACACCCAAATTTCTCGCCTGGTTTGTGGTTTTTAGATGTATAGATTGAAGTTCTCTGGTGACCTGTAATCGTTTTTCTTTGGCGCCAAAGACTATTACCTCAGTTTTGTTTTTGTTTAGCTGGAGAAAATTGTGGCACAACCAGTCATTGATTTCCTCAATGCATTTACCAAGAGCCTGTACAGGGCCTCGGTCTCCTGGTGACATTGTGATATATATTTGTGTGTCATCTGCATAGCTGTGATAGTTTATTTTGTTGTTGTTTATAATCTGTGCCAGTGGGAGCATGTAGATGTTAAACAGAAGGGGTCCCAAGATGGAACCTTGGGGAACTCCACATGTGATACTTGTCTGCTCAGATGTGAAGTTACCTATTGATACAAAGTATTTCCTGTTTTCTACGTATGTTTTGAACCAGTTTAGTACAGTTCCTGAAAGACCTGTCCAGTTCTCCAGTCGTTTGAGTAATATGTTGTGGTCAACTGTATCAAATGCTGCACTGAGATCCAGTAAAACTAGGACTGACATTTTTCCACTGTCTGTATTCAGACATATGTCATTAAACACTTTGGTCAGAGCGGTTTCAGTGCTGTGGTTCTGTCTAAAACCTGACTGGAAGGCATCGTAGCAGTTATTCTGTTTTAAGAAGTAACTGAGCTGTTGGGAAACTGCTTTTTCAATAATCTTACTTAAAAACGGGAGATTTGAGATCGGCCTGTAGTTGTTCATTTGTGTCTTGTCAAGATTGTCCTTTTTCAGTATAGGTTTGATTACAGCAGTTTTTAGTGGTTCTGGAAACACACCTGACATTAAGGAAAAGTTGACGATCTGTAACAGGTCTGACTCTAAAGTCTTTGAGACCTTTTTGAAAAAACTTGTTGGCAGGACATCTAAACAGCAGGAGGAGGAGTTCAGTTGACCTAAGATGTCCTCCAGGTCTTTGCTGTTAATAGGTTGAAACTGTTTCATGGTGTTTAAACAGTTTTTTGGTGGACACAGTACATATCCTGGATCTGCTGTTGATGTACCAATTGCTTGTCTAATTTTTTGGATTTTTTCAGTGAAGACACCACAGCAATGACCCAGCTGAACCATCGCTACACAATGGGGAAAATGTGAATGGAATATAAAATACCACCAATATTTCAATTTTATTAGATGAATTTACACAGTATCACCACTGTTTTGAATTAAAACCCAAAAACCCAAAACATTCATGTCTTGGTTTTGGTATCTTGACAAAGATCTCAAGAAAAAAAGGGGAAAATTAGAAGCTTTATGCATCTCTACTTCCAAATAGTTGATATGTAATTTCCACTTCCAAAGTATCATTTACTATTTTTTTTAATTTATATGTGAATATAGTTGACAAGGTATGCAGTACCTTTTCTAAAGAAAAAATCCATATGACCTTTCCTTGTAATGCTTCTGCCCTGTGGTGTACTACGATTGCTGATGTAAAAGTTTTGCGTGTTTCTTCCACTTTGCCTGCAGCGCACTGAGCTTGTATGTCACAGCAGGAGTCAAGTTGGATTGTGCAGAACTTTATGAATGACAAGCCAGAGCTTTGAAAATACAGGTGCCTACGTACAAAGCTTTACTATATGAAAAAGGTTAAACATATGTCTATATATTCACAGAACTTATCGAGATTACATTTTTCAAGATGAGAAATAGTTTATTTGGATTTATTACCACATTAGTAATCGTGCATATGAATTGTTTCAAATGAAACCACTGAGTCACTGAGGTGTTTCATTTTGCTCCTTTGATCAAGAATTAAACATTCATGGCAATTCACATTAAATTCACATTAAAGGGCTTCAATAAGTGTTAATTAGTATTGAGTAACATTTACCTTGTTAATCACCCCAAAGCCATGCGTCCACAGTGGAAAATTCATTTTCCGACTCCTGTGGTTGTGTCATGCAGTGTTACCCACAATGCAGCATGACGACAGTGCCAAAGGCTTACCGGGGCAGTCTGTCACTCTGTCCCAATTCCGGGTCCACTCCGAAACCTCCACTCATGTTTTTCTCACACATTCAAAAGTGTCAAACGCTCGAGATGACACGTTTCAACACCTACTGGGTTCATCTCACTTTCTTTTACATCTGGAGGACAAAGTGTTTTTGCCTTTATTCAACCCCTACTTCTTTTTAATTTTGTCACCAATAATTTATGCGTGTTTTTGCAACCTCTCGCAGCGCACAATTAAATCACACTGACAGAAGTGCCGTTTATTCCAGGCTTGAATGAATCTTGGCTAAAAACAAAGAAAAGAGCAGGCGCCACGGAATCTGCCTCTAGTTCATTTATAACCAGTCAACAGTTACAGAGACTGGCACTTTGAGGCATTAAATCATTTTGCAGGGAATACAGACTTTCATAAAAAAAAAGTGTGTGAGCAGCATGTGGTGGATGAAAGGTGCCAGGCTGGATCAGCACAGGACAGAGTGACACCGGTGGTGGGCTAATGACACAAGCCTCAAGCTGTTCTTGCACCTGCCATAGATCTGCCTCATTCACATGACATTAACATTGAGGAAAGGGGCCGTGTCAAACACACATAAATACACAAAGCCGGTCATGCAGATACAGCGATGGAGAATGAAAGCACACACTCTTAACATCCACAGACTGTTGATTGCTCACGGTCAAACAGAAACAAACAAATAAGCCATTATCCTTGAGAGCCCAATTAGGCAGTAAATGAGAGCGCTGACTTGTTCGTGGTAGAGAGCAATGCACACATGACTGAGCGGCATGATCTGGCAAGTGTGAAGCATTAAGGAAACTTTTAAATGTCACTCTCTTTTTGTTGTTGTTATAAAGTAATGGCAAATGAATTACCTCAAAGCAAATTTCATGTCAAGTCATCATCCAGGCTGCATCATACTTCCTACTCCTCAAATTAGTCTTTAATTAAAAATAACATCTGTAAATTGCCACTTTTTATTAGCTCTCTCTTTATTTTTAACTAACAACCTACATAATCTGTTTTACCTTTTTAAACCACATCCTTTCTGTAATGCAATAATATAGTGCATTAGCATACTATATTGAGGAATCACATTACAGTCATATTACCATGTTGCAGTTGTTACTTATGTTACAAAGGCTAGTCAATCATGCACAATATGCAGATAAAAAGTTCCACACCAGTTATAATTAGCTGCATCCAGGGAGGAGTTAATTGGTGGAACAGTTTACAACTTTTGAGGAGGGGAGATGTGGACATTATTATTTTTTTTGTACAACTTGAAAGGATGAGAATGTGGTGGCAAACTGTAAACTGCATCGGAGACAGAATCAACTCCTCTGCCGCTAACACGTAGGCTCTTTTCAAGCATCTGCACAGACAGCATGCTAACACAAAACTAACAAAGTACCCAGCATGATATTCAAGCTGAGTGTACGGCAACTGAAGACAAGCACTGCGGCCTCCATTTGTGCTTGTACCTGTCTTGACAGTAAAATCGCTGTGGCAGTAAAGTGCTTTTTGGGCTTGTTTTCAGCATAGCTGTGGCTTTGTGTTAACAGTTAAACAGCAAAAGAAAAAGCTTGTGTTTGTCCTCATTAGCATAGGAATTTGTGCCAGTGTGGGGGTCTGTAGCCTCAGGTCTGTATAGTAGACTGGTAATTATCTTACAGTGCTTTCCATGCTATATTATAGAGTATTGCAAAACTGTGAGAGATGTGTAACAAATTACTCTCTCCAGGGAGTAATTAGGGAATGTAAGGCATCACTTAAAAAAAAAAATATTCCATGGGAGCTGCTGCCATTGATTTTGAGTCCAGTTCATGCGTAATTTGGCATACATCAGCCTTTTCTCCTTCTTTATCTTCTATAAGAATGGCTTTTTAACAGCTACCCTTCCACTGAGACTATTTCTGATGATGCCTCAGTGAACAGCAGATGTATCAGTTGAAGACTCAGAAGATCTCTCAGGTCTTGTGTCAGGTCTTTGCTTATATATATATATTTTAATTTGTTACAGACATGACTTTCAGATACTTTTGATCTGTTGTAGATATATGCATTTCTCCTTTTTTCAACCAAGCGAAGACTCACTTGTCCAGTTTAGTTAGATTTTTAAAGGACACGCTGCACAATACACCTAAATCATTTTAATTTCTTTAGAACTCCTGCTCGAGACTGGGTTTTTGCCAAAATATAAGCAAATGAGGGGTGGCTCAGGACTTTTGCACATTACTATGTTCCACTGGCGACTATGCTTCAAGTCATATTTGTGAGCTTTGTGTCCTTCCCTTTATCTGACTTCACTGTATTGGCTGATTATGTTCATTTTCCCTCCTTTCTTACTTTCACCTTTACACACTAGGAACAGACAGAGGTGCAAGGCACCACTTTTTCTAATGCTGAATGAAATGTCACTTCTTTTATGCCTCTTTGAAAAATCTTGTCCTCCTGGAATCATGAGCTGGAGTTGTGTGTTCAGGTTTTCCCCATTTAGTCGCAGTGAAAACCAGACTTGCCCATATGAAGGCTTTCTTCTTGGAATCTGAGTGAGAGGCCTGTTTTCTTTGAAATCTATGTACGAGAAAATCTGCGTACAAGCTCAGACAACATCAATTATGCACTACATAACACTACATAAGGCTTGAGAGTTCATTGTTAATTAGCTTATTCATACAAAGACTACATATATATATTCAGAAACTGTGGTAAGCGAATGAATAGTTAATCCACAAGAAAATTTGTGAATAGTTTCCATTTTGTTTCTAATGCCAGGTTCAGCTCTTCCACATACTGGAATGACAACCGAAACATTTGACTACAGTTGTTGAGCTAGCTGCCACAAATATTCAACATGTCGTCAACATATAGCGACAGCTATTGCCAGTGCCATTTGTCAGATTCCATTGACACTGCAGAGATGCATGCAAAGTGTCCTTTTGGTATGCTGAAAGATTCCTGTCCTGTTTAAAGATAGATGTTTGGAACTGGTTTTGACATAATCACAGATCCCACTTGTAGCTTTGTGTTTTGCACCTTATCTGGCCTTGGTTTCATTTCCCCTGTATTCTTGCTTTCATTTTTACACACTGGGAACAGGCCAAGCTACCACTTTAAATTAAAAGTTCCCTTTTTAATTCTGCTTTGCAACTGTACATCCTCCAGAAATCAGGAACTGGCTATTTTGGTATTCCCTATTTAGTCACTGTCAAAACCAGACTTGCCCATTTGATGTTTTCTTGGAATCTGAATGAAAGGCCTTTTTTCCTTGAAATCCATCTGAGAAGAAACACACACACACACACACACACACACACACACACACACACACACACACACACACACACACACACACACACACACACACACGCAGAGCGTATTTGCAAATCACCAGATAAGTAGGAGTCTATAGTAAATGAGCTTAAAAATGGACTAAAAGGTTTAAAATTGTAGATAATCAAAACTCAGGTGATATAAAGACCCCTCTCCTTTTTATCTCAACATGCAGTTTGTAAGTAAAACCGTCGTACTTGCTACACTGTCACTGTGCTGGCATATCTCAGTCCCCAGGCAGTATATACAACGTCTACTGAGGTGTTTCGCTGCAATTTATGGGAGTTTGTAGAACTGGGATCCATCATACATCTGCTGGTTTCCCGCTTGAGCTGTTTAATCTGTTCCATGAGAAAATCTCTGTCGTCGTAGTAGTCTGGCAAGCCCAGCCAAATTTTGGCAGAGCTTCCTGAGGACAAAGTTACGTAACACTCCTTCTTTCTTTTTGTCACTCTCTGTCTCAGTTCCTTTTAATCTGTTTTTCTCTTTCTGGTATTGGCAGTTATTCTGCACCTTACTTACTTGCGAGACATTTCAAAGGTCTGAGCTCTTTCTCTCTTTTTCCCCATCTTTCCTTCTTTTTTTTCTCGTCTTACTTAGGTTTTCTGTTTATTCGATCAGGCTGGATCTTTAACCCTCCTGCCATCCTTTAAAAAACTCACACCCATCACCCTAGGGACCATTCTCAGCCACGCCATAAAAAGACCATATATCCATATTTTATTCCACTTTAAATTAGCCAACCTTGTAAAACTACTTCTCCCTGAAATATTCATGTAAAGTTTTAATTATATTTTCGTTGTTTTAACCCTTCAAATCCCAGTGTTATTACATGAGCGCCCTGTGTTATAAGCCCCAAAAACCAAAAAACGAAACTAAATATTTCCACAAAAAACCAGTTGAAGTAATATGTGATTGTCATTATAAGTAGGCCTTTAGATGGACCAAAGATTGGCACCAACATACATTTTGACCTGCCATTATTTTTTTTGCATTTTTTTTGCAATTTAAAAATTAAAACTTCAAGGCCCTGAGTCTTCATTGACATCCAAGAAAAGAAGAAAAAATAAAATCATATGATGATAATTTGGGGTTGAAAAATAGCGTTTATAATGGAAGTCAATGGGCAGAAAATGGTCCCCAGGGTGATGGGTGTGGGGATTTCTGCTGCTCAGCCATTTTAGGCTGATTTAAGGAATTCACACTGGAATATTAACATTGACAGGTAAAAACTATCCTGTGGCAAGTTTGGTTATATTCCACTGAACACAGTGGAAATGGCAGCCATTTAACACATAGCAGTGGCACAAAAAGGTCCCAAGAAGGCAGGAAGGTTAAGACTGAACCAGGAGGCTGTAGCACACACACACACAAACACAGACATTGCTCCAGAGTCTTACTTCAGCAAAATGTCTCAAGCCCGGACTCCAAGCGCCAAGCAAGCAGTTTCTCAATATTTTGCAGAACACAACACAGCATTACATAACAGGAGGCGGCTCATTCATTCACTCCCTCACGCATGCCACATGTATTTTTAATTTGCTCCCCCTATTTCTTCTTATAGCTATGTGTCCTTATGTGTTCCAACAGCCACACTGCAGGAGGATATGAAAGCCTTACTGCAATCTTGAGGTTTGTCTTTGCAGGTTTTTGTTTTGCTGAAACCTTTGAATTTCACCTTAAATAATTTCATACACAGAATCCAATAGTCTTGATAGAGTAGTATGAAGTGGTAATCGAAATAGTTATGGAAAACTTAAGATCACCAAATAGGAGCATTACCATCTCTGTCTTTTCCCAGACTAACTGACAGTTAAATAACATTTCCAAATAAATTAAAGCCACTTTCAAACCAGTGTTATTGTTATAATTCAAGTCATTTGTTCCAAAACAACTACTCTGTGGGTGCAGCAATCCAATATTTACCTCATTATCTCTCACATTTCCTTCACGGACGGCGATATTACCCTGCTGTGTTGTGGCAGAAGACTCTGCTTCGTGGGGTGTAAGCTTGAATTTTATGAGTGAAGGTATAAAAGTTAATGAGGTAAATATAATATATCTGCTCTATAGTGTGCAATAGTATCTACAGCGTATTTCAGAGTGTTATATGCTGTTTTCCTGTATAAAATAATAATTCGGGAGAGGGTTGAAAGGAAAGTATGTGGGATAACTTGCATCCATATGCGACAAGTAAGAGGAAAGACACTGAATTTTATTTTAGGGTACATCAGCCCTTTAATTACTAGAGGAATTGATATCATACCCAGGATCTGATCTCCACAGGGGCCACCCATGATAAAGTGAGCTGCGTGGTGCTGTGGAAAATGTGGAACCCAATGAAAAAATATTATCATACAGTTTCTATTTGTGGTTTTCATCTATCAACAGAAAAATAGACCTTGCAATTACATTTTCCACATCTTTTTTTTTTAGTTTACAGTAAGTAAGATGAGTTGGGTAAATAAGACCTATTTAGTGGAGCGATCTGTCAACACTGGACGGAAAGTTAAACAGCTTGATAATATAGTACATCTAAAATTGGGATTTCTGTTATTTTCACATTTGTTGATTATGTGGCCACTATTGCCATAGTTGATTCTTTTTGTATTGTTCAGATACAACTCAATAAGACCTCTGTTTTGTTCTTTTTTTAATAAAAATCTTTTTAAGTAACAGCTGACAGCGAGACAAGTTGCAATCCTAGAAAAATCCTAGTAATTCTTTGAGTAGTAATTAAATTCCATTTTCTCTACTGTTATTGGGACACAAGTATAAATCATACAGTTGATGATTTTGAATTTGTATGTTTGCTCACTTACAAAGAAATCAACAGTCTCTGTTTTTATGGCACTTTCATTTTAATGGAGAGAGGCAGAATATCAACCAAAAATCCAGAAACATTATACATTACATTGCAAGTGAATGAATGAGTATTCTCTCAATGAAAACATGATTTAGTTCTTGGTGAGAAACCCTTGCTGGCAAGCACAAAGACAAAATGTTTCTTGTAGTTGATCACCTAGATTTCAGACATTTCAGAAGGGATTTTAATAATAATAATAATAATAATGGATTGCATTTATATAGCGCTTTTCGAGAACCTCAAAGCGCTGTACAATTCCACTATTTATTCACTCTCACATTCACACACTGGTGAAAGAGGCGAAGCAGCGCTACGGGAGGAAACTAGAGTCACAACTCCAACAGAGTGACTCTAGGAGCCTGTGGCGGGGACTAAGGACAATAACGGACTATAAAGCACCAACAACCGGTATGACGAACGCGGCCGTGACTCTGGCAGACGAGCTGAACACTTTCTATGCTCGCTTCGAGGCTGCAGCTAAGGTCTCCAACAATGCTAGTGTTGGCGGCGCTAACGGCTGCAGACAGGAAGATACTGCCAGCACCGGAAACGTGCTCGTCATCTCCGAGCATGAAGTAAGGAGAGCCTTCAAGAGAGTGAACACCAGGAAAGCAGCAGGACCAGACGGCATCCCAGGTCGTATCCTCAGAGACTGCGCATACCAGCTAGCTCCTGTGTTCACTGAGATATTCAACATCTCTTTATCTCAGTCGGTGATCCCCACATGCTTCAAAGAGTCCATCATTGTTCCTGTCCCGAAGAAACCCCACCCTGCTTCTCTCAATGACTATCGCCCTGTAGCCCTCACCTCAGTAGTGATGAAGTGCTTTGAACGCCTGGTCAGAGACTTCATCATTTCTTCACTACCAGACACACTGGACCCACTACAGTTCGCTTACCGTCCAAATCGTTCCACAGACGATGCCATCTCTCATCTCCTCCACACATCACTCACTCACTTGGACACTAGAAGGGGGAATTATGTTAAAATGCTCTTCATAGACTACAGCTCTGCATTTAACACCATAATTCCCTCCACACTCACCACCAAGCTGGAGCATCTGGGACTCAGCTCATCTATGTGTCAGTGGATCTCCAACTTCCTAACTGGCAGACCACAGGCAGTAAGGATGGGCGGACATGTCTCAGCCTCCACCACTCTCAGCACTGGAGCCCCCTAGGGGTGTGTTCTGAGCCCCCTGCTGTACTCTTTGTACACATATGACTGTGTGGCCACTACCAGCTCCACCACCATCGTCAAGTTTGCTGACGACACCGTCGTGGTGGGCCTGATCTCTGATAACAACGAGACGGCCTACCTGAAGGAGATTAGGAATCTGGAGAACTGGTGCCAGAGGAACAACCTCCTTCTAAACGTCAGTAAGACAAAGGAGCTGATAGTGGACTTCAGCACTAAGCAGGAGAGGAACTACCAGACCCCCGTCATCAACGAGTGCCCAGTGGAGAGAGTGGACAGCTTCAAATACCTCGGAGTTCACATCACGCAGGACCTGTCATGGTCCTGTCACATCAACACCGTGGTGAAAAAGGCCCGACAGCGTCTCTACCACCTCAGACGCTTGAGAGACTTCCAACTGCCCTCCAAGGTGCTCAGGAACTTTTACTCGTGCACCATAGAGAGCATCCTGGCGGGAAACATCTTAACCTGGTTCGGGAACAGCACCATGCAGGACAGACGAGCTCTACAGAGGGTTGTGCGGTCAGCTGAGCGCACCATCCGCTCCGAGCTCCCTGACCTGCACTCAATCTACAGCAGGCGGTGCTGGACCAAGGCCAGGAAGATCGTGAAGGACCTCAGCCATTCCAACAACAGACTGTTCTCTCTGTTGAGGTCAGGAAAGCGATTCCGCTCCCTGAAGACCAACACAGAGAGACTGAGGAGGAGCTTCTTCCCGCAGGCGATACGGTCTCTCAATCACACCACCACACAGTACTGACCCACACATATGGTTCTTACACACACACTGGACTTTCTGGAAATTGTTTTTGCACACATTGTTTTTTTGCACAACACTGGTCACTATATTCTTCATTTCCGGTTAATACTTGTACAGCTGCTGTTATTGTGTATATATTTATTTATATTTAGATTTCTTCATACATTCTTATATAGTTCTATATTGTGTATTTTGTTGTACAGTTATTTTATTTTCAACTCTAATTTATATATTTTATCTTATTCCTTCCCAGTTAAATTTACCCTTCATTCTAATTTGTGTTGTACAGTTATTTCATTTTTAACCTTAATTTATATTTTATTCCTTCTTAGTTAAATTTACCCTTTTTAATTTTTCATATTTATTTCCTATCTTATTCATAGCCTTTTCCTTTTTTGTTTTCTTTAGGTCACGAGCAGTTGTCCAAGCATTTCACTACATATCGTACTGTGTATGACTGTGTACGTGACAAATAAAATTTGAATTTGAATTTGGTGGAGGCAGCTACAGTTGTAGCCACAGCTGCCCTGGGACAGACTGACAGAAGCGAGGCTGCCATATCGCGCCATCGGCCCCTCTGGCCAACACCAGTAGGCGGTAGGGTAAAGTGTCTTGCCCAATGGGCTCGAACCGGCAACCTTACGGTTACAAGACGAACTGCCAACTTTTGAGCCACGATTGCCCCTCTTTCTGTAAAGAGGTTTAGCCCAAACCTCTTTACAGAAAGAGGAATCTCTCTGAATCCTTTGGGTTTCTTGGCAAGTTCAAGCTTCAGCTCCTTCCATAGATGGGAGTGTTGTCTGGACACTGGCTAGGCCACTCAGTGACCTTAATGTGCTTCTTCTATAGCCAGTCATTCGTGGTATGTTTTAGGTAATTGTCAGTGTTGAAAAGGTTACTTTTAAAATGTATTACACTAAAGATTACAGAATACATGGCCCAAAATGTAGTTTGTAGCATATTCTGTTAAGTTACTAAATGTGAGTACAGTATTCTGAACTTGATACTTTGGATTACTTGATATATTGTCATGTTTTTTACAACTACATGAATGTGCTATTGCTGTGTGATTTATTGCTATTACTGTAGGCTACTTGCCACCAAGCTAACATTGTTAGCTGGCGTTAGCTGAGGTTAGTTCATAGACTGCAGACTGTTTGACTTGATGGATAGCATTAACAACCTGCTAGCTGCAAATAATCATGTGCAGCTCTGAAAGCAATACCAACTAGATTTTTAAATCTTACTATAAAATGAGTCACAGTAGGATGGACATTAGGTAAGGCTGCACTTTTTGCAATGAGGCCAACATTAGCTTTTAGAAAAAGAACTGACTTCCAGATGTTTCTTTAGGTTGGAGGCGGAGTCTTTCGAAGCTGAGAGCAGCTTGGTTGCTGGCAAACAGAGTTTGCATTGCACGGTCAGATTTTGCTCATCCCTTTCTTCTTTAAATGTGAAGCGATGTCAGAATTTCCAAGTAAGAAATGCATTCCTGCCCGTGCACTGCTGGCTCTTTTGGCTCCGGGTCCATTGTGTAGCTGACGCCATCAACATTAACAAGATGCTTACATTAGAGCCTCTTATTGCATTTTTTGTTTGGGTTTCCAGCACTGCATGGAATTACCAAAATTAGAGAGGGGATAGCCTAACATATGAAACAGGAAAAGACTGCTGTGCAATCCATTTATTTCAACAAAGTAACTATATTCTAATTATCACCTATTTCAATGTTAACTGTAACGGAATACAGTTAGGGGAGACCGGGGATAGTTGTAACGTGGGTCAGTTGTAACACTTCCAATTTCTCCAATCAGGGCTAAGTTTCAAATGATGTGACTCATCCTGTGCATGCCCAATTCAGTTCTGCTGTCACATGTGAAAAATCAGCAAATCAGCACATTTTGTCAAACACAGACAATTTAACATGAAAAAAAGTAATTTGTATGCCAAAAAGTAAGTTTTTCTACTTTATTTCAGTTTCTAATAGCATTATTTGCTTTTCAGTTAAACTCATCAAAATTAAATTGTGTTATTTGTATGTCTATGGGGATATATTCTGTGTAGGTCTTTAGTGCTAATGTTTTAGCCGTTGGCTGTAATGTTAGCTAGTTCATGGCTATAGGAGTCTGGGTCAGTTGTAACAGCAACAGTCTGGGTTAGTTGTAACAATAATGCAGATGTTACAACTTACCACACTATTACTTTAACTTATATTAAACAAGTTGGGGCAACAACATCAGCAGAGAGAGGTTCACTGGTCACATTTGTATATGTGGTTAATGCCATTGGCAACACAATTCCTCCACTGTTTGTGTTCCCACACATACATTATGCAGGCCACTGTGTCAGAGATGGACCAGTAGGAAGTACTGGTAGTGGAAATAAGTCAGGATGGGTGCAAGAAACAGATTTCCTCATCTTTCTGAAGCACTTTGCAAACCACACCAAGGTAAGCCATGATAAAAAGTAATGGAATTGCGATGCTGGTGAACAACTACATTTTTTCAGCTTCATTGTTATGTTCAAAATTGGTGCAAGAGTTGTAGGTTATAATGCCCACTGAGCCAATGAGGCCAAACTCAAGGAAGACCAATCAAAATTAATGAAATATTCAGTTGCAGAAAATTCCATAACTTGTCTTTTTTGGGGGGTTGGAATATGTTCAAAAGCTAGATTTCTGCATTCTGTCACACACACACAGCGCTACATAAATGGCTCTAAGTGCATTCATGTGTTGAATAAACAAAGATTATATGTTAATGCTTTGTTAGTACCCTTATTTCATTGTGTTACATTTCACCCCAGGATATGTTACAACTAACCCAGACTATGGGGTTAATTGTAACATTTCACTCTTTGTGTTTGAGACCATACCATGCAATGGGTAATTGTGCTGCAGAGAAAATAGCTGCACTAGTTAATAGCCGAGACATGTAAATACTTTGCATTACATTTTGAATCCACTACCTTAAAAAAGCTCCAATTTACAGACAGAAATGTCAAAAATGTTACAACTATCCCCGGTCTCCCCTACTCACGCTTTGTATTTTAAATATGTAACGCTGGTACATGCATTCCGTTACTCACCAACACTGTCCATCTTATATATTCTGGCTGAGAGAAGGTCGTCTCAGATTTTATGGTACACGACCCCTCACTGCAGCGAAGTTGTCCTCTGCCTTTAGCAGAGAAACAGCCCAAGGCATAATGTTTCTACCTCCATGTTTGATTGTGGGAATGGTGTTCTTTGCTTTTCTCTTCCTCCAAAAACAGCAGATCAATTTGATACCAAATAACTCAGTGTTGGTTTCATCACACAACACTTTCTCCCAAGCACTGTCTGAATCATTGAGATGCTCGAGCCTAAACAAACCTATACATGTGTCTTCTTGAGCAGGGGGACCTTGCAGGTGCTACAAAATTTCACTCCATTATGGCATAATGTGTTAGAAAGCTTTGCCAAGCTTCTTGCTGATGGTTTTGTAGCCCATTCCAACCTTGTGTAGGTCTATAATCTTGTCTCTATAATTGTTTGACAGCTCTTTGATCTAGCCCATGGTGGTAAAGAGGTTGGAAACTTTAGAAACTCATCTTCTAGACAGGTGTGCTCTGTAATGAGTTAACATCAGAATTATCTGTGCTTGATTGATGATTAAATGTAATTTGTGTGTCAGATCGGGAACCTAGCCAATCTGTGCGAGCCAGACTTCTGGCTGGGTTGTAAGGGATCAAATAATTATTTCACTCAATGACATGCAAATCAATTTATAACTTATGCAACATAAACATATTTTTAGTTAATATTCTGTTCCTCCTCGTTAAAATAACAATAATAACCATATAAATTACAGACTCTCTACAAGTGAACAAACTTAGAAATTCAGCACGGGATCAAATAATTATTTCCTCCATTGCAGACTTCAAGGCTATAAGGTTATAAGACATAAGGCTAATGACTTACACAAGCGACCTCATTAGCACTCACAGTAGTGACAGGAGGGTGGGGAAAAGATGTTGCATTAAGGCCCAACTACTGCATCATTCTCTAGCCAAAACACAATCAGTAACTGCAACATACATTCCCGAGCATTCAGAAAAGAAACTGTTTCGAGAGCTGTTAACTTGGCCTTTTGCAAAAAATTACAACTTTTGCATTTGAATGTGAGGTATTTAGTAACTGCTAACCTGCTTGTTTCATTGTAAACAGAAATTTTTAAACATCACATGTAGTTACCATTGTTCTGTTAGCACGTCAGGTAGCAAGCTTATTATAAGGCAATTTTAATAATATCTTAAGCATTAGTGATAAAAAGTATCAGTATTATAAATTACTGAAAAACTCATTACTTCACTGACAATGTATAAATTTCCTAATTATAAAATCTTCTTATAAAACTAGAAGGTAGGATGAGTTTACAAGTTGCACCAAGCATTTTAATGAGTAGCAAGATAACGTGTAATACATACTTCAAATAACTAAAAGTAACAGTAAAAAGTAGAGTTCTTTTTGTGTGGCTTATGTATAACTGGATTGTCATTTTCTGCTCTGACATGCATGCAGAAACAAAATTACACATGCAGTCCCTCCCACAATGGAAAAAAAGGTATTACTGGCACATGAGTCTTGTTTCGCCAAAGCCAAAACAAACACACCAAAGAAACCTCCCGCCTTTCTCACCCAACAATACACAGCATCTAAATGTCATCGCTAAGGCAGTCCAGGCCTTTATTTGGATTGATGTGTGACGATGTTCCCACTGTGATACACCATCCGTTGGTGAGGGGCCAGGGAGTTTGCATGGACAGTCGCCCACTGCGAGGTCCATCTGTGTGGGAGATGCTGCAGAGCTTGGCCCCCTCGCCTGTGGAGGAGATGGATCTCTTACAGGTGCCTCTGCCAGCATGGATCAATTAGGAATCAGATGCACACATGCACAGAAAACATGCACAAGTGCACACCCACTCAATTACACCAAGACATGCACAAAAATAAAATATACATAATTGCTGTTCCTCTCCTTTTGAATGTGTGGGTTTTCTGCTCTCCTCCATATGGAAAACCCAGATTTTCGTTTTCGGTAAAACAATTCCATAACTCTTGACTTTACAGAAAGACATCCGCAGGGCACTAATTATCTTATTATGATTCATTTCAACTCATTATGCTGATGGAATTCATGGAACACAAAAGGTTCGAAGGTTAATTAATAATTATACAAAACCCCCCACATTAAATAAACGTGGGAAATTTTACATAGCTAAAGAAGCACACATGCAGAGACAGAACAATACTTGATATTGCATGAGCAATTTTTTTCTGTTAAATTTTGCTGCTTTTAAATAAAGATGGCTCTTTTTTGAAGGTTAGTGTCCTTTTAAGTAATGATAAGCCATTTGTAGTTCAGAAAGTTGAGAAACTGAGGTATGTTTCTTTGCATGGATTGCACAAGTATATGGGTCCCTGCAAATCCAGTAAGATATTGCCTTGACAATTTACATTTTAGTTGGAAGGGTTGGCTCATGCTGATGGAACTATAGAAAAACAATTGTGCGCATGAATTATTATTATTTTTCCTAAACTAAATTGAAGTAAGGTACAAATAAGTAGCTATGAAGCGCTATATAGCATACAGACTAAGTCAGCTACTAGCTTGCAAGGATAGCTTATCTAAACAGTGAGCCCAAAACAGGGGCAAAAGGAATAAAACTCACTTTACTGACTTCCATGTGTCAAGTTGCAAGAAACAATTTGTTTTTCCATAACAGTGAATGTGTAGATAAAATCACGCTTTACTAACCAGTTCAAAATAACAACATTAAAAGTGATGATATGCAATTGTTATCAGTTAATTCAGCTATCGCACCATGCTGGCCATCTAAGTTTAGCATAAAGCTTTTTGATAAGATGGTGTCAGTAGGTGAAAAATTCAGGGGATCACCAAAAGGGATTTTTGTACATGAATGAAGGTACATGCAAAGTTCACATCAAACCATTGACATGTAGTTTCAGGTTTGCTATCTTTATCTGAGCATTTATTTATTTATAGCAAGAAGGTGGTTTAAAGAAGTCACAATGTCCTCTAAAGACACAGCAGTTACTACATACATACTTTCATTAAGACGTTGCTCAGACAACTTAGATTTAAGGAGGGGATTCTCTGAATTGGGAAAAACAAAATGTTCCACCGCTGAAACTTGTGGTTTTGTGACAACATCACTCTCCTCTGCAGTTCGTCTACACTTGCCCTGAACAAGACTTTTCCATGAATAGGTTCTACTGTGAAAGCTTCTACCTGAAAGAGCTGAATACCTTGCTAAAGCATTCCATAGCTGTGGTAAACAGGGAAGTACTAAGAATTCATATTCAGATTATCAGAAAAAGTTCCAAGAATCCAGCAGACATGTGAGTAGAACACCTAAACTTGTCAATTAGCATAATTACTGTGTGATCATAAAAAAGGAAGAGCAAGAGCACGTTATTGTCAAACATGCTAAAATAAGATGGTACAGAGACATCCGAAGAAGTCATTCAAAATTAATGCCTATGCTAAGCCTGGGTGGAGTTGGTCCCGTAGTAAGGTAAACACTGTTCTCATGAGCACCCAAACTGTTCAGTCACGTCACTGCAGTGGTATGTCATGCATATCCAAACACCTGTGATTCTATGCTTTGAACGGTGACAGGCATGTGTATTTAGCAATCAGGTCTGATAAACAAGGCATTTCTGCTGCGAGACAAACCATGAAGTTTCTCATACCTATGACTCACTCCTGCCGTGTTGCCTAACAGACAGTTTTGCTTGCTTAATCTCATGCCAGATTTTGTGACGAGAAATCAAAGTTATCTCAGTAGAACATAAGCCTGTGAATAGCTAATCAGTGCTGGCAAAAAGCAAGCGAGTTAGTTAAATTATTATTGACCTCCTAACTTCGCTAACATCTTCTTGGCTACAGCAGCACTCACATAGGATGTATCAGTGGCTAAGAAGTCATGCTTAAATCCCTTGTTTGCCTGAATTGGGTGTTTCTTTGATGTTATTTTTAGTGTTCTATTGTGATTACCTGAGCGAAAACATATCTTAGTTTTTTTCGAATCAAAGAAAAATGACCCATAGTGCTGAAAGTTTCAGAAGACAGTGAACATAAGCAAAACATTTTTAAGCACAACTCTCAAACTCTCGCTCTACTACTTCAACTGCCTGCAGAGACATTACCTCAGCCTGAGGCTACTTGACAGCATTTAACTGACAAGTTTTAGGCCAGGAACCTATATTCACCTGTCACTCACAGAAAGCTCTGCAAAATGCTGAGTAAATGTAAAACCGATTCCATTGTTATATTATTATACATTTACACATTTTACTTTGAAATAAAATGTATTTGTGTATTAATATCGGGTTAGTAATTTAGCAATTTTGAAAAAAAGCACATTATAAAATGTTTTAAGATTGAACATTCCCTTTATTTTTACAGTTGAACCATACAGCATTTAAGACATTTTTCTAAAGTCATTTAACTGCTTAAGCTAAATAGCCTCACCACTTTTCTGGGGGGAAATTGTGAGCAATTTTGTAAAGCCCTATATTTTCCCGTAAAAGACCTACTAAACATTTTTAGACAGATAAAGTCTGTCTTATCCAAATCATACTTTATTCCTTGGTAGGGTAATTCCCTGTTTGCTTACACTACATGAGACATGCAGACCAAACTGGACCAGACATGCCCTTTATAAGAATTAGAATGATTATATCATGCACATGCTGGCTGGCAGGTGTACAGCTACAATAAAGTGTTACAGATTTATTTTTCCCATGGCCTGATTCCAGCTTCTGTTATTAACAATGGTGTAATGTGGGTCTGTCTGCCTGTGCCTGCTTGTTCCTGAGAAACTCTAGAGGAGGTGTTGCTGTGGGGAAGAAAAGTACATTGCATGAGCTAACATGCCACAGCTTCTCTGACATGCATGAGATTTGGCTTACTCAATCTGCCGTTCCTCCTTTTGTTAACAAAGTTCAATGTTATGCTTGGCCCGTAGTGGAATCATTTAACCTGCAGACTGCATAATTGTTCCATTTTTTCCAAATTAGTTGCACTTAAATTCAATTTGGAGTACTATCAAAGTGTTTCTAATTTCATAGCTGATTAATGTAATGCTACATGCAGTGCACTATGAATATCTGTATGGTGGGGGCCTCGTATAATGGTCAAAAACACTTTATTCTTTTTGGCTGTGTAACAGATGAGAAAGCGAGTTAGGAAACAGAGGCTATAGTTATTAGCTATAGTACAGAAACTACATTTGTTGCGACTTAATTTAGTGTTTATGAATGTTAATTTGTGTTTTTTTATAGTGAAATCCAATATTATGTGCAGTCAGGGGCTTGGCAAGTTGTAAGTCAGAAAGTGAAGAAGCTACCATATTGTAAGTATTATTTCTGATAGGTGATCAGTTGGCGTTAGATTTAGGAGAACAATAACTTGCATGCACTCAAGTGTACCTAGTATCTAGTGTGCACGGTGTACTAATGCAAAGGTCTGAGATACAGTATACGAGTGCAACAACAATCCAAAACCCATATAATATTATACGAGGCTAAATGACTATGTAATAATTAATGAATACAAAATATTATGCTTTGAATATTTCAGACGTCAAGCTCTTAGCCAGCGAACCTCTCATGAAAATTGAAGGCATCTAAACAATACCTCTTCATCAGCATCTCGACAAATTAATGCTTTGGGTACATTTATGATCAGCTATAAGGGGAAAAAAGAAGCAGATCATTTGCACTGTGTGAAACAAATCTATTTCTCCCTTCAGGGCTTTCCCTGGCTTTGATTATGTAAACTGGTTCTCTTGTGCAGACTTGTGAGGTGATCCAATTCATGTAAAGAGTGCTGCAGGCTCTTCTACTGGTGCTGTCAGTGCTTCTCCATGTCCTGCAACCTACATTTCCACAGCACATGCATGTACATAGTCATATTTTTAATTTTCCTTTTTTTCCCCAACTTCCCTGCATCTGTCTATGACTATTTGCATAGCTTCCACATTTTTTTACTACTAGTGGAAGGATGAATTTCAATAAAAATTAAGAGCAAAACAACTGTAATGTAAATAAGAGATTTTTTATATTTCCCTTAGCCTGAATGGATGTTAGAAAACATGGGATCTTTTAAGTGAACAATTAAAAAAGAAATATATAAGATAATAAACGAGAGGGTAATGGTAAGGAAAGTCATTGGTTCATATACCTCATCACCTCTCCTAGGATAGGCCCAATACACTTCGCCTAGGAGGTCCTCATCACAGCAGATACACCAGTCACACCAGTCTTTCTGTCACTCTCCTGCTCTACTCACCCCTCACTCATGAACAAGACCCTGAGCTTCACTTGGTGCTCCAACTTGCCCCCGGTCTGCAGCGGGCAGTCTTCCTATTTTTGGGAACCACAGCCACAGATTTGGAGATCTCACTTCTCATCTCAACTCAGACTCAGCTGCAAGCCACCCCAGTTCAAGCTGGAAGTCATGAATCAACAGAACCAATTCTGTTCAATTCAATTCAATTTTTATACAGCACCAAAACACAATAATCGTTGCCTCAAAGTGCTTTATATTGCAAGGTAGACCCTACAATAATACATATAAAATCACATCATATACAAAAAGCAGAGATGACATCATGAACCCTAAACAAGAAATTCTTATTCTTATCATATATATATATTTTTTCATTTGTCCAATACTGGCAGTGATTAGACAGTGAACACTGAGCCTATGCACAATGAAAACTCTGTGTCTGTCACAAAATTAGAAAGTACACGTTGAATTGATATCATTAAACACACCAGCATATCTCTCAGACGCATTAATACATTATTTACATTCTAGAAGGAACTTGAATTTCCAGTCAAAGCACTGACATAAATGTCTTGATGCATGCTCAAAGCGAGGAAATCAAGAAAATCGATTTGTTTATAAGGATGCAGTATTTTCAGTTGCTGAAGCCAGGAACTCAGAGATGTTGTAGGTAACAAAACTGCTGACAATGTGTCTCGGGATGGCTGTAGCTCAGGAGGTAGCACCTCATCCAGTAACTGGAAGGTTGGTGGTTCAATCCGTGGTTGCTGGCCAATTAATTGGTGATATGTGTGAATGTAAGATAGAAATCAGTCAGTGGCAGAAACATAACAAAACCATGGATGGTGTGAAATTTGAGTGCTCAAGTAGAATGGAAAAGGTATATACAAGAACCAGTCCATTTACCATAGGTAGACTGTATTTATTGAGGTAAATACCTACAGACTAGGTGTAACTTGCACAGGGTAATCTCTGGCAGGATGTTCAATCAATAGTGATGTGTGATTCATAAACGAGCCAGCAGTAAGAGATAATTTTTTGTAGCGAACAGCAAAAGCCCACTCCCATCAAAAGCGGGCATTGGGCAACGCAGTGCTTTAAATCTCCTCATCCTCAAAGACAGACTAGGATCATACCTTTATGTAAAAGCCAGGGAGAGTAATGATACAGAGCGACAGAGGGGGGCTATAAATGCAAGTGGGTCGAAAAAAAGTGAAATAACAAGCAAAAACAGAAAAGGACCTGCATGTCAATGATATTGGTGACTGAAAAGCTCAGAGTAGAACTTGTAAAATAAGGAGCTGTCTGAAGCTAAACCCATTTCTATTTTAATTTTTCTTTTCTGCCCATATGGAAAATATATATATAAATCTTATAAAGTTTGTATCTGTCTTGTGTGAAACTTGTATGAAAAGCATATAAGAGTGAAAACAGATTTAAGAGCCCTTGAAAAATTATATAATGAAACTTGTATGTTTTGGATACTTACTAAAACAATGTATGAAAGTAATGAGAAAGTGGCCACTTTCATGAGTAAATCATGTAATCCTTATATGATTTACTCATGAAAGTGGCCACTTTCATGAGTAATCACATATAAGTTTTTACTATTTCTTTTCCATATGGGTGGAGAACAAAAAATGTTAAACTTTTGATCAGGCCTTAATCTCATGTATGTTCACCCTAGTAGTAAGTGCATAAAAATATGGCCTTCCAACACACAAACCATTCATAATTGCTAAATTAGGGTAAAATAAAAAGCCTCTGAATGAGGAGCCATTTGAGAGCCATAAAAGCTGAATCTCTACCGGTCAATAATCAGCTGAATGATTCAACTGTACTGTTTATAAGGTTAGGTCAATCTGCAGTTACCTAAGACTGAAGAAGTCACTTGGATGAGTAATGAAATGTTCCTCAAACTGAAAATGCTGCGTCAACTTTTTGGCACTGACACAAAAACATTTATTGGAAAGGAATAGCTCACCGTCCAGATAAAACTTTGTCATGCAAATCACAGTAAGTTCCTTGATGAAATGATATCACCAAGAAACCACCAAAGGGAAGTAGCATTTCAAAGCAATATACGCTGTTAAGACTTTCAGCAAGGAAAAAAAGCAAAGAAAAGTGAAGCCAGTTTCTAATGAACAATTTGTGTTTAGTTTACCAAATGAGATGAAATTAAAAGTAATGTGTCCTCATATGTGTCATTATATTTCTTAGTTTAAAGTGTTGATGTCAGTTCTCTATTCGAAAGATGTATTATTGCATCATAAATATAGAGTTATATGTATTGTTTCTGTCTTATCTGCAAAGATTCAAACTGAAGGCTTTTTTTTTTCAATTCATAAAATATTTGGCTATTAAAAAGCTTTTATTTCCATAAAAATACTTGATTTTTACTCTTGTATTTGAGTTTTACCATTTATAATTCTGGGACTGGCTGCTTGTTATTATTATTTTGGTCTTGGTCTTGTTATTAGACCAAGACAGACTTTTAATTCATTTGAAAGCCTGATGTTTAGCCTTGTCCACCCCAGCTGTAATTGAATTATTTTTTATTTAAGAGGTATGACTTAGAGTTAGCCATAGTGGGTAGAATTTGAAGATTCACATCTTTAATATTACCAACAAAATGTTAAACAGCAACACATGCTCCACCACTACTCACCAGAACTGTATCATTTAGAATTTGAAAGATGTTATAATTACATAGAATTGTAGACAAAGACCCTTTGAATTTAAAGAGGCTCTTCAAATCTGAAAGCAAAAAAGGTGATCATCCTTTTTTATTAACACACGTGACATGTTACCTACATGATTCTTCCTGTCTCCAGAGATGTTGCTGCTGCAATCCAGCTATCATGATTAGTGCAAATCAAAAGAATTGTGTTTGCTTGTATTTTTGACGTGTCTGTTAACATACTTAATATACACTTCTTTACAGTATACTGTAATTCCTTGGAATCGAAAATATAACTGAACTTTGAATAAACATCGTAATTCTTGAGAAACTGTTTTGTGCACTGTCCCACATTATCAGAATTTAGCAAGAATCCAAGAGTACCCCACCCCTTTGGCCCTGCGGGTAACAAAATAACATGTTCAGACACATCTCAGCGTAACCATGATGCGATCCACTCAGCTTATGCAACGCAGGGAACCACAAAACAACATCAAATACCTTTTCCCATGACACCATCAAAACCTTTTTATAATTAATTTCAGGCATCGCTGCAATCATATACAGTACAAGCACCGTGTTTGACAATTTCCTGGCACTTCAGAGGGACAGAAGAAACATCGATAGGATTTCACTCAAATTACCACATGCAGGATTTTCATCTTTGGCAAGAACATGGTGATCCAGCGTTCTATCAACATCATGGTTCAAATTACTGTCATTGGGTAGCAATTAGATTTATTGGTTTAGATACCAGCACCAAAAGTGGCATTATGCTTTGAAAACAAAGGGCAGTGAAAGCTTGGAAAACCTGAACTGAGGACTCTGAACATGTAAAAAATGGTTTAATGATAAGTTTGTTTTTTCTGAAAGAAATATACCTTATTTTAGGATAACGACCAACTGTCATTGGGTTTTCCATCTTGTACATTCTCCCATGCACAATGGTTCTGTCTGTCAGTCTCTGTCACAAACATGCTATACTCACTATTACTGTCATTTAGTCCCAAGGGCATTTCTGGCTTCTTCCACTGGTGCTGGGAACTCTCCCTCCACCCCCTCCCAGCTCATTAATGAATGAACTGTCATGTAGGTTTACTGTGGGACTCGTCATCCCAAGAGATGGCATGTGGGAGAACTTTTAATAATTAATACAGTGTGGTGTTTAGAGGAAGAATGTATTTTTATTTAGACAAACATCTCTTGGCACAGGACATAAAAAATTATGGATTAATGTTCAAAAGAAGTACATAGTGTTACAAACAGTGTGGCTAACATGTTGCAATGCTTGTAAGTTTTTTGAAGATGTTTATACTGTTATTATTATGAATGAATAATAATAAGGCTTAAGGCGTCTTCATTTAATATAAGTAACTTCAGTTCGGCAATCTTTATTCTTTTGCTTATCCTACTTATCACAGCTGCTGACCTTTAATCATTACTTAAAAGATGAGCATGAATCCAAAGCATTTTTGTCAGTGATCATCTCTTCTGATTTCCCAAGTGAACTCAAAATGTTACTGGAAATACGCCAATGGATTTAAATCAAACTGCATACTGCTTAATGCTAAACCATAATATTGCATTTATTACAGCACATTGTTTGTAGGAGAAGAGTCCATGCGCTGAACTGGCCTGCCTGCCTGCAGTTTTAGACCTTCCACCAACTAAAAATATTTGGTGCATCATGAATTGAAAAATCTGACAAAGACATTTATCAGTCTGGAAATGATAATAAAGTCATTTTTAAGGATCTGAGACTTCTCCGACCCATGGTGAGATCCAAATGGAAATGTTCCTACAAATGGACTCAACAATTCAACCAGGAGGTCACAAAAGAATCCAGAACATTAAAAAAACTACAGTAATCATTTGCCTCAGTTCGTGTTCACAATTCAATAATGAGACAAAATGGACAAAAATACAAAAATGTTTTAGGGAGCAATACTTTTTCAGATAGGATCAGGTAGGTTTTTTTAAATCATGTTTAAAAAACTGAATTTTACATTTACTTGGGTTACCTTTGTCTAATAATAAAATCTGTTAGATGATCAGAAATGTGTGAGAAATATGCAAAACCAAAAAAAAGTAATCGGGAAGAGGGCAAATACTTTTTCACAGCATTGTACCAACAGCTAAAGCTTCAGCTAAATAAGGAAAGCAAATGTCATGGTTACTAATAATCATGTTGGGACAGCTAGTTAATCTAGTTCGTCAAGGAGCTAAATCTAAGTACATTCCTGTTTTTCTGTTGAACTGACAGCATTGCCTCTGCACTGGTTCACAGGTGGTTCAGTTATAACTTTAACAGGGCAGGTCAAGGCTTGTTGATGGCAAAACACTGAGTGCAAGTGCAAACTTTATGCACAGGAGTTAAACAGTGGGTGCATATTTTTAATACAAAACACATATGCACAGAAATAAATCTCAAACATTCTCCAGTCGTTTTTTTGGAAGTGCAGAAAAATGTTTGTATCCAGTTTCAGGGAGTTGAATATATGTATGCACTGGCTTTAAAAATGGTTGCACCAGCACTTGGCATTTGTTGCCTTTGACTTTCATTCTGTGCCTCTTGAACCTTTCAAGCACAAGCCAAAAAAACTGGCTGCATGGCTCAGGTCAATGAGGCCTAATTCAGTTAATGAGATTATTTCTGCTTCTGAGAAATGTTTGAATAACTAAAACACCTTCATAATTCTTGAGTAGCTTTGTAATGTAGTGTGTCAGAAATAGAACATTAAAGTCATTGTATTATGTTGTGTATAAAACATACATATTTAATAATGGCGCGCCCCCCCCCCCCCCCCCCCCCCCCCCAAAAAAAAAAAAAAAAATAGATAAATTAATATGAAACAGCAAATACGGCAAACACAAACTGACAGACCCTCAAAGGGCGTGATGAAAGGCCCCTAAAAAAAGGTACATTTTATTAAGTCTGTACTGTCACTGCGGAGCAGATTAAAGTGGAGGAACAAAATATGCAATTAAGTCCATGAATGTGCTGCAGATACAAAGCCTTCTATATTCTGTTATGAGGTGATGTTTCTAAGGCTTTGGGGATTTCTATCATTTTCTTATTATTGTTTTTGTTGTTTACTTTTTTATGTCTCATATAATGTGCCAACAAATGCAGTCTCAGCTTCACTGAGACCATCATTTTTTTCATTGTTTGAGAACTTCCTTTGGTTTATTTCCATCAAAATCTAATTAAACTCTAAAATGTTCACAGTTTGTCGTGTTTATGTTTAAGCACTATTTTATTCTGTTTTTTTGTCACTCAATCTTTCACTGCTTGACACGCAGGCAGCTGTGTGATAATATTATTCAGAAGCTCTTTCACTTCCTTTGTATAGAGTTTTTAAACCTTTCAGTCAGGCTCTTTAATTTTCCTTCTCATTGTCTAATTACCTCTTTTCCCATCATATCTTTGCCATCTCCATTTGGTCCATCCTTTACTTTGCGTCTGTCTAGTCTGTTTCCTTTCTCACAGTCTCTGTCCTTCCTTCTGTCTCTTTTGGAGATCTATGCTCACTTGATTTAGTGGGGTATATTAAGTGAACAGAAAGTGATGTAGCAATGCTACAAGACTCTTCTGCCACTACTTCAAGGGAGAAATCCTCAAAGTCACTGGCAAATGGCTCCTAAAAAGGACTGTTCAGTTTTACCAACACAGTCTTTCTATAAAGTGAATAATTAAACAGAAATGCCACCTGATAAAACAATGGTTACATTGCACGGACTTCATTTTCCCCTTTATTCAACATACATTGTTTTCTAAGCCTATGAGATGTTTACTATCTCTCCAACTCTTTACATGAATATATTTATTCATAATTAGATTTTCCTCATTGAAAATAAATATATGTAGCCCAAAGACATGTTTTATTAAACTTACTGTACATTAACCTGCTCTCATACTGACAGTGTGCTTCAGACTCCCCTGTACACATTTAAAAACAGGTGATGCAGTCATTTAACCCTATAATGCCTTTTGTATCATATTTGATACATGAGTTTCTGAGACCTCTATCTCATCAACATGATCAATACTTGCCATAATTTCAAAATGTTATGGACAAAACTCCTTTTTTGTCTAAAATTGACATTGTTTTTAACAAGAAGTTGCCAAAAACGCCCAATGTACCAAATACGATACAAAAAATATATAATCAAAATATATCATACACAGCATGATATAGCAAAAAGAGTTTTGTGAATTTTGTTATAAGGGTTAATAAACATCTCAGTTTCAAAAAATCTGAATTTTCTGGCTATTTTTTGATGGGTTGGGTCTAACAAGGTTAAAGAGTCAAATTTCCATATTACTGAAAAGATGTCGAGCTTAAATTTGCATTTCTATCCTGGAAATTCAAAATTTCTGCAGTATTCAAAAAATTAAATATGACCTAATCAAGATTAGGATTAGCTCGCAGTTAAACATTCCAATATTAATTTTAACCCCAAACAGAAACGGAAACCCTTTTTCCAATCCACACATGTCAAAAGTAAATTGTTTTGGAAGGTTTGTATAAAATAATTCACATGACAAGTAGAATATTGAATTTTTATGCCATAGTGTAGCCACAGCCTCCTGGGTTGAAATATTTCACATAATCTTATGTAATTCAAACTAAAGCTTACTAGGAAAAGATATCAAAACATGACTTAACACTATTTTTGGACTGACCACGTTACCCAGTTTCACACAGGCTCAGTAGAGGAAGGAGCGTCAGAATTGCGACTGCATCTCAGCAAGTCTCAGCGGAGCTTCATACATGTCATCATGCATTGCACAACACACCACAGTCTTAGTGCATAATTTAATATTTTGATCCATTTAAGCACAATGTTCTCTCTATCAATTGTCAAGAGTCCACCAACAGACTAACCACCTCGGACATTTAAGGTGGCACCCGTACGCTCATGTTGCCACGTTCAATCTAAAGGCCTGTGATATGTTTATTGAATTATATATCTTCTCGGTCTCGTTTAGAGTCGCCTTTGTCACCACAGGCGATCGATAACCTGGCGCTGCCGAGGCTAACAAGGGGCTTCGTCTGCTGCGGCCAGCACTCCTGCCTGTCACCAGACGGTATTTATTACGTGCTTTGTTTTAACATCCATTCAGTATGAGTGGAAATCAATTTTTCATTTAGACCTAATTGTCTCTGTGCAATGGCAGCTCAAGGCTCTACGGCCCTGAGCCTCGACTCCCTTTGGTGTTACCATGGCCCAGGCCCACCCTACCTTCCACACAGCTGTATTTTACACCTAATTACACATGTCTGAGGCCTACGGCGAGGAGTACGAGGCTTTGGGGAATTGTTCCTGCAAAGACAGGCCAAAGGGACTCACTGTTGGTATCTCTCTGGTAGGGATTTAGTCATGCTTACAGTAACTGCAGTACAAAGAAAGAGACTCAGTGACCCGGACTCACTCTGCCTGTGTTGTTTTACGTCACTGTTGTGAGTTTTGAGGAACTGCACAGCTTAATGGATACATGATGAAACTTCCAGAGAACCTGGAGTTAGACTGAGGACAATGGAAACAGGATTTCATTCCCCTGCTAACCCAAAATGCTTAAACTGGATCCTGTTAAGTACAAATAACTGCTATGTTGCATCCATGTGTTTTTTTTTTTACCCTGAGTCACACTAATGTCCTTCAGCTGTTGCTGCTTTGTTAATGTGGAAGTGGATAAAGCAACTAACTGTGAAGATTCAAATCCAAAAACAGCAATTAAAAACCCATATTTAGCATGGCTTGTTAGTGAGTAGCTTTTACTCTTTGGACCAACTTTTCTCCATTATCCCAATGTTGCATTTCCTTTCATGTAGGGCAGCAAAGAAATTGCATGTTTTTTGGAATTGGAAATTATTTTTTATTTTCTAACTTGAGCGTCTCAGCATCTAGTTTGAAGTTGCTGCAGCTGCTTCTCACCCACTCTTCTCACAAACTTCCCACAGTAATATGGAGCTATAATCATACACACACAAAAAGGAGAAGAGGAAAAACATTCAAGAATTGGCTGCTAGTAGAGGTATCACACATCTCAGATTTCAGCTTCTCTCATCAGCTAAGCATGAATATAGTGTATGTTAATGCTTCTAGTCAAATCAGAAATCTTGGGCTGATGCTTTGCTTGATTTAGCTTGGTTAGTAAATGTCGAATCACATGTAATATTCTCTTGCTTTACAGTGCCTAGTAAATGAATATATCCCTTGTTTTCTTTTATTGTTTTTCTTAGTTTTCTTTCTGATGTTACGTACAATGCCTTATTTTCCAAATGTATCTATGGCAGTGAACTGTCATAGTGAATCAGTATACTTTTGTAATCATCAGCACCGCACCTAAAGGAACAGTTGCTTTTCTCCATTTCATTCCTAGTTCTGATGTTTTACTGTGGTTGTGATCAACACCGAACATAAGTGTACGGCAAAGGGAGAGTTAAATTAAACTGGCTGAAGTGTTACTACCTTGGAGCAACTGTGGTAGAAAATCAGTTGCTCTTTTATAGCTACATGGCAATAATGAGAAAAATGTACAGGAATTTTCAAATTCTGTCAAGGAGACCTCAATTTTAATTTTATTTATACAGCGCCAAATCACAACAACAGTCGCCTCAAGGAACTTTATATTGTAAGGTAGACCCTACAATAACACATACAGAGAAAATCCCAACAATCATATGACCCACTATGAGCAAGCATTTTGGCAACAGTGGGAAGGAAAAACTCCCTTTAACAGGAAGAAACCTCCAACAGAATCAGGCTCAGGTGCCGGTCTCGGCCATATGCTGAGACCTAAGAATAGAATATAAAAAGGAGGTTTTAAAAAACAAACACATATATGAAATTATACTTAAGCTTTCTGGGTAGGAAACAACATCAGTAAACATGGGAAGAAGGTGCTGTATTCTGGGCTAGAGAACATGGAGAATTTGTTGGAATCTGATAGCTGTTAGCCCATCCTGCCCTTTAAACATCTATAGTACTTTACTACATCCCAAAATTCAAAGCATAGATGGTTGCGGGACCTTTTTTTGGCTCAAACTTGAAACAAACACCTGGTAGTTGGTTCAGATCACAATCGCATCATAAATGAACCACTTGGAACCGTACGAAGACCACCTCCTCCAAAGAATCTTGGTACGATTGTTTTAGTCCACACCTGAGTGTGATTACTGTGTTCACATCTGCACAAATGAACTGCACCAAGGGGAAACACCAACTGAATGACATCTGTATGAGTCAGAGGGAAAAACAACAAAAAAACCACAGTAATCATATTTGGAGAGTTTTTTTTTAATCTCTGCAGTATATTAAAATTACCATAAACTGTTTGTGATTGACAGGTCAAATGTTGCTCCATTACACTACTGCTGCTGTCTTGCAAAATATCACATGCTGACTTCGGTTTCCCTTGTTTATCAGAGCAAAAGCATTGGCTACTGAGGTTGAAAATAAGTATCATAACCTTTTTCTGTTAAGTCTGCATTTAGTCATAACATAAGCTTTACATTTAAACTAAGTTCCTGATAATAATGAGACCATAAAGAGACAGCATAAAAATAGCTGGTGTAAAGTTTGGCTGTAGTGACATTCGAATCAGTCATGTTCAACAGAAACAAATGTATTCAGTCTTTTCTAAGCCTAACAGAGGTTTGATCTGTTTGCTGTGTAGCAATGTTTTTTGACTTTGTTGCTGCTTAGGTTGTTTTTCTATTCCTAGTACAGTGGCAGATGTGATAGGTGCATAGGTACATCTGCACAGGATCTGTTTCACTACTGCAAGACTTCTGTAAACAATTCCTATTTGGGATACTGCAGACACTTACAGCTTCTCAGCATATACAACACAGTGTCTATAAAAGGACTTGCACAGCATCTACAGTATGCACACTTAATACATGGAACTTAAGTGTTCATCTCAAAAGCACGTGAAGACATTCATTATTCGCTCCTTCTACCTTTTGATATTGAATCAAATTTTCTGTTTTGTATTACAATTTAATGAACATCTTTCATGGAAGCTTTTGCTCCAGTGGATCTGTCCCCCTACAATGCTGATAAAACTCTTATGTCTTCAAACTGCTCTGATGTACATCATATCTGTAGTGCTCTTTCTGGTGCTTGCTGGTATTCAGCTCTCTTCTTAACATAGCTTCAACAACTCTTTCCCATAGATGCATGTTTTTTGTCATCAACTTTATCCATATATAGTTACTACAGCTCCTTTTAGCCTCCAAGACTGTGTTAAACAATTTGTTTACAAAGGATACTGCCCTATCTCCAAACCATCTGTATATCTCCACAGGTATGGACGAACTTCCTTCCCATTCTTCATCCATTCATAGCAGAAGTCACGTCCTCCTTTCTAATCCTCTGCTCTTCCTGAGTCACTGTCCTCCATCCATCTTCCTCTGTTTCTCATTTTCTACATTCATGAGCTCCTCAAAGTACTCCTTCCAACTTATCAACTCAATGTCTGCAGTCATTAGTACATTTATGTCTCTATCTTTAATCATTCTAAACTGCTGCACATCCTTTCCAGCTTGATCGATTTTAACTACCCAGTCCATATAAATTCCTTTCCTTCTTTAGTGTCCAGTCTTACATACAACTCTCTATAAGCCCTAAACCATAAATGTGATCAAATATGTAAACACATATTTCCAAAAACAACCAAACTACAATGTTATGCCCCAAAAAGTTTATTCTGTTCATCTGGACGTGGCGTTTTCAGTGGGAGAAACGTTTCGTCACTCATCCAAGTGACTTCTTCAGTCTCGAGAGTGTTATGTGTCAAACAATATTGCACCATTACTTTTAGTTTAACTTCTGTGGAAGTTGGTCTTTCCTTTTCACAGTTAATAACAAACAGCTTTCAAGGGGAAAGTAATACACACACACACACACACACACACACACACACACACACACACACACACACACACACACTCACTCTTGCAGTCTGCCAGGGAAACTGAAAAACACTATCTGTACTGTTACTGGAAATGAATGCATAGCTGGATGAGATCAGCAGTTCTTGCTAAGCTTAGGGGGGGATCTCTGCCTAACACTCCTTCCTGGATGCCAGACTGAGTTCAGCCACAGCAGCTGATAGGAAGCTGAGTCACTGAGCAGCAGATGCTGGCTGGATAGAGTAAGTAATGCAGGGTCAGGGCATTGCTGAGTGTAAATTGTGAAGGGTTTTGTTTATGCACCCCAGAGAGGCTCAGACAGAGCTGGGAGTTGATATGTGCTATTGTAGGCCAGATCCATTAGACATACGCAGTTGACTTTTTTAGTGTTTCAACAAAACTCTAGGATGCCATGCAGCATATGTGTAAAGAATCTTGCATACAGCATTAAACTACATAAAAACATATGGTTTTTCAGAGGTAATTTGCAATCCAAGAAAAAGCAATTCTTTGAATAGTAATCAAATTCCATTTTCTCTACTGTTATTGGGACACAAGTATAAATCATACAGTAGGGATTTTAAGTTTGTATGTTTGCTGACTTACAAAGACACGAACAGTCTCTATTTTTATTGCACTTTCATATTAATGGCAGAGGCAGAATATCTACCAAAAATCCAGAAACATTATACATTACATTGCAAGTGAATGGATGAGTATTCTCCCAACTCAAAACAGGATTTAGTTCTTGGTGAGAAACCCTTGTTGGCAAGCACAAAGACTAAATGTTTCTTGTAGTTGGTCACTAGATTTGCACACATTTCAGAAGGGATTTTAGCCCAAACCTCTTTACAGAAAGAGGAATCTCTCTGAATCCTTTGGGTTTCTTGGCAAGTTCAAGCTTCAGCTCCTTCCACTGATAGGATTGTTGTCTGGAGACCGGCTAGGCCACTCAGTGACCGTAATATGCTTCTTCTTTAGCCAGTCGTTGGTGGTAAGTTTTAGGTCTTTGTCAATGTTGAGAAGGTTGCTTTTAAAATGTATTCCACTAAAGATTACAGAATACATGGCCCAAAATGTAGTTTGTAGCGTATTCTGCTAAGTTACTCAATGTGAGTACAGCATTCTGAATACTTTGGATTACTTGATATATTGTCATGCTTTTTACAACTACATGAATGTACTATTGCTGCGTGATTTATTACTATTACTGAAGGCTACTCGCCACCAAGCTAACATTGTTAGCTGGCGTTAGCTGAGGTTAGTTCATAAACTGCAGACTGTTAGACTTGAAGGATAGCATTAACAACCTGCTAGCTGCAAATAATCATGTGCAGCTCTGAAAGCAATACCAACTAGATTTTTAAATCTTAATATATAATGAGTAACAGTAGGGTGGACATGAGGTACGGCTGCATTTTTTGCAGTGATCTCGTAAAGAAAACTATTTTTGTATCAGCAATATGTTTTTTTCTGTCTGCTTTCAGAACTGCACATGATTATTTGCAGGTTGTAATGCAGCCTTCAGTAATAGTAATAAATCACACAGCAACAGCACATCGAAGACACTGAAGTGTCACAAAACCCAGGTAGCTGCCCCAACTAAAACAACATAGCTGCAGTAGGCTAACATTAGCTTTTTTAAAAAAAGAACTTACTTCCAGATGTTTCTTTAGGTTGGAGGTGGAGTCTTTTGAAGCTGAGAGCAGCTTGGTTGCTTGCAAACAGAGTTTGCATTGCACAGTCAGATTTTGCCCATCCCTTTGTTCTTTAAATGTGAAGTGATGTCAGAATTTCCAAGTAAATGAACTGTAAATGTAAACCCCAAAACATCCATTTATTTGCCTTGAGTTCCACAAAATAAACAATCTATCCTACAACAATCATAACCATAGTCACAATACTAAATTTAGATCTTTGATAAAGGATTTGTACACAAAAATGGAGCCTTCAAACCTAACAGATGGCTAGTGGTTGTAAAGGGGATTTATACTTCTGAGGGAGAACCTTAAATTGATACTAAATGATAATATTTGGCACACAAACTCATAATTTCTTATCACTATCAAGTTTCTGTTTTTAAAACCATCTCTAGGGGATTTTAGGGATCATATATTATAACGTGCCATCTCCCTAAACTAAGTGATTTTTTTAAAGCCTGAAGTATATGTTTTACCACAAATTTTCATGGAAATACATTCATACCAGTTTGAGATATCTTGCTGACAGACAAATGAGTGTTAGCCGAATGTCCTTTGTGCAAAATTGGATTCTCAGGTGGACGCAAGTGATACCTGTTCTCCATCTATTCAAAATACACAGTTGAAAGGAAGGGGCTTTGTGACAGTGTATGAGGGAAAAAAAATTTATCTCATTGGAAGTGAATACAGTAAATATCTTCTATGTTTATAGATGTAGATTTCATGCTAGGTGGAAATATAAATTCTGGTAGATATAGTCTGGATATGAGATGGATGCTGACTGCTTCAATCTTTTGGGACCAGCAGTTGGTCCAAGTACTGGTGGGTGTCTAGATTATTTTGTCTGCATTGGCGGCTCTGACGTACAGCAAAGATGGTCAAAAAACACAGCTAGCATAGCAGAACATTGTATCATCACACATGTAAATAATGATAAGCTTTATGATAGATTGTAAAAATGACCAGTCAGCTTCTATCTGTTACCCTTATCTCTCTTAACATGACAAATAAGAAGTTCTAGAGTGATAAATATTGCTTGAATGTTGTTTTTGCTTGATAATATGATTTTCAGCACTTTAGAAAACTCTGCAGGAAGTGTTTAGTGTAGAAACAAATAACACATGTCAAACACCTGTGTTCGAGGGCTGGCTCTCCTGTAGTTAAAAAAAAATATACGCAAACATAACCCAGACATCAGGGAAACGTATCAAACCTCAACCTTTGACCTATTCAGAATATAAATTCACATTCTTGCCACAACCCTAAAACTCTCGATAAAAAGTCTTGATAGCAGATTAAAAATAATTAAAGTCTCAAACTATCTGTTCAACACATACCAGCAATGAACCATTGTTATATGATGTAATGCAGTGCAATACATTCACTTTCTAATTAAGAGTGAATTGGTCTCATGGTAGCAGCATAAAATAATGTGTTTGGAAATCAGCAGCAGTCTGATAACAGCAGCTGAAGGGAGATCACTTTATATCTTTTATGTCGATAGACTCATAAAATTCTAACTCTGTAAGCTCCTGTACATTGTCTAAATGAACATAAACATATGTTTATGTTACTTAATGTAAAACCGAATCCGAATTCTGTTTTGTATTTGCTTTCAATGAATTTAGAACATATACATGTGTACCTTTTTTCCTTGCAGTGAACTTGCTTCTAAAAAAAACAGTGCCACTTTATCAGAGACCAAAAATAATATTCTGTATTGCCTTTAAAGTGGGAATCCCAGCAGGCTTTGCATCATGTGACCCATCCAATGAAACTTAGACATGATTAACTCATCCGTCATGATGTCATGCAGTCGGCCACTGAATTTACACACCTAAAGACCCTGTACTCTATAAAAATCTGTGGGCTTCACAATGTTTTACACACACACACACACACACACACACACACACACACACACACACACACACACACACACACACACACACACACACATGAAGTAGAAAATTGCAATAGACTTCCTACAAGAATTCACACACAAGCAGGCACAAAAATCACTCTAGGACTGAAGCTAAATACACACACATGCAGAAGCAGCATGGTGATGTCACTGCACAGACTTCATTTCCAGTGGCTTTAAATCCCCTCCAGTCCAAGTGGAAATGACTGAACATGGAGGAGCCTAAGTGGCTTTGTCAAATTGGAGCAGGGAGCAATATGAGCAGAACAACACTCCACTTAACAATATTCAGCAGCCCAGGATTATTACAGTAATGTGCCTGTAAAAAGCCACTGGATATTACCTGCTTATTATGATGTGTCTAGCAGCTGACACAAGTGTTACTGCATAGCAGGGAACCAGCAGTTCTCTATATAGTTTAAAATGCCAAAGCTCTTTTTAAGGATAAAAATATGTTTAAGAAACATGTTCTTAAAATTTACAGTTGTTTTTTCTAATGCGTCAGGTCATTTCGATATTTTTCTTTTTTTGCCACATTAGGTACACTACCTCATGTCTACCTAAAGATGCTTTGACTCAAGAACAAAACTCGTTTTCAATCTATGTCTGCAATATCAAAAGCTAAAAATGAAAATGTAAATATAAAAAACAAGTAATGTTCCATTATTAAAAGAAACAAAGTAGGCCAAACTAGAGAGACGGAGAGAAAGACCTAGGTCTAGAAAGGTTTTAACAATATTATTTTCTCCCTGCCTTCACAATATTATCATAAACAAGATGGTATTACCCAGTAATGTTTCACTGACAATCTATTCTCTTGGATTGATTGGAGAAAAACAGGACTAAATGCCTATATATCCACTTTTTGATTAAGCACGTAAAAGTGGGTCATGTAATCAGTCATTCCACTGCTACGTCAAGAATGCCCGATTTAATACGTTCTCTTGGATATTGACAAACTGTAATATGAACATCCGAAATTCTACATGGTGCAATGTCTGCAAAATCTCATTACGGTCTCATGTTTCGCTTGGCCTCCCCTCCTCCCTGCTGGAGTACAAAGACAAGAGGGTAATGCCAATAAGAACGAGATAAATTGGGCTACAAAGAGGGGGGAAAAAATAAATCCATGTGTCCATTAACCCTAAGAAGGGGGGAGGGTGGGTTTACTTTATTTATTTTTTATTTTTCTTTGTCGAGTGTGAGTGCTGAGCCAGACGGCAGGTCATTATCCGTATGCTGCCGAAGCTAATTTCTCCCAACTCAGCCAGGCGAACCTCATCCTCCTCACTGTCCTTTAGAAAGGTTATAACTACAGGACCTTATGAATGCTACTCTTGACCTCACACGATCTCAAATTGTTCATAAAAGTTCAGTAAGCGATTATTGCTAAAACTTTTGCTAGGTTTTTAAAGTGAGGGTCTTTAAAATTTTTATTAGCTTGTTATAGTCACCTTTAGCAAAGATAGAACACAAAAATAAAGGTAGCTGCTGCGCTTTTATAGAATAGTCCATTAATTTTTTTCCATGTATTTGGGGTTGCCCAAAACAAATGTAAGAAGTAGAATAAGTTTAGTTTCCTGGCTCATCAACATTACAAGCAACCAGTAGTCAAGGGGGGCAAAAATGAGCACCTAGATGAAAGATGGAACAATTTCTCTGTCTCTGCAATGATAGTCTTTGTATCACTTATACGAACATCAAATTAAATTCTATAATTTTAAGTAATATCATTTTTTTCAGATTGCCTCCAACATCTTTAAAATCTTCCACATACTGTTTGACTGCCATCTATTATAGCACTGGTTGTGTTTCAGGTGCATTTTATTTGTAATTCAAAAGAGAGTAATCAAAGCACATAACCTTGAAATAAAGAGGCAATTTAGGAAAGTAAAACATCTCTTATTTGCAAGCGTGGCATGTGGGGTATTGAAAGCTACTTAATTAAACTTGAATTTAAAGTACAACTCTGAAACATCAAATAAGACTAAGTTCTCTTCACCAAGAATAAATTAGTTTCCTTTCATGTAGTTTGCATTTTGCAAATTTTGCTGTCACAGTTATGAGTGTTTTGTGGAACAAAAAAAAGCAAAAAGTTAGAAATGTAATTAAACATACATTTAAAGACTCATTGCTTTTTCCACAAGCTGGAAATGAAAGAGTATATAACTTTATTTTAGAGTGCAACTTAATGCAATTAACCAAAACAGCTAGTAAATTGTACAATATGTCTCGAACACCAGTGAATGTGACTGGAAAAAAGAACCAGGCTTCGGATAGATGAGCTGCTCACGAAAATGAGAGGCTAAAGCCTGCTAAGCAATGTCCATAGAGTGTCTTCTAATATATATTGCTTCTAGCTTTCCTTGATATGACTCCCCTGACAATGGCAATGAAAATGGGCTACAGTGAGCAAACAGATCAGCCTACATCAAACATACCCTCATATATTACAGACATAAAAAGTCATTATCCTCAGTGGAAATCGATAGCCGACGTGGTCAAGATGAAGAGACCCCGTGTGGTTTTCGGGGTCAGCTTACAAAGGAACACGACTGCAAATGATATCATTTTTCTATCATTAACTGGCCCCCAGGTCGATGACCATGTTTAAAACTGAGGGATAACGTTACTTATAATGTCTAGTAATGAATGGTGCCCTGGCTGGGATGTGTTCAACATTGATTGAACATGTGGACTGGTGAGGAAATCAGCAAGGCTGAGGTTAATACACCATTGTTTCCATAGTATAGCTGCAATATTGAGGTGTGGGCAGACCTCCTATATGCTGGAGTGTTTTATTTGGAGATCTTATTAAAGGACTGTGTTATTGTTTGTCCAGACTAGCAGTGTTTGTCTACAGTCTAGCAGAAGCATTGCCTATACTTCCAAAGGGAATCAAAACTGCACTTTCTTTACTGTGATACTCTGCAGACGATTAAAACTAAGCATATATTGATATATATTGATGGTATTTTTACCTAATGACCTGATAAAATGAAAACTACTATTGTTGTAGTTCTGCTTTTCTTACGGCTGAAGCATAACTATCAATAATTACATACACATACAATTTACATATGCATATGCAAAAAAATCCCCAAACATTTCCTCTTCATGCAATTGTTACATTGTTCAGACTGGCTGTTTGTGTGTGAGTAACTATGTCATCAAATAACAATTTCTGCAAAGGCTGCTAAATATCCCCATTTGAGTCGCTAGTGACTTAGCCAACATCAACGTCTACTAATTATAGACTTAACAACAGCAATACATGGTGTGAAATAACTGACATGTTCTCCTAAATCAGTTTCTTTTTAAAACTATTTTGTGTCTGAAAGTCCTTTACAAGCTTATTACTAAATGCAGTATACTAATAAATACCTTGGGGTCATCTTATAATTTTTGGTCAGTATGACATGAAATGCAAAGGATTCCAATTGAATTTGGCATACTGCATACTACTACATACTACAGATTAATGTGTACAATTGTCTAATAAATCAATTTTTCGTGTGTTAAAGCACTGCTTCTAATGATGGAAGGGAGATACTTGCCCCGCCTGCGACCCTGAAATGGATATGTGGAAAGCATGGATGGCTGGCTCTTGCAAAACAAATTGAAGTAAGGTAATATTGTCTTATTCAAAGATTGCCTGAAAACATTGAACATGGCAGTTTAGTTAAGTTTAGTACAGGCTAAACTTCTTGGTTGCAGTACTTGGTGAAATTGGTCAATTGTTCACAAGCTTTACAATGTCTGACAGGAAATCAGTCTTATGGCTTGTGAAATATCTGCTTACATCTTGTTGAATTAAACTGGCTAAATCCACAATGATCTGTGTTGCAGCACAGGTCAGCTGATCACAACATGTACACACACACACACAAAATGGCTTATTTCATTGTTTGCTCCATGCTGCACCACTACACTCAGCTGTTTCATCTTCCACAATGCTAAATAATAAAAAACTCTAAATTTTATTCTGTTGTTTTTTGTATAATGAGTTAAGTTACTCCTCAAATTAAATCTGATAGGTTTGTAGCTTGAACCCATCCGCTGGAATCAACTTTAATTTCTGCTCAAATAAACAATCAGGAGAAAGTTGAAAATAAATGCTTTGTGAGGTGGATACTTTCTGGCACATTTAGTTGGAAGAACAAAGAAAATAACAGTGAGTTATAATGAGTCTGTGTGATGGCCATAATCATCTAGAACCATATTATTGTGTTTCATTATGCTACTAATAGTACTAAATAAAAGTTGTCATTTGTCAAATTTTGATACACTATGATACTTCTTCTAGTGTTCTTTATGAAGAAATTTACCATCTAATCTTCATTATGGCTCTGTCACCAGTAAATCCCCCCCAACATGCACGAGCTCAGACACTAGCACACATACACATATCAAGGAAAGCTACTGTGCCTGTGGCTGGAGGCCCATATCCGGCCATCTTTTAGACACAATGCTTCCATTGCTTCAGTGGAACTGTTCAAAAGAGGCAGAAGGGGAAAAATAACAAGTCAAGGAATGACTTACTGCACGTCGCCTTGTGTCGTGGTGCTCACTGCTCCATTCATGTGGAGTGCCTATCATCTACAAAATCACATCCAAACAGCTTTATGACAGCAAACGGTTGTGAAGATATATTTCATCAAAATGAGAAGGTTGGAAGATCCCATTTTTGGAAATTTAAACTGTTTGTTTTGGTATTTAGAGCATATGTTGAGTATAACTCAGATCTGCACAGATGGGACCTCAAATACAATGCTGTGAAAAAGTGTTTGCCCCCTTCCTGATTACCTATTTTATTGTGTTTGTCACGCTTAAATGTTTCAGATTATCAAACAAATTAAATTAGATAAATTAGATAAAGATCACACAAGTAAACACAAAATGCAGTTTCTAAATAAAGGTGTTTATTATTAAGGGGGGAAAAATCCAAACCTACATCACCCAGTGTAAAAAATTGAGTGCCTCCTATACCTAATAACTATTTCAGCCACCCTTAGCAGCAACAACTACAATCAAGCGTTTGTGTCACACTTTTTCAGCGCTGTGGAGGAATTGTGGCCCACTCATCTTTGCAGAATTGTTATAATTCAGGCAAATCTGAGGGTTTTTGAGTATGTCCCTTTAAGGTTGTGCCACAGCATCTCAATCTGATTCAGGTCAGGACTTTGACCAGGCCACTCCAAAGTCTTCATTTTGTATTTCTTGAGCCATTCAGAGGTGGACTTGCTGGTGTCTTTTGGATCATTGTCCTGCTGCAGAACCAAAGTGTGCTTCAGCTTAAGGTCACAAACAGATGGCCGGACATTCTCCTTCAGGATGTTTTGGTAGACAGCACAATTCTTGGTTCCATTTACCACAGCAGGTCTTCCAGGTCCTGAGGCAGAAAAAACATCCCCAGACCATCACACTACCACCACCAAATTTTACTGTTGGTTTGATGGTCCTTTTCTGAAATACTGTGTTACTTTTTATACCAGAGGTATGGGACACATACTTTCCAAAAACTTTAACTTTTATCTTGTCAGTCCACGGAGTATTTTTCCAAAAGTCTCGGTGTTATCAAGATACTTTCTGGCAATCGTGAGATGAGCCTTTATGTGGCTTTTTTTGCCCAATCTCTTTCTTATTGTTAAATTATAAACTTTGATCTGACTTGAGACATGTGAATCCTCCAGTTTTTAATTTGTCTGGGTTCTTTTGTGCCCTCCTAGATCAGTAGTTGCTATGCTCTTGGAGAAATTTTGGCTGGTCAGTCAATCCTGGTGTTACACCCCGGCCTAGGCAACCGGAGTGCAACACGAAAAAAAATAAAAAATAAAGAAAAAAAAAAACACACACAAAAAACCCCCCACTAAAGCTCACCACCAAAATCCCAAAACGAAAGTATCGACAAATCTATTTACAGCTATTTACAACAAACTATTTATTTACAACAAAACACCAAACTATTTACAACACGGGGGAGATCGCGACCATGACACACTGAAACACAGGGTTTAAATACCTACAGGGAGCAATCACGAAAATGGACAGCAAGAGGGAAACTGAGCTGGGGCAACTCAGAACTGACGAGACAGGGAAACGTTAACTGAAAACACTAAGATAACACAGACTTTCAAAGTAAAACAGGAAACACATAACAGTCACGCCAAAAACAACACACTGACAACACCGAAACGTAACAGTTCCCCCCACCCAAAAATCAAACATTTAACACCAAGTGAAAAGTTTGATCCAGACAGACGAAGCTGATGAAGGCTGGAGCGGTCCCACTGACCCTCCAGCAGACGACGAAGGCTGGAGCGGTCCCACGGACCCTCCAGCGAAGGCGGATGAAGGCTGGAGCAGTCCCACGGACCCTCCCCTCAGCGAAGGCAGACGAAGCTGATGAAGGCTGGAGCGGTCCCACTGACCCTCCAGCAGACGACGAAGGCTGGAGCGGTCCCTCGGACCCTCCAGCGAAGGCGGATGAAGGCTGGAGCGGTCCCACGGAAAACACTAAGATAACACAGACTTTCAAAGTAAAACAGGAAACACATAACAGTCACGCCAAAAACAACACACTGACAACACCGAAACGTAACACTGGGAAATGTCACCACTGTTCCAAGTTTCTCCATTTGTGTTTAATGGTTCACTGAAGGCTTCAAAGCCTTTAGGAATCACTTTTTAACCCTTTCCAGACTGATGAATGTCAGACAGGTTCCATTTAAGTGATTTCTTGATTCAACAGGTCTGCTAATAATCATGCTTGTGTGTTTAGTGGAACTGATCTCAGCTTTCCAAACAATTTGATTAATCACAGTTAATTCATGATTTCACAAGAGGGGCAATTACTTTTTCCACACATGGAAAAAGTAGGTAAGTAGGTTTGCATAAATTCTCTATTGCCTTAAGAAATAAATTTGGTTTGAACAAAGTGGAAAGCAGGACTGATACAGAACAGTGTGTTGTCCAGAAATTTTTTCACAGATACAGTCCACTGACTGTGGACATGAAAAGCCAATGAATCTTCCAAATTCACATACATGTAGCAGCACAGCAGCGTCATAGTTTTGCATTAATTTCAGCGCTGGTTTTGAGCCAAATGTCTTTGGAGTTTGACCATCTATGTAGTCTGTGTGTGTTTTGTGGAGTAAAACATGTTCTAAAACATTTTGTTGGTGGTGTGGCAGAACAGGGTATGATTGACAGTGCTATGAACCATGTGGTCTTTTTACAATCGAACAGAGAGGTGTATATCTGCAAAACACATGTTTTAGTCTGTGTTCGACTCCGTTTATGACTGGGTCTTGTCTCCAACCATGTTATTGACATTCATAATTTCAACTTTCAAGTGCAGTCAGAGTGAGAAGGTCAGATCTTTTGGGAACCACTTACATACAGTTTTTATGTGCTTTCTATTAGCCGAGTATAGACTTGTGGGAATGAAAACAGTCTATCTCAATTCGAGGCCAGTTTGATGCCTCAAAACACAAATTACTCCTTGTAAGTTTTGGATGATTTCTAGTCTCAGGGAAATTAATTCAGAACAGTTTTTTTTCTGGTAACACTTTATAATACATCCAACAACCAAGGCCATTATTCCTGTCCAGTTAAATTGAATCTCAGTGTATTTTACATTTTACAATTTAATAATTGTAGAAATTATCTACAAACACTTCAAAGTGGGTACACTAAAATAAGGGGGTAATAAGTAAGTAATTGAAAGCATTATATAACTTTATATATTTTTCTTAATAGCTACCATTATAGATCAACAGACACAGCGATGAGACTGTGAGAATTTTGGCTATCCAGAGGGTGGTGGTAGTAAATATACATTTCAAAACAACCAAATAAGGTGCTTCAGACATCTGATTACAATGCATCGTGGTCACCTTCTTTTGGGAGGTTTCCAAGCACATCCAGCTGGGAGAAGACCCCGGGAAAGATCCAGAACTCACTGAAGAGATAAAGTATCCCTCCCCGCCCGGGGAAAGGGATGTCTGGAATACCCAGTGTAACTTTCTGCCACCACAACCCAGTTGTGGATAAGTGGAAAAAAATTGATGGATGGATGGATGGATGGATGGTGTGAGCTCAAACCACCTATTAGCCTTAGTACAGCCTTGAAGAGCCTTTAGTGCTGTTGACAACTCTTAGTCGTGTTAGTTCATGAAGGAAAATCCACAGACGGTTATGCTAGTGGATCGTTGTGTTACCACTGCCAAATAGTCATGCATATCACAGTTCATCGGACTGAATTTGTGTGTTACATGCTTTTTCTGCTATCACATAGGCCTAAGACTGGTCTGTGCAAGAGATCAAATCACATTTGCAGCAACTTAAAGGAAACAAACTTAACACTAAACAGCTCAGAGGTTGTTTGAACTGCATTATGTACATAAGGACTGGACGCACACTCAAAAAATATCCAAATTTGTAAGATCCTAACAACAAGTTGTCAACAAGATTTCTTGGTCTCTGCATTCCACACACACAGACACACACAGACACACCCACACACACACACTCACACACACAGGGCTCATTCAAAAGAATCCATTTAACTGCCTTGTGTCTCTCATACACATTGTTTTGTCTATACGTGTCATCCAGTTCAGAGGATGCATTCTTACAGGAAGACACAGCAAGGCTTTACAAAGCAGCCCTGCTCCTCCCCCCCCTTCTCACATCCTTCTTTCCTTGCTCAGACATACGCAAGAGGTCAGCGATTAATTTTGGCTCAAAGCTATTTAAAGCTTTTAAAGTCAGTACTAAAATTTTAGGATCAATACAAAAACATAACGGGGAGCAAGGGTAAGGTGGCTGTAGCAGAGGGTTTTATTGCCATGTCTCCCGATTTCTGCAATAATTTGTACAGCACTGCTATGCACCAGTTGGAGACATAGCAGAAGTCTTATGGCGTTCTGCACACAGCCTCCAACAGTCCATCCATCTGCTTTATGTAGACTTTAAATCTGTGCAAAGGAAAAAGCAAAAACATCAGATTATCAAAAGGTTTACAAAAGTTTACATAAAACTACATTTATATGCACTTTTACACTTTCTTGGGATGTAACATTCTAATGGTAATTATTTTGTATTGAACTGCAGAGTCTGTCATCTTATGAAATAAATCAGTCCAGAAATGTAAATGACTTCCATTTTCTGTCTTGGAACATATCTGACACATGACACAAGCATTTCATTCACGCCTCATTGCTTCCATCCACATTACATCCTTTTGTCAGTGAAACGGTCATACTGTGCAGCTGTAACCCTCCTCTTTTCCCTAAAAGGGCCTGTACAATTTCAGGCAGTGCTCACACAAGAATGCACCCACCATTCTAAATGAAATCATTCTTACTCCTCCAGTCTGTGATCCAGTTAACAACCCAGCTCTGCCAGGGAAAAGACAGAAAGAGATAAGAAAGACAGAGAAGAAGAGAAATAGGAATAAAAGTCTGAGATGCCCTTTGCACCCAGCCCTCCCCAAGCTTCCAAAGATCCCTTTTCAAAGAGTTGCAAGCTATGCTGTGAATCAGTAACAATTGGAACATTCACAAACACTGCTCTGCTGCCATTTCCTTCCACTAAGATCTATGATATGCCAAGCATGCCCTCTGAGAGTTACCAGTAGCCAAGCAAGAAATCCCCCCACCATCTCTTCCCCAAGCAGAGAGAACACCCCTGGAGTGCTGAGAAATTGCTCCTGCTGTGTCCCTTCAAATGCGTGTGAATTCCAAATAATGTTCTACAGCCAAATAGGAGTTGGCACGGTGCCGTGGTGAAGGCCTCAAGAGGGACTCACTCCCACGGAGAACAGGGAAGGGAAGAGATAGTTAGGAGGAAGGCGTGGAAAGTCCAGTTTGAAAAGGAAAACTTTAAAATGAACCTGAAAACAGAACACATGAGTTTTCTGGCGTGGCTTTGAATTTACTCATTCTAGCTGGTATCCTTCTGATTCCTAAAACATCTTGATATATCCTATATATATAAAATTGTGTGTGCGTGTGTGAGAGCATTATGTGTGTAAAGAATTTGGCCTCAGTAGGAAAGCTGGACATTGAATCAGCCACATGTATGAGATGATATACTTCCACACGAAAGTTTAAACAGGGTTTGAGGTCAGAGTGAAAACTATAGTAAGTACAGCCTCCATATAGGATACATTAGTTGCTTTACCTCAGATTTGTCAAATGTAATGAACATGATCTGGCGTTTTAGGAGTCTTTAATTAGTTTTCATCTTGTATACTAACGAATGGGTTAACCTTATATCACTTCAACAACAGCTAAAAATGTGCGTTTTCCGCTGACATAGGCTTACTTTAATTATTTCGTGAATTATGAGGTTCAACAGTTTAGTTGCTGCTTACAGGCTTTCCACTGCCCAGAATGTCGGCTCATTTTTTAACCATGTTTGATATTTTCATTGATGCCCTTGCAAAACAATAGCCTGGATAAAAGATTATCGACCAAAAAAAAGTTTTATTCCATGTGCATTATGCAAAACAAACAGTCATTTTATACTGGGTAAGTCTACATCTTTGTTTGATTCCTTGAACCTCTATATGGTTTATCTCACAAAAGTTGAATAAAGTTTTCAGAGTAGCAGAACAGCGCTTACAATAGCTAGGGGGAATCCCTGGAGGAGAGATGCGAAGGCCATGTTAGATAACTATTGGCATACAAACCAGGAGCAGGAGTTCACTGGCGCTTTCTGTTGGTTGGAAATAGCATACCCAAATCAGAACCCAGACTGTGTGTTTAAACAGAAGTTGTTTTTTCTCTTTGGTTTAAAGCAGCGGGGAGCAGCAGAAGCAGTAACTATAAGCTCATGTGTAGCTTGTGTTACTGATCTTGTGTGACAGGATTTCAGTGACTCTCTGCCTGGCAGTGCGTGCCGTCATTCCAACAAAATACAGTTTCATACGGTCGCAGCTTTATTGCTTTACTGCTTATTTAAAATGTTTTTGGTTCCTGTGTTTGTAATTTTTGTCAATTTTATGTCATTTTCAACTGATTATAGCTTTAATTTGGAGGTTTGGTAAGTGGACTGGTTCGTATGTAGTGTTTTTCTAATCTACTTGAGCACTTAAAGAGCTTTTCATCATGCCTCATTCACACAATCAGTTTTCTGTGGTTTTTCTAACAACTCAGGGTTCAGTATCTTGCCCAAGGATACTTTGGCAGATTAGTAGAATGGAGTAGCTAGGGATTGAACCAACATCCTTTCTATTAGTAGATGACCTGTTCTACCTCCTGAGCTAAAGGCAAATTTTCACAATTCTATTTATTTACTTTGAGTTTGTAACTCTAGCTGTTGTACAGTACTTGTCACACCGTGAGACAGGCATGATTAAAAAAGCTCGGGTACACAAAAAGACTTAATATTATTTGGTTGGTGTCAGTAAAAGCAACTATTTAGCTAATGCCAAAATGTTCTCTTACTTATTTGTCATCACAATGAGTTCACGAATTAAAAAAGAAAAACGAATCTGACACACTCTTAATGCACTTGGGACTAAACATGAGCCTTCGAAAACATTACTCAAGGCCTCACTGCACAAGTATATGACCACATTTGTGAGTTTAGGACGCATGCAAAGCTTTGTTTGAATTTGGTTCAGCTTCGTTCTCGTATTTCAGTGAATATAATTTGGAACATGTTGCTGTTTTGAATGGTCTTTTTCCTTAAGGCAAGCTGCTAATATGAACCCCAATGTGCATGAAACAAGATACAACTGCTTTGGAAATTCAATAAACATGCTGTAATAAACCAACCATTGTATCCTTTATTCTTCAGGGTACTGTCTATCTGCCACAAAAGTTCCAATGTGCCCAAAACCATGTGATAGTATTGAAAAAACCTTTCCAACAGCAGCTGCACTGGTGATAAGAATATATTCCTTTGATAATGTCACGGTCCTGGGTCTCCTGACCCAGCGTTTTTAGTTCTTTGTGATTTTTGTATTATTGTACTTGTGTGTGATTTATTCTATGGCTTCTAGTTTTGATCCCTTGCCCTTCATGTCTCTCTGTGTCCCCTCTGTTCTGTGTAATTGTGTGTCTTTGCATGTTTGAGTTTCTTGTTTTCTGTCACTCTGCGTTGTGCATTATGTTCTCATGGTTGGTTTTTTGTTACTCTCTCTAGTCTAGTCTCTTGTGTTCCCAGCTGAGTATTTCCCTGTGTATTTTGGTTCTTAGACCTCTGCCTTATGGTTTATGTCTCTGTATTTCTTAGTTGCTGTCTCCACTGTGTCAAGTTCGCGTCTCTGTGTGATACTTCCTGTTTTACTTTGATGGTCCGTGTCTCATGTGAATGCGTCCTGCTTTGCTTGTCTCGTCAGTCCTGATTTCTCCCAGCTGTGCCCTCCTTCTGTGTCTCATTCCCCTCGTTACTTCCCAGTGTATTTAAACCCTGTGTTTCTCTGAGTCAGTGTCGCGTCGTCCCTCATGCTGTGTGTGGATCTCCCTGTGTCTCCCTGTGAGTTCTTAGTTTATGGTTTCCCAGTTTAGTCTAGTTTTGTATGTTTGTTCTACCAGCAAATAAAGCTGTGTTTTGAGTTCACCTCCCCGAGTCTGTGAGTCCTGCATTTTGGGTCCAACTCCTGCCTGCCGCACAGCGATTCATGACAGATAAAGTATCCCAGCACATAATGCCACAACTCAGTAAAAAAAATGTTTAAAAAAATTAATGTAATGTCTTTGTGTGTGCGTGTGTGTGCTCGTGTGTGTGTGTGTAATATTGGGGTCAAAAGTAAAACAGAAAATGAATCAATCATATTTACCTATTTTAGGCAGTGCTGCAACGTGGATGCTAAGTACAATCCTGAGCCATAGATCTTTAGATGAAGCAGCTTGGAAGGACAAAACAAACTCCACTCATGACAAATAGGACTCATACATTAACCGTAAGTTTATGCAGTGTCAACTTAGTAGAAACAGCCATACTAGCAGCTCAGCAGGGGAACAAATTGCTCATACATCTCTGGACAGTTTTTAAAAGAGTGGTCGATATCTTTTTTTACCCTTATGTAGTACAATTGTGAATTTCTGTTTTTCCCTAACACAAAGTCATTTTTACTTCTCACACTTTTCTCAGTCATGCTTGATTATCCATCAGACCAGTGAGAGAGGAAGGGATTTTTTTTTGGTGGGGGTGTTAATGGTTTTGTTGGCATCTATTGTGCAAGAAGAAAAGTTAAAGGGAAAACCAACATAAGGAGTCTTAGTATGGTGTTGTGCCACCATATGCCACGAGAACAGCTTTGATGGATTGCTTCTTAGACTCTAAAACACGGTTCTTGTGAAAGATATTGCTTCACATTGAGTGTATCTCACAGGTGACAGCAAACCTGGCAACCACAAAGACAAAAGCATATGATTTACATATTATTATCATTATTTATTTATGTGTTTTTTGAAATTCCATAACTTTTCTTGCCTTACACCTTTTTGCGAGATCATCCTGGAGAAGATCAGTTCTATCTTGATAAAAATATTCCATCCTATGATAAAGGTGATTATTAAGAACACTTTTGTACCACCATGCATTCAGATCACAATTCTGTTTGCAAAGCTGCCAGATACGACCAAAAAAAAGAGCAATTTTGTTAAGAAACATATATTTGCTTCCTGTCAAACATGTTTGACAGATGGCACATGAGGTAAGCCTAGCTTAGCATAAAGTCTGGAATGAAATCAAACAGATAGCTTGGCTTTGTGACTACATCCAATTTCACACATTCACTGCAGCACTGAAAATTTCTGGACATCACCCAACAGAGGTGAATGGGAGAAGGCAAATTCGTATCGATCAGGTCCATGAACATTGGCTGGTGTTTAACTTGCCAGCACCTTACTACAAACTCTGTGGGATTTACTGCTAGCAGGTCTCTAGCAAATGGGTGCCATGCTTGCTGTCACCTGCCCATATTCAGATATATCACTTGTCTAAATAACACTGAGTATTTCCAATATTGTTAATGTGTTTGAAGGAGACAGCTTCCTGCAGCTGTGGAAACGATCCCCGGCAGGTTATTTAAAAATTAATAAACATCTTTGTGGCTATTAGCAATTTTCATACGGATATGCAGGTGCTGGTTTGGGTCTTTTCACATGAAGCAGTATTCAAAATCTGCCACCATGCTCTGAGTTTAACTCATTTTGTTGTCCCTCAGATAATATTTTCAATTTTCTTTAAAAATAAGCACAATATCTTCCAAAAAAGCGATAAAGATAGAAAGAATGGGTAAACAATTCTATTTAACCATGACCGAATGGTCAGACCTGACCATGACTAACATGCTTTACCTGCTAAAACATAAGCATTATTTTTTATGTGAAAAGGCTGTTATGCGAGAAGTCTTTCATGACCTGTTTTTCAGAGGTTTACAGCATTTTTTTCTTGTCTTTTGAACAGATCTGACAGTCGATTACACTGAATTACACAGTAATTACATCCTTGCATTACATTGAGAACAAAAATTCTAACCTTAATTCACATGCTTCACTGTGTAGTTTTGCAGCTGCATAATTAGCTCTAAATTCAGCATTACAGCATGTTTGCCTTTGCTTGACATTACAACAACCTAAAGCAAGCCAAGTTTGCCAGTGAACCGAAAAGGAAAGTGGGCGGGAGGGTACAACTATAAGAGCTATAAGTGGGTCAAGTTGAGCCTGCTGGGGAGGTGTTCAGTTGGATTCCAGATGCGAATGTAGGGTGGTGGGAGTTCTTCTTACAGGGAAGGGTCAACCCTGCAGCATGTAGCCCCAAATCAATACCACATGTGGCCTGGAGAGAAGCCTCACTCCTAAAACCAGATGTGCACAGACTCAGGTGTCACTCACTTTTTGATCTGCTTCCCAATCTGACTCACTCTAATGATAACTATTTGCTCTGTTCCATCACACTCTTGCTGGGTAAACTGTCAGTCTGCCAGTGCCACCAGACACACTCCCAGCTTAATAAATAGAATGACTAATGGACATGTAACTTTTTTCAAATTGCCAAAAAGGCCTTTTTCCCATCTACAGTACTTTGAATATTGACTCCAACCGATGCTCAGCATGCACTCGCTTCCTGAAAAACCCCTGGGGCAAAGAATGGAATGCATTTCACATTTTCATTTATTTAATTTTATTTTTCAGTTGGTGTTGGGGGGTAATGAAAAAGCGCTCATAATAGTTAAAGACAAACAATTCTACAGATCTGCAACAACAAGTGTGAAGCATAATTGCTCTGCTGGCTTTGGTCATTCTTTGTGTAATTTGGTTAACTGCTGCAAACCTGGAAATGTTATGTAACTTTTGACCAAAAGCGCTCTCATTTTCTATATTTCATAGTTTATTTAATTGTCATTATGGATATTTCAAGTCAGTTCAACTCTAGTCCTAAAACACAGGCTCATAAACTCAACAGTCATCACTGTGAAGGGGTACGACTTTATTTTGAAGCTGTAGCTGTTCCAGATTCTATAGATTTATTTACATAAATTAAAAATACAAAGAAAAACGGAGTCTCCAATCAGTGTAATCACAGCAGGTTTTGGCAGGACGCTCATCTTTCAGATAAAAAGCATTTATATTCACATCTGTGGGAAGATTGTAACAAGAAGGCTTAGACATGCTCAAAAGTTTAAAATAGCAGAAACTGGTTTTACGATTGTATTGCTTAATTTACATGTATTTAAAAGTAGGTATTTTCTATATGCATGCATCTTTCAGTTTACTGCATGTCAGTCGTATGCTGTTATGCCTTGAGGTAATCTGGAGAAATTTCAAACTCTGCTCCCCAGAGCGCCTCCCGTACTTTGTATTGCTTTGATGGGCAGGTCTTGCTTACAATCAAGCTGTTCCCATGGCAGCTCAACAAGGTAGAGATGTGGTAACTGCACTAGTCACCAACTGTTTCTTCTTTAAATATTTCGCACCTAGTTTGGAATCTGTTTTGGTTCACTGTCCTGTTTTCCTAGAATGAAAATGAATCCATGGCATATGGCGTGGTAATGCCATATGCCATGGATGGACAGCACAAGAAAAATTATGTTCAATATCCCCATATTTTATGGCACAAATGTTCCTTCTTTTTGCGACAGATATAAACTTTTTCTGCTTTCTCACGCCTGTGTTTCATTGGCCACACTCAGATCTGGCTTTTTCTCTGCAATTTGCCTAGAGGGCCACCTCCACTTCTTCAGTGCTAATGTTAAGAGTGGTGTTTTGTAGCTTGCAGGAACCTGGTAAATGTCTGTTTCTCAAGGTAAGACTCTGATCACAATCACCTTCCACTTATGTTTCTATTCTGCTTGCAGCAGTTTTCTTAGTTTTGTGAAGAGAGTACAACTGCATATTTTTTTTCTATTTTGATAGCCCGCAAAGTGCTTTTGTTTTTTTTTTTTCAAATGTATTATTTTTTATCAGACAGAGTTCACAGCTATCCTAACATAACTGCAAGTAACATGTGAGTGTTTCCCATAATCAGCCTTACAACATAAATCTTGCAATACTAGGTAACTCTAATGTCTCCCTGAAACACGTTGCCATTGAACATTTCTCACCAGTTTGATGGGATCTTAATTTAAAATAAAAGTATTTTACATAAATGATAATATGAGTGACCCGGAACATTTATGTAAAACACTCTTCCTATCAGACAGACAGTTTTCTTTGGAATTTGATGTGGGTAGCTCCATTTAGGATTTCTTTCATTACTTATCTTTTTTAGCCATGCTCATGGCTTTTGAAGCGAAACTATCATTTAGTCTATGTTTAGTCAGTTGATTAAATTATTTTGAGATTGATCAGATTAACATGAAGTATAATACATATATTGAAGTTTCCAACTTTATCTATCTCATCCAATTTGGCAATCCCTTTCTTCTTTTATGGTTGTTGTTTTTTTTTTTTTTGTACCTTTGCTCAATTGCACTGGCAGATTGCCCCCCTTCTCTAAGCTCTTCCCTAAAGCCCCAAGGCATAAATTGAGTGGAAATTTTCTTTTAGACAGCAGGGTAATGTAGGTCAGGTGAACATGTATGTATCTGTGTGTGTGTGTGTGTGTGTGTGTGTGTGTGTGTGTGTGTGTGTGTGTGTGTGTGTGTGTGTGTGTTATGTAATAGATCTCCTGCAAGCTAACAGTTCAGGGATTTGACAGTTCTTGGCTGAGTTCCAGTCACTCACATTCATGTAGTTACATCTTCTTACCTCTCAGGCCCCAAACCCCAAACATCACCACCATTATAATTGTCTCTTTGTTGCACAAACACTTCATCATTCCACTAACCCTTCTTCTAAAAGAAGAAGAAAACAAACAAGGAAAGCTACACAAAGATTGCTTTACAAAGGAATAGATTTACGGTTACACAAGCTTAAAATGGAACAGAGTTTTGGGGTCTGGCTCTTTTTTAAATTATGTCATTATGTAATATACATTTATAATTATTTATGAATCATTACTGTAGCTTGCCCTTGACAATAATACTTTACAAAAAAGTGCACTTTTTTTATTTTGGATTTTCTCTAATCATTGCAAGGTCAAAGCGATCAAAAGCATAGATACAGTACAGGCTCAAATATACATACACTCCAAATAATTGTTGGTTAAATGTCCCTTAGCAGGTTTAATCTTAACCAGGCACTTTTGGTAGCCATCAACAAGCTTCTGGCATAATTGTACCTGGATATTTGACCACTGTGTAAATTGGTTCCTGCTCTAAAACCGTCCAATATGGCTGATTTAAAACAATTCTCCAAAGAAGAGTGAGCCAAAATTACTGTGTACGCAAATGCTTTCCTGCTGCCAAGTGTTATTAGGTTTTTTCACACTGGCCCACATGGGTCTGGATGCATTTTCCCCTTAATCAATGCACTGTACAAACTCAACATACAGTAAAAAAGATCCTGACGTCCTTGTTTTTTCCATAAATCCAGCATTTTGTACCATAAAATAAATAAATCTTGCAATTTACCATATTCTTGTTGTTATTGTCTGTATTATCTTTCTGTTTTGTCAAGAAGAATACGTGTACACATACTTGGCCAATAAAGCTGATTCTGATTAGCCTCACCACCATCATCCCACACACACAAAATGACACACTGACTCAAGCCAGGACTTGAGCTATGATAAACATCAAACCACAGTAACTGCTTTGTATCCATCAAGTCATGCAGGTGAGGGGTTTCACCGATCAAAACAAAAGCTGAGGGCAGGAGACCCAGTGTCATCTTGGTAATACAGAATGGCTGATAATAAGTGCTAGAGCATGACATTGATAGATTTAAGTTCATGAATACGTTTTAAGATTTGCAAATGACATTTTAATTACAGCTTATTCCTTAATAGAGTTTGTTTACCATGTATTTGCCACATATTTGCCATCTTTTGTTTCTTATCAAATTCTAGTTGCCATTACTGAAAAAAAAATAAACAAAACAAAGAAAAAAAAACCTTCTTGAACCATCCAGTATTACCCTTTGATTTGGTAATAGTGTTGGTTTCTAGTTTCAAAATTTCACAAAATGCTTCTACTTAACAGATAAATAAAAGCGACATTTTAGCTGTTGTTTAATAGCGAACAAGATGTTCAAAAATGACATGGGCGAAATGTAAAGTTGTCATCTTTACATTTCGGGCCGGTTTATGTCCGACAATATTTTCATGGACTGGCCTTTAAGGTGTCACGGATAAATACAACAAAATAAAACCAGTACCAAAAAAAGAAGATTTATTCATAACACACAGGAAAAGACCCAGGGAAACAGAGTTAACGCTAAAAATGATTTAAAAAAAATAGCGCTAAAAATCGATAAAATCCCCCTGAAAACCATCAATTTCACACCCGAGCCTCAACTCTCACGGCCCGGTACCAAAAGACTCAGGGACTGGTACTGGTCCATGACCTGGGGGTTGGGGACTGCAGGTCTAACTAATATGTGCATAAGTAGTCAGCATATGTTAACAATTTGTTTTCTCGCTTTTTATCTGTTGCTCCTGTTCGTGTATTCGATCATACATTATAGAAAAAGCAGGAATCTGTATCCTGGAAACACAGAAAAACTAGCAGAAGCATTAAATGAGGTTAGCATACTTTACTAGGATGGTATATTTTAACCTAACCAAACAGCACATGAAAAATTATTTGTCAACAACATTCTAACAACGCTTGGCCTGATGGACGTTTTAAAGACACCTTCAATACCCAACTTGAATTGTAAGAAAATCAGTTCTCCTCAAAACCTAACCCTAGGAAGGCAGTTTATTTGCAACAGAAGATGAGGACTGTAAGTGAGTGCTTTAAAAGTTTCAATGTAAATGTGAAAAGTTCATTTCACAACAGACAAGCAATACAAATCTTTCTGATATACCCTGTGAAGAACTGTGCTTTGGCATTTATTGAATCTATAAATCCTGCTGTATTTATCCAGTGTTCATGCAGTAATTGTATAAGTGCTGCAATGTGTTTTTACAGTATGCGGAATTTGAAGCATGTGAAAGCCAGCTGTACATCTTTTAAGTCATGAGTGGAGGCAGGGATTACTTCACAGCACATTTTTCTTCAGTGGTAGCACATTCTTTTCTATCCCCAGCATGTGCTTTTGTTTCATAATAGACTCTCAAATGAAAACACAATTTGCTTTGTGGTGTTGATTTTAAGTGTGAGTATGGAAAGCATATGGCGCCACTGAAAGCCACTGTTCTCCCGCTCTTGTTTGTTTGGTCACATCCGCAATGAGGAATTCACAGATGGGACTTGTCGTTCAGAGTGACTAGCTTCTACATCTGCTGGTGAAGGGAATTTACATGCAGGAGAGCAAAACTATAAAAGAGCATCTTTTAGAAGTGGGCCACAGCTGAGTAGCTGGTGGAGAAAATTGCCACCGTCAAGCTGTCTGCTAACAAGACAGAAATCTGCATCTGAGGTGTTTAGCTGATGGTCTTATCTAGGGAGACTCTCAGGCAGGAGCTCAGTGTTTAGCTCAGTCATTTCATAGCATGTATTGGACAGACTGGCTGGTGTAAGAGTTTGAACTTGTAACCTCTTCCATCCAGGGTGCTGATATGATGGAGAGACTCTGTTGTCATCTGCAAAATTATTTAAAATATATTTAATATAAATAGTCAGTAAAGAGTCCTTTTTTATTTCATCATGCTGGTCAAAAGTTTTGAAACAAAGAAGATGAAATTACCCAATCATTTCCATGTCTGCATTACAATCAAAACATAGATGTAATCATTTCTGACTGTCCTCAAACTAGCCCACACCCACCATAGACGAACACCACCAGCTCTTTGAAATGTCAGCTTCAAAGCTGATCTTTGTCCACCCTCTCTCCACACAGACAGCAGTGGTGGAGGGGCGCCTCCAACCAGATGTTGGCTAGGTCTAATGCCTGAGGTCAGAGGTTGTAGGCTGATACTGAGGGTCAGGGAGGTTTTGTCGGTAAGGAACGTATCAGCTGGAGACAAACAGACCGTGCCCTTCTCGGACCTTTCATGGTTTGAATTACTGCTGTCATGGTCCGGGCCTGGTAATTGAATTATGCCAACACTAATAAACATCAGGTGATTGATATTTTAAGGAGGTAATTTGTTGCCTGGTAATATTTCACTGATTGTGTTACGATTATGTGAGTGCATGAGTTAATGTCATTCTTATATATATCTTCTAAGGGATATCTCATAACATTAGGGCATTTTAGATGTTATCACGTACAATCTCTGTGACCATCACAGTCAACAAAAAAATATGACATTTCTATCCTTCTGTACTTGTGCATTTTAAAGTCTTTACACTATATATGAAAATGTATATTCCTAACCCTTTACCCAAAATACTGAGTTAAAGAGATAAGCTTTGGCTCCAAGTTACCTTTGGCATTAACTGCTTTTAAAACTATTTGTTCTCTCTGCGTTAGCTCAGTATTGGCAAATTGTATTTTGCAAAATGTAATATTGTATTAGAAAAGATTTTAAAGGAGACAAATAAAAACAAAAATAGCAACAAATTCTGACCAGTCACCACTTTTATAATATGAAAATGTTTGGTGTGTGGGAGAACTCATTTAGTCCTAGCTGCTATAAAAACACGCATAAGGTGAGCACATCCAGTAAATGCAATCCATTCAACTCAACACAGATCAGGTTATGGTGAAAACAGGAAGTTACAAACATGTAATGAGTCATGTTGATTACTGGCTCTGTGCCGTAATGAGCCAATCAGCAGTTTAATGCACTGTTAGTGACCATTGTTTTAATTGTTTTGGTCAGTAAGAACTGCGGGAGAGAAGTGTTCAGAAGCTGGCTAAGGACAAAAACCTAAAGAGTTTAAATATACGGTACCAAAGTGTTATTGTGTCAAAATGTATAAACCATGCATGATGAAGAAACAGTTATGTGGTTGTGAAAGAGTAAATCAGATCTTAATCGTGTAAAGTTTACTCATTCATCACAAATAAAAGACAACAATTTCACAATGTGTTAGTTCATCTCTTCACATTTTCAAAGGACGTCCATATATGACTCACTGGGTGTCCACTGGAACACCCACTTTAACCCACACAGTGGTATTAGAAGTCTTTGGTAAGTAATACACAATGACCTGGGAGATTAAGTTTTCTGATACACACAAAAAATAATAATAATAAGTTTAGAGGCCTATTCCTGTACGTTCAGCATACATGCTTTGGGATGACAGTGACAGAGAAAAACCTGTTTGACATTCCAAGCGAAGGGCAGTAGAACTGAGAAGGACTAAGCTAGTGGAAATTTACTACAGTTTTGTTGTTGTCAGAGTTTGGAGTTGTTAGAGGAGGGGCGCTGGAAGATTATGGGGCAAACAAGAATCAGGGTGGGTTTTACTTTCTGTGAAATCTTTGGTATGACTTGCAGCTCTTCCCTGACTCATGTTGCTCAGGGCTTGTAGATATTATTGGTGTGTATGTTTGTACATGTATGTGCGTACGTGTGTTTGTGGGCACATGTGTCTGTGAAGAGCTTTGAGTGTGTTTTGTCAGTCTGTCAGTTTAAATTTCACAAAATACAAAGCTGATTTGCAGGAAACTTGGTAAGAAGTTGTAAAGGCCATTACCCACTACGCCATTACCCACACAAAATTCTGAAACTTTCGGTTGCAAACTTGTTGAGTAACGTACATACACACCAAAAGCATTGCATTTTTACAAAAAGTGTCCTAAAAAACACACTGTGAGCAAAATGAAGTCGACATCAAGCAATGAAGAGCTGGTCCTGAGGTTTCTAAACAATGAAAAGTAAGAAACTGGGATTCTGAGGTCATCCAGTTCTCACAAAAAGGCCGGAGCATTTCATGGTTTGATCCAGAAGTTGAATCTGTATCACGGCTACTTTCATAATTATTTCAGATGTCAGTGGGGCAGTTAAAGCTCCTGTTGGCAGAGTTGAGACCACATCTGACAAGGCAGAGAAATCCTTTCAGATAGCCGATGGACCAGCAGCATCTAGCCGTGCATCTGAGGTAAAATGTTATTTTCACTATTATTATTCAGTACTGGTGCTGTTTTCAGCTATAATCAGATTTGTTGAAAAATGCAGTGGTCTGATTGACCAGATCTGTGTATTTGAAATGGAAAATATTGATAAAAAAATAATGCCAGAAATGTATCCAGCAAAATTACGTGGTCGGTGTGAATGGCTGCATTAAGAACTGAGTCCTTTGGATAAAACTGCAAGGTATATTTGTGTGTGTGTGTGTTTTGTACTTTTGCCTCCCTTTACAAAGTGATAGATGCGAGTTTAGATTTTTCAAATTGTGAGTGGCATGCAAAGTCACACAGATCTCAACTACAAGGCTGAGAATCCATTTACTTTGCAGTTTACACTAGATAATACTCCATAAACTCTCATAAGAATAGCTAAACCTCTTGTAGTCATCATAATCAAAAGCCAATGCTCACTCCATCCATCTTAGAACTCCATTCAAGCTAACAACATTACTATTCATCATCAGTATTCACACCTGTCCAAATCCATAACCTCATTGCCTGGAGGGAAGAAAGAAAGGGGAAAAAAAGTCATCTCCATCTCACTGAGAAAGGAAGAAACCAATTCCCCTCTGCCTGCATCTCTTACATGCATTTGTCATACGTCAACCAGACAAGTGAACTCCCTCCTCTCCTTGCACGCAGCTCCTCTCTGACCCAGCTAGCTTTGTCCTGACTCATAAAGAGCGCTAAATGAAAACCATCCAACCCCCCTCCCCTTTTGTCACTCTTGTCTCTCTGCAACTGAAACTCATTTCCTCTACACAGTGTATCAGAGGGGGAAAAAAAAATACAATATCGAAGACAAAGTTGGCCTGACTGCCCCCCTCTGAGTAGCTAAGAAAAATAGTGTACGTTTCTCAAGGAATTCCCTGAATGTGGGAGTGGGCCTGCAGATGTTGGAGAACTGTCACCCCTTAAAACAACCCACTCCCCGATGTTGTCCTCCACCCATCCCACATTTCTCATTTGCTTCAGAGCTTTGGATTGTGAGTTCACAAACACATGCATGAATGCATACACGAACAAGACATACATGCAGACATCACTACATACAGACCACTAGTCCACCATACATTCAATCTCAGACTGTATATATGTGTTTAGATGAAATGTGCATTCTCTTTACTTTCTTTTTACCATACCACAGTCAAATACATGTACGCATATACACTCAAGTACACAAATACACAGTGTATCCTTCCGCTTGTCTACACAAGTGTAAACACACACAAAGTACTTGGACAACTAGTGCCTGGACCCTCTGTTTTTCCATTACGGAGCCTGGCAGTAGAACGGTTCAGCACTAGCAGAAACATTAGCAGCAGTGGGAGATGGAACTGATGGCTGAGCTCATAAAAGGGTACAGAGGACATGAGACAAGTTTGTGCTGATGCCCTAAACAAACAAACAATAAAAAAATAAAATTGTTCTTATGGTCATAGATGGTAAATGGACTGGTTCTTATATAGCGCTTTTCTACTCTATCTGAGCACTCAAAGCGCTTTATACAACTAATTCATTTACCCAATGCAGCCACAGCCAGGGTGGCTGTGGCTACAATGTAGCTTGCCATCACCAGTGTGTGAATGTGTGTGTGAATGGGTGGATGACTGGATATGTAAAGCGCTTTGGGGTCCTTAGGGACTAGTAAAGCGCTATATAAATACAGGCCATTTACCATTTACCAGGCCAATCACACCCATTCACACAAGCACTTTTTCTAAACTGTTAAATGCTTACTGTCTAACATTTATACACATTCACACTCCGATGGATGCATTGCAAAGGTGCATAAGAGGATACTCTCGAAACAGAAGTTTAAATTATATAAATATAATTTATAAACTCAGGAGCTATATGATCACACCTAAAAGGACATTTGTTATATTTAACATGTTCAAAATTCATGCTAATGAGGTCAAACTAACGCCACGATAATTAAATATTAAATGCCAAGACATATAAAAATAAATAAATAAAAATAAAAATCATAAGACATGAAATAACTTTAAAAAAAATGTCTATTTGTACCAAAACTTTACCTATTTCTGCCTATTTTGTTTTCTATTTTGCTTGTTTCTTTTGATTATTATAGTTTGATGTCAGAATCAGAATCAGAAAGGGGTTTATTGCCAAATGTTGAGCAGGTTTACAACATTAGGAAATTGCTGCGGTGCTTCAGTGCAAACATAGTGTCATAAATAGCACTTAAATAGACATGAAAAAATAAAAGTAGGGATAAGAATTAAAAGTGCTACGTAGAAAGATATGTGCATGAGCTATACATGAGATATATACATGAGAATAAGAATTAAGAGTGCTACGTAGAAAGATATATACATGAGTGCAGGTGGTGATCAGTGCCAAACATGAAATGATGCAGTGACACAGCGTAGGGTCATGTGTTAGTAGCGGGAACAGTCATATGGTTATTGTTCATGTGTCCAACAGCAGAGGGGAAGAAACTGTTCTTATGGCGAGAGGTTCTGGTGCGAATGGACCGGAGCCTCCTGCCTGAGGGGAGCAGGTCAAACAGACTGTGTCCAGGGTGAGAAGGGTCAGCTGAGATCCGAGCTGCACGCCACAATGTCCTGGAGGTGTACAGGTCCTGCAAAGATGGGAGTCTGCAGCCAATCACCTTCTCAGCAGAGCGCACAACACGCTGCAGTCTCTGTTTGTCCCTGATAGTGGCTCCAGCGTACCACACGGTGATGGAGGAGGTGAGGATGGACTCGATGATTGCAGTGTAGAATTGCATCATCGTCCGTGTTGGCAGGTTGAATTTCTTCAGCTGCCTCAGGAAGTACATCCTCTGCTGGGCTTTCTTAATGACGGAGGTGATGGTGGGCTCCCACTTCAGGTCCTGGGTGATGGTGGTACCCAGGAAGCGGAATGAGTCCACACAGGTGATGGGGGTGTCAGTCAGGATGATGGGGGGGAGTGGGGCTGTGTGCTTCCTGAAGTCCACAATAATCTCCACTGTCTTCTGGGCATTCAGCACCAGGTTGTTGTGGCTGCACCAGGACACCAGACGTTCAACCTCCCTCCTGTAGGCAGACTCATCCCCGTCCGAGATGAGTCCGATAACGGTGGTGTCATCTGCAAACTTGATTAGCTTGACAGACTGGTGGGTGGAGGTGCAGCAGTTGGTGTACAGGGAGAAGAGCAGAGGAGAAAGAACACAGCCCTGAGGGGAGCCGGTGCTGATGGTCCGGGAGTCCGAGACATTCTTTCCCAGCCTCACATGCTGCTTCCTGTCCGTCAGGAAGTCAGTGATCCACCGGCAGATGGGATCAGGCACATTCATCTGCACATGTCTTTTCATACTTAAAAAAACAATGTGCCTCTAAAACAGATCCCAATTTCTTCTAGTTTAGGGTTTTTAATTCAGCTCCATGAAGCTGTTCAGTCATGGATAGTGTAAAATCACTATTTTATGAGGGAAGTTACAATGTGGAGCCTCAGCTTTATTGTGTTAAGTGGTGTATATGGCATCATTTCAGTCCTTTTCAGCGAATTAAATTCCAGTAGGGCATGCAACAGTGAGCTAGGGTTTCAAGAGGTTTTTGCATAGAGCAGTTAAGTGTAGCACAATTGAATCCAATTAGAAGGCATTTCTCTGCAGGTAATCAGTGCTTCAAAACCATACTTAGAAGGCTTTAATTATTTACTTAGTTTCCAGAATGAATGAGGATTGTGAGTTTCAGTTAACACATTTTTATGCTAAAGATATTTCAACTGTTCTTGAATTTGTAAGAACCATTAGTATAAATGAGAGGTAAATTTTGGTACTGCTGTGTTAGATTACTTTGCCATCTACTCACCTAATCCACTATAATTTCACTCTTGACTAGTGGTCCACTCTTCCTTAAACTATCCATGAAATAGAACAGAAATCTGAATTTTCAAACTAAAACCTGTCACTGGGTATTTTTAAATCGCACATTTTACACCAACGGGGAGAAAAAAAAAAGATTTCTGTTAACCCAGATCACAGCTGCACAGCCATTTCAGATAAAACACCAAAACAAAAATAATCTCAGAAGTGATTTATGTCTTATTACATAACCTGTCCTGACATTTTTGATTGGCCATTTGCTAAAGCCTCCCTAAACACACGATTTATAGAAACCAGGCTCAGATCCAACAGGCCGGCTGTCTCTCTAATCCCCCTCTCCCAGTTTTGTTTTGGACCAGACCAGACCAGAAACAGTTAGTACCATTGCAGATAATAAAAGACAGAACATCAGACTGCTTTCACTGCAGGCAACAAAAGTCAATAACCCTATATAAACACATTTTAGAGGCAGTCATAATTTGAGCTGTGCACTCAGTTACACTAGTTGGTGAATCGTTGTTTTTTGCAGATATGATGAAATTTGGACAATAACTGATAATAATGACATGAAATAAGATTCTCAGTCTTTGATAGTTTTTTTTTTTTTTGTCACACCCCAATATGTGTGTCATTCCTAAAAATTCTAACAATATAATTCACAATATATGTTGGATGTTGTGTGTATACTGGTTTATTGCTACTTAATTTGTGCTTATACTTTTTTCTCTTATACGGTCAGATACATACATAATCTGCATATCTATCCGTGCAACTTTAACAATATGACAGCCTTCATTAGTTTTGCATTAGCATATACCCTTAGTAATAGTAATTTTTCCTAGCAATTATGTTATTTGGGTGGATGGATGGACTTTGATCAGCAATTATGAAGACTGCCTTGAAAGTTGTCACTCACTGTTACCCAAATGTATTTATATTTATGAGTATTTTTATTTATGAGTATTTATATTTATGTGGCGTCAACAGGTGTAGTGATTGTAGTCATGAATGTAGCTCCGCATGTATTCTGTTTGACTCTTCATATATTCATATTTCTATCTATAAACAGAGAAATGATCATTTTACAGCTTTACAGTGTTATTTAAAAAACAGGCTGGAGTTTCTTAGGTGAAAGTGAAGCAATTGTTCTTACAAGCCATCGGTCTGAGGAAATTGTAGGGTCAGCAGTCTATAAATCACTATTTGTAATCATTAAGGAATACTTAATGTGTATGCCATCTGTTTTATATACTTTGCACTATATTTCAGTAAAACATATTGCTATGAAAAAGCCAAATGCAGTTTTTGACTATGAACATGAAATACAAGCTGCAGAGTCAAAATCATCATGTCATCATTATCATCAATCCATTTCTGCCTCCTCATTAGTGGGTATTTATTTCAAGTATACTGTCTCTGCACACTCCCCTGAATATATGCTTCTCCATATGCATTTACCGTGGCATCCAGTGCTGCCTCCGCAGACAGAGTCTCCATGGCAATCTTGGGTAATGAGTAAGCGTGCCACTGCACAATCAGCCGCTAGCTTATTAGTGCATATTTATAAACCCCACCCAGTGGCAGCACACTAAGTTAAACCACCCAGGCTGGCAGACCCTAGTCCATGGCAGCAGCTGAAAGAAAGGGTGGACGAGAGAGAAGTTTGAAAGAGTTACAGACCAGGTCCAAACCGGCATCCAATAATGAACAACAGATTGCTATGGGAACAAGGTCATTCCTGTTATTACCTTACTGGACAAACAATGAGCAAGCAGTAATTCTAAAGCATGGCATATATGATTTCTCACTGGCCTACCTCCACATTCTTCACTTTTATTCTCAAAGTTTAATAATAGTTCTTTTTCATTATAAATATAGAACTGTTATATAGTGAGCTTCATTCACCAGAGATTGAAGCCTTTTTTTCCCTAGTAAATAAAATGTATATGACAACAGAAGATGATGAGATGTGAGCTTGCTGAGCTACATGGAGGGAAGAAAAATGAAAAATCTAATAGAATATTTGTGAGTTTTTTACTGTGGGGAAAAGTCATTAATTATTTTAAATACACCTAAAACCTTGGCTTTTATCTATTTTTGCTTCCCTAAATGAGCTCTTTGTATAAAGTATCTAGACATCTTGATATCAAGCATATTGTGGTAATTGTATAGCAAAGGGTGGGGGAACGGTGCTGGTGAAATAAAATCTCTCCCCTCCTGTGCTGTAACTTTATGATAATAGAAATTGTCAGAGCTTTGTAAACGGGACGACAAAGTAATATGATACCATGTGTCCCTCCATCCCTTACATCCCCCTCTCACCACCGCCAGGGTAATGAAAGTGATAATGGTAATCTTTACGGCCCACCATGCCAGCCCAAGACACCAGCGACCCCCTGACACTGATTTAATTAGCTTTCGTCTTCTTCTTCTCCTCCTCCTGCCTGTCTTTCATCAGCCTCAGCACCATAAACTATTAATGGCCTTTTAGGCAATTTAGCCTGATCACTCAAACCAGTCTGCATTCGGCTTGCCTGAAAATGTTTAAAGAGATTAGCGGGATGTGGAAAATCCTTGCCAGCAAAAAAGAAAAAAAGAAAAAAATGGAATAAACCACACTGGGGAAAGGAGGGGGTCTATTAATCTCAATCAAAAGAGCTTTATCATGGTCTGGATACCCTGTGAGAGGAGAGGAGTAGGGTTATTTTCTTTTTGATATGATGATTCAACTAGTACTTTTCAGTGAGGCTTATAATGCCAAACCATGTGGTATATTTGTTGTGTTTGAGTTTTGATTCAAGTCAACAGGCTGGATAATAATGTTAATATTACGGTTACTAGTGGAGAAAAATCCAATTTTGAGGTTATGTTATTAGTGTGCATTGGATAATTATGTATCAAGTTAAGTGAATCTGAAACTATTCTTTTTAGATTGGTTGAAAAGAAGAAAATGTTTGGAAAAGGTTTTCATCTAGCTCATCATATTTTATCATGAGCTAGATGAAAACATGCTTATGTTGATGGCATCATATCACACTGATCTATTACTGTGGACTTTGTTGCCTTTTGTACATGTTGCTTCAGCCCAGTGTAATTTTATGTATAAGGTCGTGACCACTTGTCCATGTAGGTAAAGTCAGATGTTTTGGGTTTAGCACCCTACTCACAATACCATCAACACTCAAATGACACTAAAGGAAATATTTTTAGGAAACTTGCCAGACAGGCTTCCAGTCACAAATCGACTTTATTTTTCCCAGAATCAACTTTTTGGGACTTCCTTACCTAGATGATTGAACATGCTTCAAGAGAACTTTATTGACCATTAAAAAATGGTGACGCCATCTGTTTTTGATGGTAACATATTGGAAATTACTGTACATAAGCAGTTAAGAAGTTATAACTGTCATCATTCTTCATAGAACATGCAGTCTGTAATTTTATAAAAAGAAATAAACCACAAAATAATACATTGAAAAATAATTGATAAGGCATCACAAATATTTGGTAAAAACAAATATTATTTTTCAATGTTTGTGTTTCAGACTTTTATGTTTCAAGGGTTAAAGTGGTCTGAAGCAATCCAGAGAAGCATTCCCGCACCTTCAGTTATTTGATAAATAAATCTGATAAGCAGGTTAATGGATACTGTCGAATTATGTCGAAAGAGCTAATGTGCCATGTTGCAGTCTGGAATTGTTTCTAATGCTTGCTCAGTAATAAGAAAATAATGACATCCCACGCTCCACTTGTAGTCCCAGTAACAAGTATCTAGATGGAACTACAGAGTAACTTTTTGTGTTTTTAAAAAAATGGTAAGTAATTGAAGTGCAACTTTTCAAATAGCTCTATACATATAAGAAAATATGTGAAGCACTTTTGTGTCTACTAGCTAATGAACAGTTAGCTAGAAAAAACATAATGTGTGATGCTGAGAGGTGAAGAAATTTTAAGAAAGAGAGGAGAGAGAATAGGATAAAAGATCTGTTGATCTAAAATGCTGCAGCAAGAATAGAGACAGGAACTAGAAAGAGAGCATGTTTTTCCAATTCTGACTTCCCTTCATTGACTTCCTGTTAAATTCATAATCACATTTAAAATCCTTCTCTTCACATACAAGGTCTTGAATAATCAGGCCATATTTTGGAGACCTCAAAGTACCTATACACGCTACCAACTAGCTATAAAATGAATGTAAATTCTTAGTTTTCTCACACAGCACCTACTTCCTGTATTTATTTTTGTGGCTCTCTCCCCACGACATCTGGCCAATGAGCAGACTGAACATTGTCACATGGTCTTTAGTGATGCATTTTGGTTTGCTTGGACTTAATTTGGATTTTTCTCTGTGTGAAAACAAAACAAACCATGGCGAAAGCTACAAGTTTATAAATTCATCAACTGATTCGGACCAAAGTAAACAAACTATAGGTGTGAAGATGCCCTACGAGTTAGTGGCACCACCCATGTCAGTTAGCAGGCAGTCAGTTTATTTACCAACTGTAAATAATACTTGGCATTGCTGGAAATGTCTTTAGAAGAAAAGTTAAGTTGAATTAAAGTTCATGAAAACAACAAAAAGCTCCAGTATTTTTATTTTTAGACACACTTGGACAACACAAGTAGGTGCCACAATGAGAATCTGTCTTTTAATTATTCAAACTATATTGATTTCAACACAAGGATTTCTATCAGCATTTTCTGATTAATGAGAAATATTTTTTGAATAAACAATTTAAATGCTAAAGCTTTCACTGTATTCCACATCAGATAAAGATTATTTTGTCATCAAATACAAATACTCGCAGAGAACAGTCAAGCTCTAAGAGATTAGTCATCAACCTGCATTTTGCACTGACTTGTAACTTTAGAGATTCAGACATTTTTTTACAGCTTTCTTTCTTTGCCCTTTATCTTGATGTTGGATCAGTGTTATGAAATAACCGTTTTATTGTTAAGCTAGCAATTGAAAACTGAGATTTTCCTCATCTATAATTTCTGCCAAAGCCTCTGCACATACATGCAACCAAGTAATGAATGACCAGTGTTCCCAGAAATGTGGTATGCTTGATTTCCTGTTGCAACACCAGCAAGTCTGTAGTGTAAATGCATGATTGTCAATCATTTGTAAGTCAGGAGCAGTAAAGTATTACCTTTAAAGTGTCTGTTTTGCTTTAAGAAGGAAAAAACAGATCAAAAGCTTTTATTTTTCTAAAGAACTAAATTTAAATTCAGTTGATCCTCAGTTTAAATAGCCAGAATTAGTGAAAATCCTTCAGCACGTTGATACATTTTTATTTTCCCTGTTGCTTTAACAGTGATCCTCATCTGACCATCTCCAGCTTAGCTACAGCTTCCAAGAAATTCATCCCAACCATTTTTTCTCCCTTAATCACCTAAGGCAGATTCCAGTAATTCAATCAATACCATCAATTCCATTGTTTACCCTTCTGTGTTCAGCTCTGGTTTCAATCCAATAAGCCCAAAATTAGACCAAAATGTCCATTTGTTGTTGAGTTGTTGAGTTAAGATTTATGCATGCCTCATTCTATTTTTCAACATGTTTGTCCTTAAGTTAAGATCTTACGTACAATCTGTACGTTATTTAGCATTTAGCATAGTTTTGCTTAATCTAAATATTCAAGTAAGTATGTTATTTTATGAAAATGTTTTCATGTATGAATACCTGGAGGGAATCTACTCTAGTAACAAAATTACCTCACATGTGATGTTTTAAATATTTAGGGGAATGTTATGTCCTTGTAGAATGATTAGCCAAAGGAAAAAAAAATATTTCTAAAAGTATTCACGATCAAATATGACATGATACTAAAGAATGTCTCGACTCTATTTAAAAGCTCTCACTCACACAGCATGCATGGAAAATGCTAATGGTCTGGTTTTGTATCTAATAGCATGGTGACCTCCACAGAGCAATGTGCCTGGGGATATTAACAGCGGGCCATTTGACAATAATGGGACCTTTAATCTGAGCCTGAGCCAAACACATGAATGACATTTCCCAGTCGGTGTTCCCATTCATAAACAGTGGGGGACCAATCACAGTGAGACAGAGTTCAATTGGATAGAAATGAAGCACATCTGTTGAGGGTAAGGGTTTTTACATCAATAGCATATCATGAGAAATACACCTTTTCTCTTTAACCTTTGGTGGGTGTGTTAAATTAACAGGTTGGTCTTAAATGGAACACCAGAATATAGTTACGTTAAAAAAAATAATTTGAGATATGTTTCAAAATATGTGCAATGACAAACATTAGCCACAGAATATCTTTATGTTCAACAAGATATTTCCTCATACACTTTCTACAATTTTTGACCATCAGATGGGGGGAAAGTTGAAAAACGTAACCTTTCCTGATAGCACGATTAGCAAATGCTCTAGCCCCAGGCATGGCCTCTTCCTAATGCTAAATAGTCTCTGGGCTGATTGAATTCAGCTCATCACTGATTCCACAGGAAATTGGGAAGGATCCAAAGCAAGGAAGAGAACAACAACAAACCAAAACTTCAGCAGACCTCGGTCCTATACTAGGCAGTTCAACATAGCAGTGTAAGTGGTCACATGAAGGTGGTTATCAACTTAATAAGTTAACCCAGGGTCTCCTAATTTAGCTACAAATACTCTTACAAGAAAGAGGAGGCAACATTTCAAAAATCCCAAACATGGGCAGATCTACTGGAAGTAGAACAGCTGATTTTTTCACTAAGAGTTGAGACGATCTATATTAATAAAGTCGAACGTGTGAAGTCAGAAAGTAAAGCTGGAAAAAATGCCAAATATGTAAGATAATAGACTTAACAATATCACAGATTTATCATTAAGGCTTGGAAGAGCAAGACAGTTTTAGCTTTTATTTGTTCAACTCCAGTTGTGTTTAATGGTGACAGCAAGTAAACATAAAAACAAAATTCAAATGTAGAATTAATTGTTGTGTAAATTTGATGAAGGGTCTACAAGTGCAAGAAGTATAACATTTTTGTGTTTTATGTATTGATATTTATGTATCAAAAATTTGCAATATATTGCAGTCAACAGGAACAATCTTGAGTTTAGGATATCATACATATTACTTGTGTTCATTCGTGAAAGACAAAGAATTTACTGTACATGCTACTGAATACTGGGGGCTCAGGAGGTAGAGCAGGTCATCTACTGATCGGAAGATTGGTGGCTCAAGCCCTGGCTCCCCCTAGTCTGCATGCAAAATATTCTCGGGCAAAATATTAACCCCAAGTTCCTCACCGATGCATCCATCAGAGTATGAGTAGTAGTTAGTTAGAAAGCATAGAAACAGTGCTTGTGTGAATGGGTGAATGTGGCATGTTGTATAGAGTGCTTTAAGTACTCTGGGAGAATAGAAAAGCACTATATAAGAATCAGTCTATTTACTACAAAAATCTTTAGACCCTCACCTACTTACTTTGAGAGCTGTGTGGTCATTAGGTAGCAATTCCACTGCTGATTGCTAATCTAGAGCAAAAACTAAAGTTGTGTTAACATCCAACCGCTAAGTCATGTGACCTTGGACACAAATCTTCTGCCAACTCCTGACAATTGTCCATCTATCAGATCACATAATTTGCATTTGTTTGAAATACATTCAATACTGCAATTATTTAGTAACCTTAACTGCTTTGACTTTACTGAAAAATACATAGCAGTCACCATGTAACTGAGAGCCTCACGCTGATTACAAAATCCATGAAGAAGAGGATTTCTCTCGCCTGTGTCTGAACATGTATTGATCGAATGAAAGACTATTTGTTTGAGCGGAATGATTGCATTTCTTCAAACAACACTGCATAGGGTCTGAGATGTGGATAATCTTTCAGGCTACATGTTTTTACAATATTAAATTTGGGAAGTCCCTTCATTAACGCCACAGGGGATTCAGGGTGTGGAAGACTATGACTTCAATGTGGAAATTTATGTATTGTGTAATAATTGCTTTTTCAAATGGTAATTTCATCCAAACTTGCATTATGAAAACAGATATCCTCGTTGATTTTTCATACTGGACTTCCATATGCATTATACTGACCATAAATATTCTTGATTCCCCTGTTGTATGCTCTGCTAAATGAGGTGTAGGAAATGGCCTGAAACACTGGTATTGACTGGTAACAGATTAAATGTGATAATGCAAACACAAGAATTAAACTGATTTACTCACATCCAAAAATAAATATTTATTTTTTTTGCCTATTTATTTCTCCTGGTTGTCTTAATGGGGAGATTTTGATATCATTTCTTATTTATCAACAGGAATAAATAGCCTGAATCAAAATCATTAACAGACAACGTATATAATACACTCTCTGTGGCATAAATGGGCATTTTGCTACTGTTTCCCCATGCATATTGTTTGAATCTGTTTTTTTCTTTCCTTTTTGAGATGATTAACTCTATAAAAGACGGTTCTGTATCGTACAGTCCCAGTTCTGAAAGAAAAACAGCCTGAAATACAGCACAAAATGTAAATAAAAATAGAATGTAATGATTTACAAGTCTCATAATTCATATTTATTCACAACAGAAGATAGAAAACCAATATTTAAAGTGAGAGTTTTCTTCAAAAACATTAGTTCATTTTGATTTTGTTGCCAGAAACACATTCCAACTGGGGTGGGTGTAACAAAATGCTGGAAAAGTTTAAAAAGCAACAGCTGGAGAAATATTTTACAACTAATTAGGTTAACTGGAAAAAGATCAGATGACTGGGTATTTTAGAGAAGCAAAGTTTGGTAGCGGTTCATCAATCTGGAAAAAAAAAGGGGTCACATATTGTAAAATAACGTCCCTGAAAACAAAATTGGGAAGAATATCTGCAGAAATCTCTGTATGCAAAGGACAAGGCTGCAAATTGCCATGGGATGCTTGTGATCTCTGGGCCTTCATGCAGCACTGCAATGAAAACAGGCATGATTCTGCCATGGAAATCACTGCCTGGGCTCACAAATCTTTTTCTGTGTGCAAATTTCACTGTTCCATCCACAAATGCAGGTTAAAACTCAATCATGACACAAGTCAAATGTGAGCACGATCCAGACACACTGCCATCTTCTCTCAGCCAAGGCTCGTTTAAAATGGACTGAGCCAAAGTGGAAAACTGCTCTGTGGAGTTGAATCTAAGTTTGAAATTTTTTTTGGGAAACATGGGCATGGTTTCCTGCAAAATGAAAAGGAGATGGACCATCTGGCATGTTATCAGTGCTCAGTTCAAACACCTGCCTCTCTGATTGTACCGGAGTTTATTAGTGCCTCTGAAACAGGCAGCTTTCACATCTAGAAAGGCACCAATGGTGAGTAGCATATACAGGTTTAGAGCAACATGTGCTCCTATATAGATGGCATCTATTTTACAGAAGGCCTCACAAGGCAATGCCAAAGCACATATTGTATCAACATGGCTTCGTTGTAGAAGAGTGCTGCCTGCCTGCAGTCAGGACCTTTTAAAAGTTGACTTAAAGTACAAAATAAAAATAAGAAAGACCTGAATCTGTTGAACAGGTAGAACCCTGTATCAAACATCCCTCTCCCTAAAGTCTACCAACTGCCAAGCTTGAGCTAAAAGCACTGCTACACAGTGGTAAACATCGCCTTGGTCCAACTTTTATTTTAGATGTGTTCCTGCCGTTAGAGTCAGGTAATAGTTTTCTTGAAACGGTGCATTTTCTCTGTTTAAAACTTTGATATGTTTTCTATGTTCTAATGATGATATTTGCAAATGATTCTGTTATTATTTACATATTACATCTTAACTTTTTCAGATAGCTCGGTTTGCAAGACTTGTAGAAACATTCAAGACTGGAGACAGTGGAAGTTTTGCTAGACATTGGGTGAAAACCAGCTGTTCAGCTAATACTCTATAAAGCTAAACAAGAAATAGCCACTTCCTCTGGTAAACTCCTAAGTGGTGATGATGACAGACCAATTAGCCTGACTCATTAGCTTTCGAAGAGCATTAGAAAATAAAGCTGTGGCAGGATGGACTTCTCTCTGAGTGTTTTTGCATTATTGATTGAGAATTAATGGCGGAAGCAGCTGTCATTAAAAGGGTAAGGGATGGCTCCAGAAAACCTTAGTAATGGCAATCTGGGCCATTTAGGAGTAAGCTTGATGGCTGTTAACCACTTAAGGGTTGGAGCATAACATAAGGCAGAAAAATAGAAGGTTAGAGACAGCTCTGGATGACAGAATGCAAGTTGGATTAGGGGTCGTATTTGACATACATTCTCTTTTTCATTACTTTTATTCAACTGTTTTTTGTTCTTTCTATTTATTTTTGTATAGCAGCAGCAATACAAAATAATGCTGTATTTACTTTCATTTATTGATGTATTTGCTACATTTAAATTGTATTTTATGCTACAGATAACAATACTGAGGACAATATTTTAGGATGAGTGTTACAACAAAGACAGCAACGCCCTATCTGAATATGCTACAGCCAATTAAAATGGACCATTTTAATGTGATTGTATGATAAGCGATATGGATTGCTGTGTGGTATAGACTGTTCACGATGCTTCTTTTTCAATTTTGGTGAGCAAAATCTTTATTTCATTATTGTTGTTATTATGTGCAACTTACTAACCAGTCTTGCTAGTGTCAGGTGATAATGCAGCACAAACATGGTTGTGCCAAAGCTTAGGTTATCCAGCCTAGAATACAGAATACATAAGAAGCACAGTTTCCAGTATACCTGCTGGGCTGTCATTCCACATTTCAATTTCTGTTTCCATTACTCTGTGAAGATTATCATGTGAATACTTGTGTCAGTTTTAGAAATGATGGGTTAAACATGTGAAACTCACAGAATAATGGCACAATTTCCTTTTCAAGGTTCAGTGTAATCCTTTTTTTTTTTTTTCAATCTCAGCATTCACTGACTCACCCTTTTGACTACTTTATATAAAACGCAGGGTCAAAGCTGAAAGCACAATCAGATATTGTAGGTAGAGAGTTTCCCATTAACTAGCTATGCTCCAAACAGACTCACTCCTCTGGGCTTAAAAACCAGACATGTTTTTGTGTCTGTGAACACCTAAGTTTGCCACTGTCCCACCCACACATTACTGTATCATTCAATTGCTCAACAATTTGAAAGGGGAATGTGTGTGGTTAGTTTGTATTACAGGTGTGTATGTGTGTTGTTTTAAAGTAAGCACAGCATGGTATAAAGGCTGCACTGAGTCAGCGGCCAGCCCCAGTGAGTAACACGAAAAAAACAAAACAGCCTGATACTTGAGTAAAAGGTCTGCAGGAAGAGGTATGCAATGTAGTAAGGTTAGCTGTTAGAATCATTCACATGTATAAACATGCATCAGTAGTGATATGCACCAAGAATGTGTCAAAACCTACTCAAACTGACTTCACAAATAGAAAATAGATAAGCATCGTTCACACATCTAACTTACTCCAGTGCAGACGACTATACAGACACGCATGCAAAAACCTGCACACTGTTTTGGTAAATAAACGTCTGGCTTTTATGACACCTGCATTGCTGAGATTTTCTTCTGCATACCAGAAGCATGGGTATCATTCACTCCATAATTACACAGTTGGCTGGAGATGCAAAGCTGTCATCTTCATGTGTTTTTTTTTTAAGTCTTGAGTAAGACAAAACTAATTGTGAAATGAGGCTCTCGGTGAATGTAGGTTATAATTACGTTTCTGCCAGTTCAACTATATATTCACAAATTTACTCGTTAAACCCCAAAAACAAGCCCATTAGAGAGTGATCATGTGCAATGTTTTGGTGAAAATAAATGTTTATTGAAGCCTGTTGAATACAGTGCACTCACTTGGTGGTTACTTTTATTCTGACTTCCAACGAGTTTGGCATTTCAGTTTTTATCTTAGAAAGTCATGTTATTTTTTTTTTATTTTTGGATTACTACATTCAATACATGAAAATCACAGTTGCTGTCAAAATTGTCTAAAAGCATTAAACTAAAACATCAAATAAGAAACTAGAAACACAAACACAGCAGATTAACGCTTTTATTTAGACATCATTTGTATTTTTTCTGGCTAATTCTCTTTAGTGCTTTCTCTAATGATTCGCCTTAATTTATACTTCAACTCACACATGACCAAACATCAAGTCTCAGTGTCTGAGCACTCAGGGTCTGCCGTTTTCATTTGGCTACAAATACTGACATGTGTCATTCTGAGCGTACATTCATCCATGACAATCGCTATTTGCACACCTACACCCAGTCACATTGTAAGGACTAATGCAGCAGTACGTGATCACTCCATGACTTGAGTAATAGCTGATGACTAACGTCCTCACTTCTCACTCCCACATGACAAACAAGTCTCTTTTGCTCTTTTCACATCCTCCCTACTCCTTCACCTCCCTCATGCTATAATTCATCCAAACAACTCTATCCCCAGCTCACTCCTAATAGCTCAAAAGTAAATAAATAAATAAATAAATCCTCCCATTTCCATTCCTGACCAGTGGGTGCACCCTCCAATCAATTAGTTCATGTTCTATAATGACAGCAGCTGTGAACTGGCAGGACTTCTCCACATTTAAGACTCTCACACTGTGTGTGTGTTGGAATGTATGGCTCCCCTCTATTGACCCTGAGGATGGATAGATGGAAGTGTGCATATGTTCATGCATCACTGTGTTTTTATCTTTAAAGCAGCTGGTCTGTGTCAGACCTGGCTAACCACACAACCCAAATGTGTGTGAGGAGTAGAAAGTGCAGCACAAACTTTGAATTTTCATGTTCATCTTGTAAAAAAGATCTAAATTATTGGAGAAGTTTCTACTTTAGTAGTAGTAATAGTTTTTAAGCATTCTACACAATGTCCAAGGTCTCTTAATATATTATGTTAGTGTAGCTGTTGAAAAAGAATGGCTATCAATAATTTTTTAAACAAAAAGACATTCTTGTTTATATTGGGTAACATTTTCTTTCTTTCTATTTTGATTTTATTAATAGATCTCCTCCCAAGGTTGATCATACCTGAACCTGAGTTTGATTTGGGTAAAACAAAAAATACTGCAGACTATTGCTGGTCACATTTTCAATATGTCGTGGCCAGTGTTGGGAAGGTTGCTTCAATTGCAGACTACATAATACATGCCCAAAATGTATTTTGTAACGTATTCCATTACGTTACTCAATGAGAGTAACGTATTCTGAATACTTTGGATTACTTAATATATTGTCATGCCTTTTATAGCTACATGAATGTACTATTGCTTTGTGATTTATTACTATTACTGAAGGTTACTTGCCATACCAATACCCAGGGGCGATTTTAGCCCATTTTGGGGGGTTCTGAAGCACCCCCAAAATGAATCAAAGCACCCCCACAGATTTCTTACTTTTCTTGACAATATTTGCTGTTTGTGTGACACACTACTAAAAATATAAAAAGCATACAGTACTTGGTTGACACGTAACATTTTAACAACAAAAGTATAGAAATCCCCGCCCCCCCCCCCCTTCCTAAAATGGTCTGTTCCAGTTCTCCCCTACTCTGACTCTAGCGCTCTGTCTGCCAGAGCAATGGTAGCTGAGATGCGGCGAAGCGGAGGTGTAAGTGCCTGGCTTAAAACAGGACATATTAGCTACATTTAACCTTCAGTTACTCTTTATATAGTTAGGTAGGAGTCAGACCATGTTTCTTTTTATCTGAAAAACATTACATCCAGGTAACCTGCAGTGTTGAAAACTTGTTTTCCTACGATGTTAGCTACCCTACAATCCATCCCGCTCTGTGGTAAAATCAGCGAAATTTGGCCGTCCTGTTGCTCCCATTGAAATGTATACAGCCTATTTAAAATCTAAAACTCATAATTGTCCGTAGCCTACTGTTGTTACCACTGTCCTGTTTGAAATGGATACTAACTGACTGAATGCCCATTAACCTTATAACTCCTGTTGTGTGTGTGTGTGTGTGTGTGTGTGTGTGTGTGTGTGTGTGTGTGTGTGTGTGTACAGAGAGACAGCCAGGTTCATAATGGATATAAGAAAGTTTTTTCAAAAAAAGGAGCCACATTCAGGTAAAAGTGTAAAATCAAATGACCTGTGAATCAGGAATAATATTGGATCAGTGTTTCAATATTTATATCTTTTATTAGATATACATGTGGTTTGGTTATTTGCCTTTTGGTTGAAAGTACACTGAGAGAGGACTTTTTGTTAGTGATCTTAATAGAATTTTTTCATATTAATTTAATTTTTCATCTAATTGAATACAATCTATTTGTGTATGATTGTCAGTCTGAAGAGGGAGAGAGGAAAGAGGGGAACGTGAGGAGAAAGTACAAGGTCGGGAAGAACCAGGTAAGGAAACAGACAGGGAACAGTGACAGGCAAAACAGAAACTGTTAAACTGACAAAGAGAAAAAAAACCTGATTTTACTCACACAATCTGGAAGTTGTGTCCTCCCTATATTAAAGCTGCTATACAGAATCTGCTAAACAAACTGGGTTGAAACATTTTTGACCCTCTTTAACAACATTGCAACTCCCTCTGGGAGGCGCCACAGGAGCCTCCGGACTAAGACCACCAGGTACCGGAACAGCTTCTTCCCCACAGCTGTCAGACTCCTGAACTCTGCCTCCTGACATCTGACCCACGTTAAACTCATGGACTGAACATACACACACCCACAATGGACAACTGTACCCTCAAACACACAATAATAACATGGACTGAACCACCACTCACAACCACTAGCACTTTATATAGCCTCTGTAGAAACTATCTACACCCTCACTTATCTTAACTGCACTACTGTATAGCTCTGTGTAAATAATCATTCTGTACATTCGATAATCTTTAATCCTACAACTGTTTACAACTTGCATAGTTCCCATTTCTGTATAGCTGTATATCCCAGATTCTGTAAAGCTATTTATTTCATATTCTGTATAGTTTTTCATATTTATATCCTGTTCATATCCTGTACATAGCTTGTACTCACTACAGCCTGTACATACTTATAGTTATAGAATATTCACAACATACTTCATACCGTGTACATTATAACATACCATAATAGACCCATTTCTGTAATATACTCACATATCTATATTATTGCTAATATATATTGTAATATATCTATATCACTAAAGCACTTCTGGATGGATGCAAACTGCATTTCGTTGCCCTGTACCTGTGCATGTGCAATGACAATAAAGTTGAATTCTATTCTATTCTATTCTATTCTATTCTATTCTATTAACATGATTGGGGAGATTAAAATTAATGATATATTTTGATGTGGTTCAGCCACAACTCTACTAAAACCTCAGCCAGTAATAGGTAGGCCAACTTTTGGACCGTCCAGTTGTCTGTATGACTGCCGCAGTACGTACATGAGGAGCTGTAAAGAGAAGCAGATGCTCTGTTTATATTCTAAAAATGTTTTAAGGTTGTTTCAAAGATTCTGCACTGCAGCTTTAAATGTTTTCCAAAAGCACACATACACTTATCAGTGTTTCTCAAACTTTTTACAGTGTGTACCACCTGATAAAAATGTCAAGCTCTCCCAAGGACCACCATGAAAACATGAAAGTCATAAATCTTACAACACAAAATTAGTATTATTAAATTAGTAAAATTAGTGTCTGCAGTAAAGATTTTTTCATACATTTTATACATTCTACCACAGGCAAAGTTACCTCCATTTTTATAGTTCTTTTTTAAATTAATATTTTGTAATAATTTATTTGTAAATTGTTTTGGGAGTGTTTTTGTATGTATCCAAAAAATCCACTCAGTTTACTTCTTACTCACTATGAGCATCGTTCATTATTCTCCCCCAGTAATTAAGGTTAGGATATGTATTTTTTTATTCCAATCCATTCTTCTTTTGCAGCATTTAAATAACCTTTATCAGATTTGATGGTTTGGTTACAGACTTTTCAAAAAAGTGTTTTGTTTTTCTTTCACAAATGTGGGGATTAAATTGTGTTTAAATGTGCAAAACAGTGATGTCATGTTTTGTGACGAGGACCCAGGCACAGAGAGACTTGATGAATTTAAGAATCCCATGATTTAATAAAGAAATTTGCAGACTTGCACAGAGATGGTAAAATTATGATGACTGATAATGGAGATGAAGACAACAGACAATGAGGACAGGGAGGAACAGGGGTTTAAATGCACCAAGGAGACAGTCAGAGACAACTCGGGACAACTGGAGACATTTAAGGATGCAGGGACTGACAGAGACAGGGAAGATGTCTCATCGTGGCGTGTAAAGTTTATCTTGCTCTGGCTGGGCAGCTCTCTGTGTGCTCAGCACCCCCAAAGCTCTGATCCTAGAATCGCCCCTGCCAATACCAACTAGAATTGTAAATCTTAATATAAAATGAGTAACAGTAGGGTGGACATCAGGTAAGGCTGCACTTTTTGCAGTGATCTTGTATAGAAAAATATTTCGTGCGTATATAAAACAGGTCTGCGGCTCTGAACCGTAGTAAAGGGACCTCTGGCTAATATGTCGGGTTCTGTGTCGGGCTTGTGGCCGAAAACTAGCTTTACTTTGTTGTCTGGGTCAACCTTTCTAGCGAGAGACAGAGAGAGGCATTGAAAGAGCTTATTGCTTTGGAGGAAAACACAAACAGTGTACAGTCGAGTCTTAATAGCTTACTTACAACTGGGCTCGTCAGGCACTCTTCTTGGCTGCAGTGGTTATTATTATATTTACATGCTTCCATCTCCCGTTTCTGCTCGGTGACAACTCGTACTTTTCAACTCTCCTTTTTCTCCCTCCCTCGCGCTCACAGACACATAATGGGTATGGCAGTCCATTCTCCTTGCAGCACGGACTACACTGCCCATCAGGCTACATTTTTTAGGGCTATGCCTGTAACACTCTGCCTGTTGCCTTTATATTAAATAATTTTTTGAATAACAATTGAAAAAAATATTTCTTCACGTCATTATGCGGGCCGCAAGTAGGGGTGACATGGGCCGTGAAATTGAGACACAGGCATCAGAGCCTCTTAATGTGTGTTTTGTTTGGGTTTCCACCGGAGTGGAATTACCAGAAATAGAGAGGGCATAGCCTAACATATGAAACAGGAAAAGACCGCCGTGTAATCCCTTCATTTCAACAAAGTAACTGCTTTCTGTACATCACTCTTTTAAATGGCAACTGTAACAGAATACAGTTATATTTTTATTTTAACGTCGGTACTTGTATTCCGTTACTCCCCAACACTGGTCGTAGTGTAGTATTATTGTGTAGTATTTCTATTGAAAAGTTTCTTTGATTGTATTCTTTTTCATTTAGCTGTTTAACTTTGTTTTTCTTTCTATATATAACTATAGCTATCGATATTTATCTGCTTATACAGAGGCACTGTTTACTGGTGGAGTTTACTTTAAGTGTAATGTTTTGGGGATGATGCTTGATTGGTTTTAACTGTTTTGTTTTCTTCTTACCCACCTGTCTGAATGTAGTCCACCCCCACCACCCCACCCCTTTACCCCCCTCTAAGCTCTCTTATTTCAGGAGCCAAAACACATCTGAACTCTGGTCACAGCACTAGAACATTCTCCCATTTTCACCGTCTTCTGCTCCTCTCTGTCATCCTGCCGCTGTGGAGAGAGGTTGATCCATCATGCACACACACAGACACACACAAGCAATACATTCACACACACATACCACTATAAACACGCACACACAGGCAGACTCGCCCACAAGAATGTCATTCCAGGGATAGCTTGATCCATCACAGATGCTGTTACACACACAGATACGCACAGACAGACACACTCACACGCGGAGCACATGCCGAGTATGTGCACATACACATGTGTGCATCTCCCTGCCGCATCTCCCTGCCCACATGTATGTCATTCCAGCAGCTTTATCCATCACTCACACCCTTGCATGGTTGCTTTCAGACGCACACATACAAGTACCATGGATATTACTGAGTAATTGGACAGTCTGTTGGCAGGGGTTATGAGTCCTTAATGATTGTCAGATCTGTCACAGACCCAAGAGATTCATCTTTAGCTTAAATCAGCTGTCAAGAGAGCCCTCTTCAGTGTGATCAACCCGCTGGAATAATGTTATATAATTGTAACCACAAAAAATAAAAACAAAAACACAAAACTTCAACTACAGTATTTCATGCGTATTCTTTGACGAAGCCAAGAATGAAACACTATATTTTTACATTTTATTTATTACATTTTTTGTCTTTTCAAGCTTATTTCTTAAAGTTAAAATAATTCAATATGCAGTTAAAATTTAGAGGCAGGTTTGAATCGGGGAATGCAAACAGCACATCTGGACAAGCAGAAGCATTTTTGTGTACAAGAACATTGGCACACCCAAATTTAACAGCCAACTCAAGACACAAAGAAGCAGACGAGGACGTCGTCCAAACCTGTTGGGACTAAAATCATTTGGACTGACCTGACCTTTTAGATCAGACATTGGTTATTTGGTTACTGAGCAGACTCACGAACGTCTTTAGCTTTACCATGTTCTCTGTAACTGTCTCTGTAATTGCCCAGTGAAAGATTATGACCAGGCGTCTGAGTGTCAGACTATTTTTTTTCCTTCTAAATGCATGTTACTTCCTTTAAAAGCATTGAGACATTTAAAAGCATAATCTGTTGGAGGCCAGAGAGAAGGAGGAAGTCACATGTCCCGCTGCTTCCTCAAGGCTTGTCTCTCCCATTGCCACGAGGCCACTCACCCACTCTTTAAACGCTTCCCGCATACACACAAAACCCACCTATTTCATTTTTCATTTTCAGCTATTTTCTGGGGCTTTGCAGCAATATTGATATAAAAAGACTGCAGGCTCCTGAGCTCATGCTGGGATGGAAGGCACCCATCCATGGTGCAGTAGGGAGCTCAGTATTCGCCCCTCCCACACCCCCCTCCACAAAAAGACGATATTACAAGGCCCTTTTACCATGGCAATATAACAGAGTGGGGACAGAGAAGCAGACGTGCTGTTTAAATGTCTGTTGAAGCGTTGCAACTGTGTATGTGACAACATTCAGCCTGGCGATTTTGACTTCATGTAGAGTTGTTTTGATTGGCTGTCTAAACTGACACCCCTGCCATGGTCAATCACAATTTGTTTATGTAATCTTCACGAATATGGTGTATCGAAGGAGGGTACCCACTGGGAATATTGATGTGAAGTCAGTGATTTATTCTGCACTACAGCATGTAGCCTGCATGGATCGTGAGTTTTTATGCTACATAAAATTATTATGACACTAAAACTAGTACTTATTCAGTTTGATAGAGTACTTTTGCCTCATTTTTGGTTCATTAGAGGAGAAATGAAAAAGAAAAATCAGAGAGCAAGGGAATTCAACAAAGTGGTGAGAATCACACAAGCTCTTAAGCTCTCATAAAGAAATGTTTGAAAGTATGTTTAAAATACAAGTTACTCGCTTTTTAACCTATTAACCTAATTTACATAATATGCATGTCTTAGGAGGAGAAAGCCATATGCCATGTAGGCACAGGGAGAACATGCAAACCTCATGCACAAAGGAGCCACTGTGCCACCGTGGAGCTATTTATTTCATATATTTTATGCAAGTTATTTGAATGAGCTAGATACACTAAGGTGCCCCTTTCACACAAGTCATTCCAAAGTATTTACATTTGTTAACTGCTAAACCCACCCTGTGTTTTCAGTTTAGTCTACAGTTGAGGAATGGCCAATTGCACAAGTGATTTTTGTTGTACATTTTTTTCTTAGTGTTTTGGGAAACTTGGACTAATTAATATAGAATTCTAAAGTTCATTTGAGGGACAAAATGCAGAGTGGCCACAGTAAAAGTATTTGCCCATAGCTAAGAAAGTATTAACTGCCACATAAGTTAACCCAGAGTCTGAGCTTTATCCAAAAGGAGGCCTTTTCCTAAGGATAGAGATGTTGCCTCCAAACTCTAGTAAGCTAAAGGCTAGATCCAAAGAATAGGAACCTGATAGCTGAAAGCCCCGCCTCCCAGGTAGGTATTTCTTTTTTTTCTTTTTTTCTTTTTTTTTTACAAATCTCTACAAACTGCAAGTAAGTCTAGACACTCGGAGCCAACGTTATGCTGAACATGCGAAAAAAGCTCTTTTCAGTAGGTCTGTGCAGACGAAGTAGCAGCGAGTTACAGACAGCGGGCAATGAATGAGAAGCCAATCAGCAAGTGAAGAATTTAACTCCACTCTACTTCAGCTCTGCTCCACCAACTTTGCCAGACACTTAGTATGCAGTATGGGTGGATAATGCCACATTTAATCAACACCCAACATTCTGCCCTAACTCTGTCTTGTTTTCTCTCTTTCGTCTGGCATAATACCAGAAGTTAAACAGTAAAAGGAATGCCGTACTGCTGTTTTCTTGGGAAAATTACACCTCAAACAGTTAAACACCTTGTTTGAGGGCCATAAAATTTAATTCCAGGTTGGTCTCATGCCAGTGCTTCACATTTGAGGTTTTCTGCCATCAGCACAGCATCTGGTACCTACATGCCAAAATCCCACAGTTGGAAGTTGGAAGCTTTGAGCAAATCATACATTCAATTAACCTTTAATATGGGGAAATACAGACACTATGCAATTTATTTTACCATATAATATTCTGAAATTATAAGCGCATTAGTATTATGAGCACATGTCAGAAGTTAATCACATCAGTTTGCGGTGCTTATCTGCTTATCTGTAACACAGAAAGTCTGTCTTAGACCAACTTTAAAGTTACACCATTCACTTCCACCAAAGAGTCAGAACTGTCATGTTTTTCCCCTTTTTGAAAGTCAGTGTGATCTGAAATCATAATTATATTAACTTTATGGTTTGTATTTTGAGTAAGTTCAATAATTTAGACTGCTATGATGATAAGATTAAGCAAATAAACTCTTTGGATTTTCAGAAGAGATATTTTGAAAGCAAGACAGCTCCCAACATTAGATATTGGGCCAAACATGCTCTTTTTACAATTAAGAGCGTTTCCATATAGAGTATACGTTTCCCAGCAGTGTAATAATTACCTTACATCAAACTGTGCACATAGTCTTTTAAAACAAAGTGTGAAAGAAATCAGTGTGACTTGATTGTTCCTTACAGAATGGAAATAAAATGGTATTTCCATGCTCCATTCGCACTACTTCAGCATTGTCAGGAACAATGAAATCAGCTGCTGTGATGACCTCCTCTTGCTATTCCTGAAGTATTTTGTTCTATTTCCTCTGCGACTCGAGCCAGCAGAAGGAATGTCCTATTTCCTCCATGGTGGGGGATTGGTGCAGCTTGAGGGAATCCGGGTTATTGTCAACTACTTACAAAAAGATCCATGGGGGTGTGAATGGTGAAAAATACTATCCTCATATTTTACCAGAACTTAGTCAAGTCAGGTAAAAAAAATTGTGAAATAGATAAGCCTGTACAGCTTTACTTGAAATGCAAATTGTCTCATGCCGACTGTATTAGTACACTGTGTTTAATATATTTGGCCACTGTATAAACAGTCAGAAAAACGTTATTTTGACCCGGTGTAGCTGCTAGTTATATAGTAATAGTAAAGTTAGTGGTTAATTTCATTTGACACCAATACTGAAATTGCACCACTTCACAACGGAAATAATTATTTTTACAGTCTGATGAATAAAATTGCTTTGGTCTCTGTAGCTATTTTTCACTTAAATGACATGCCAGGACTAGACAACCTGACTGTGTTTCAAGTGTAGTGTTTATTTTCATGAAATTATATGAATAATTAATGGTCAACAATCAGTTCAGTTGAATTCACTTGTATTTATATAGGACCAAATCCCAACAACAGTTGCCTCAGAGTATTTTATATGTTAAGGTAAAGACCCTACACTATCACAGAAAACCCCAACAATCAGATGGCCACCTATGAGCAAGCACTTTGGCGACAGTGAGAAGGAAAAGCTCAATTTTAACAGGGAGACCTGCTGCAAGACCAGGTGATGAGAGGAGCAGCCATCTGCCACGACTTGTTGGGGTTAGACAGAACAACAACACGCTGTGGAAGAGAGCCAGAGATTACTAATAACAAATGATTAAATGCAGAGTGATGTATGAAAAAGGTGAGTGAAGAAGAAAAACTCATCGTGGGAAGCCCCCCCTAGCAGGCTAGCCCTTAGCAGGCTAGCCCCTACCATGTACATAATGTAACGTACAAAACTGTCACCGGCGCTTCAAAAGTGATTCCCCTAAAGTACAAACCACAAGCATACAATAGTAGATACTGCCCCTGTGACAAACCTGTGTATTCTTAAGAAGCTGAGTAAGGTACTTTTTTCAGTCAAAGTGTACGTGTTAGTTAGTAGGGTGATGGCACTGGCTCATATTGAGAAGGTCTTGGCCTTGAATCTGTCAGCTGGCTGTGCCTTTTGTGGCATTTGTGTGGAGTTTGCATGCTCTCGGCGTGTTTGCATGGGTTTTTGCTGCGTACTGGTACTCAAAAGTTTAAATACATTTCTGTTAGGTAAATTTGTGATTCTAAATTTTACCAAAGGTGTAATTTTGAGCATGAATAAAATTTCTCTTTTCCAGCCCTGTGATAAAATGTTTACCTGTTCAGGGTGTACTGAGCCATCTAAAGCTGGGCATACACTGTGCGACTATATTTTGCCTTAATCATGTGTCGTGCATCGTGTAGTATACATGAGGTAATGAGAAGCGATTAACGCCTCACGACCAACTCCCGATCAACAATTGTATGGTCACAAGAAAATCAAACGTGTTTGAAATTCTGGTCGCCCCTTGTGAGGTTAGCGCACCGTTGAAGAAGTGCCACTGGCCGATTTAACGCAACCTCTCACACTGTGCATGCGCAAACACAGAAATGGAAGTGAAAAAGACGGAGCAGCATGCCAGTGCAGCGTGTGTGCAGTTGTGTATGGACGCACAGTGTGAGCACTCAGGTCACATCGGAGCATCAGGCTGTATAGTGTGAGAACATGCCTTGTGACCTATGAACTTCTTACCCCTGCGATTCAGTTGTACAGTTTGAGCAGGAGCTGAATAACGCGACTGAAAAAATCGCACAGTGTATGCCCTGCTTAAAGTTAGTTGGGATATGCTCCAGCCCACCTTGTGACCCTGAAATTGGAATGGTTAAGACAACGGATGGATAGTAGAATACTTACTACCCATTCCCATACCTATATCGCGATGAATGACAGAATTCAACGTTTTTAACAGAAACTTGATATTGCTTTGAAGACTGGTTGTGCTCCTCTTTCATGTGTTTTTTTTTTTAACTCTTTGCTGTTAGGGAAGATTTTCTCGTTTTGCTCATGCCCAGTACTTTAATGTAGGCGCACTTAGGAAGGGACGAGTTGAAGCTCGCATGTGAAAATTGCATGTTTAGAAAAAAACGTTTGAAAGTCCCCGTGGCAATCAAAGCTACTTGTTCTCAATGACATTCTTTCTTTTTTTTAATTTTTAGTTTTGTGCAGGAAATGGAGAGCCATGAGGGGGCGTGGGTGAAAACTGTACACACATTCTGCAGACTCTGTCACTTGGGACCCAGGCTTGTCTCATCACAGCTGTTCCACGCCCACATATGGACACAGAGCAAGGAATATAAAGTATTCAAGCCGGCTATAGCAAACTTTGGCAAAGTTCTCGGCCATGTGTTGCTGAAACTAGAGAGGGGCATCTGCGTCTGAGAGCATTTCTCATGCACATACATGAGAAACGAAATAAATATACGCATTAATAATGAAACATACATTTGGTTTATACAGAAATGGTGGGTGGGGAATAGAAGAGTCTAGAAATTTCAGAGCACAGTTGTTTGTGTCAAATGTCAAAATTTCAGCAATACAATGAAAAGAAGCCCAAATGATCATAATGAAATGCACAGTTACATTTTGATGTGTGTGTGGTGTTTTTTTATTTGTGGCTTATTCCATTGAGAACAACCTCCACAGATTTGAGCACAACATGCTGTATAAATAGAAAAAAAAAGGTTAAAGCTGAATTTTCAGGCAGCTGATGTCAAAATCCAGTCACTCTGTAGCATTCTTGGCTGACAGAAAAGCAGTAGGCTTAGAATCTAAAGTCAAGTAGCGCCGAATTGTCTGTGCTCTATCCAGGTCTATATAGACCTCACAATAATTGTCAAGACCACAAATAGAATTGTGATTTAGTCAAACTGTACAGCTGGTGAAGTGAGCAACTAATTTTCATTTTATCTTCAGGGGCACTGTCAAAAAGCTCTCCATATTCATCCCAAAGTACTGAGTCAGTAAGTACTACCAATCAGCAGGCATTGTGCTTCCCATGCACCCCCGGGGCCCACCTATCAGTCTCATTTGTGGGAGCAACTGGGGTAGTTCAAAGATGAGTGCCTGTGCCGGTCCTGTAAGAGTGGCGTGTTTCTCTGAAGACAGCAGTCTCCTACTTAACGTTGCTGGGGAAAAGATATGGAACAGCATTTTTTTAAATTCCTGTTTTAGAAATTCAGTTGGCACTTTTTTTTTCTCCAGGTTCTAAAGTGGTTTACAAGGATTACCATAACGGCTGATGTCTAACACGGTGCGGTCTCGGGAAATAATCAAAACACTTGAGATACAGCACACATGCATACATCACTGCCAAATGTTATGTTAATATTCATATTTAAACTGCTTCGAAACGGAGCTCCCAATTATACACACGCACGCAAGCAATGCTATTAAAAGTCAGCTCTTTGTGTTTTTCTGTTTTCTTAAATTGAAGTGACTATAAAGCAAAAAATTAAAAACTGATGACAATGGGGTTGGATATATTAAATAGAAAGTAAGTACTTATTTTACTCAGTAAATGTGCAGTATAATAGTCTGATCTCAGTCTTATGGGGTGTCCTTGTATGCAGTAGATAGTCCCTACCAAAGAAACGACCACTGGTGAGAATTATCAGCACCCAAAGTTCACTGAATTCTGTGAGGAGCACGAATTGTTAAAAACCTTAAGGTGTTCACCACGAACAGGTGAACGAGTCCACGGTGAACCGTTACACCACCAAGACTACCTACATGGTTAGCACCCTGAAGAAAATGTTGTGACTATGCGAAATATAAGTAAAATTGGATTGATGTGCATTACAATAAGCACTGTACAAGTGAACAATAGAGCAACAGAACACGATGTATTTGTCTGATGAATCATGCTGCTTTTTACATCTAGTTGATATACGTGTATACGTGTGCATCCCATAACTGTGGAAGAGACAACAACAGGATGCAATATGGAGAAAAAAAAGCAGTCAGTGGAGTCGGTGTGACCAGCTGGGCACAGTGTTGCTTGGAAACCTTGGGTCCTGGCAGTGTTGCAGATTAAATACAATGCTATATGCAATGCTATACTTTTATGGCAGTGATTTCTTTCAAAAGCGATAAAGCACCAGTGGAGAAAAAAAAAACTGTTTAAGAATTAAGCTGCAGACTTAGCTTTTAATTCTCAATTTTCAATACAGTTGGGAATCTGCGGGATTTGCAGGACAAACAATAAAGATCCATAAATGATCCTAAGGATCTCTGCTCAATGCACGTTCATGTGTCTTGTAGCGCTTGTGTCAGTCAGACATCACTTCTCACTTTCTTTTACTTTTCTGCGTTTTGTTCACACTAATATAACTATACCTACAGTGTGGATACAGAGGTAGTAATGAAGCTGCTGCTCTGCAAAGATGCAGCTCGAGCTATGCTTTCTATCTAGATATGGCCTAAATCCTCAGGCCTAATCCGAGTTTACTGAGGATGTATAAGATGATTCCCACACACTTGTAAAACTGTTCAGAAAAGCCAAGCTTGGAGGCTCTGTGAAAAGCCATACATAGCCAATATAGAGCTACTGGTGGTGTTGCAGAGATTTTATAACCAACATGGTGGAGGAAATTGTGAAAGGGAAAAAAGAAGCTCAAATCCTGGATCATATCTAAAGCCTGAACATGTGTGTGTGTGTTTACATGTCAAATGAATGTATACTCTACTTTAATGCTGTTATGCATTAAATAAAAGGCTTTTTTATTGGTAGTCACACACACACCCACACACACACTCACATTTTTAGTCTAGGACTGCCTCTGTGACTCTCCCAGACGTGTAGACTATGGAGGTTAAGTGGAGCTCAGAGGGAGAACCCAGCTGTGATGAGGAACCGCAAATCCCATAAGCCACCAGTTTCAGGGCAGGTTGGCACCACAGGAAGCTTTGATAGGAGATGTGGCGAGAGTGGCTCTATGTCAACCATAAGGGAATATTGGATGTGAGGAAAGAGGAATGTCTTGGCTGGCCTAGCTGACGTGAGAAGAATACTGTATTGTCTTGTTTGGAACAAACTGAGTGCTTTGCACAGCAGAGAGTGCACGCAGTGACATTTCACTCTGAAATATGAAAATGTCTGAAATTCTTTGGCGCTGAGCTAATTCAGAGTAATGTACCCTACCTCATGTAATTTTTTAGACAGCTTTCTGTTCTCTGCAATCAAGACATCAATTGATTTGTAACAGAAGAGTGCGAGGCTGCTTGTTTGTTGTTGGTGCTCAGTGATTTAATTAAGAAATATGCAACTAAGCATATTCTTAACTGATTATCATAACCTCCGTTTAATCAGTTAATGGCACTGAGATTAAGACCTCTTTTGTAAGAGAGATCCAGATACAGGAAAGGATTCAGAACGAAGCAAAAACCAGAGATGATCAACAATGTCATAAATTTTACCTTCTGTCTTTTTTAATAAAATAGGCTGTAGGAAACAATCAGTATCCTCGAATGACTTTTATGTAAGTGTTAATATTACGGAATCGGAAGATTACAGCTACTGATAATACAGGTAGAAAACATCAGTTCTGTAGCATAAACACTACTTTTTTAATAATTCATGATGATACTAAAGTACTAATAAAACTCGTCAATTAAAATTCTTTCATTTGAAAAAATAAAATAAAACTATTTTGTCTTTATAGCCCTGATCTGATCTTTACAAAGTTAACCGCATGACGCTATCTGACATTTTTGTGGGCTATTGAGGAGCTATCCTCATAATGAAATTTGTTTCAGTTTACATTCAGACAAATCAATTCTTTCATCACTTGTTGATGTGATGGATCCATTGACCATCACTTTGAATGCAAAGCAGCCCAAGACTTAGTGGTGTCCAGAGATAGCTATGGCTGACCAGATAGCAGAGAAAGCTTTTCGTCCATGAAAAGCTCCTGACAAAGGCACTCTCTTTGTATACAAATGCAGAATTTTCCAGTTAATTCCTGTTGCTCTGGATCAAGATTCATTTCTCTGCAGACTGATAGAGTGAAGAATGAGTTCAGACCAAAGCTGAGAGGCATGACTGTCTGAGCTTTGTATTTGAACACCAAACAGCACAGCAGGGGACACAATTTCCAGCCTGCAGGCAAGGAGGCTAATCTCCCAATTAGCTATTAAATGTGCTCATTAAAAACAGCAAAGGCAAATGTCCTGGAATAATGTGCAAACACAAAAACAAAAGATGTCTTTCTCATACATTCTTTGAGGAAATATTACTACTGTATATGCAATTTTTTAAGTAGCTGTTTGCACTTAGCACAAGCACTGTACCATGGCTGTGTATCATTTTACAGGCCACCCTTGGCTCCTGTGGTGCTGAGTATTTTACTTGAGTGGGTAGGCTGTTTGATTCTTGAACTATAACTAAAATGACTCTTGCCCACCATCATGGAAAAGTATCAATGTATTACATAAAGTATTTTGTTGAGAATGCAGAAATTGCACATTCTACCTCTCATTGGTCAATTTAAAAAGGTATTTTGCCTTGGGAGAGTGCTATGATATGCTACCTTTGCGGAACATTTACATAATAATCACTGTAAAATCACTTTTAACCATTTGAGGCTCAAACACTTGACATATAAGAGAGATAAAGTTTAAGCAGAATAGCAGAAAAAAGTCAACTTCACTATCGAGCAGGTCCAAGAATACACAATGGCTCCAGGATTTCCAATTTCCAATCTTTAAATGTTACTTTAACACTTTCCAAGAAATGCTGTGAACGAGAAAAAATGTTCCCACAGTTTAACACGTTTTGACAAATTACAAGAGAGAAATTATACTATTAAAGAGTTTTAAACATAAAGTAGCAGACAAGTTTAAAGAGTCCATTCATAGGAAACCAAAAAGTATAGTCTTTTTTTAATTAAAGGCAATTAATATTTAAAACCCCTACATATTTAACTCATTGCCTCATTCAGTCTACAGGGATGAATTTGAAATGCTAGTAACTAATCTGATATTTGAGCTATATGACATACCCATGTGGTAACTGTCTACTTTAGACCATTAGTGTATTAAAGAAACCACTCCCATGATTTTGTCATTTTGGGGTTAAAAGTAAAATGTACTGAAAGACTGAAGTTTCAGGTTGATATCAGACTATCTTGTGGGGCAGCTGAGGACATAAATGGAGCTGAAAATCAAGGGAAAACAAACATCAAGAGAGACAGCTGGACATTAGAGGGATGCACATAAATCCTGGTCCAGATTTGATTATTAGGAAGAGGACAAATTCAATTTAACTGTACTTTTGTGTCTGTTTTGAATACTGTTTGTGTCTGTCTGCTCAAATCATGTCCCTGTCATATGATGATATGTCTACAGCAGAAGGGCATATCATTTAGCTTTGATAAATACTAGACGTACAGCACAAAAAGGTACAACTAGAATATGTGTCACAAAATATTGTCACAATAAGCAGTTCTACCAGCTTTTTCCGGATGGTTTTATTTCCCCTGACAACCTTAATTATTAGGTTATTATTATTATTATTATTATTATTATTATTATTATTATTATTATTATTATTATTAGAAACTGAACCAAATAATGAACCTAATAATCAAGTGCACCAGAATTAAATTTTCCCATGATGAATTTAGGCATGCTTCAAGCTCTTGGGAGCAATCGGACCAAAGTAAGAATTGTAGGTCACATGATACTGTTGGATCCAAATGTCAGTTAATTCCCCCAGTTTTCTGTCAGAGGCATGTGACAAGAGCCTTAAATCCTCTGGGTTTAAATAACCAAGGCAAGAACCCTGATCTTGACCTGGCTGAAATGCTTTGCCAGGACTTGAAGAGGGTTTTGATTTATAAGCATCCCATAAGTATTGTTGACCTATAAAAGTTTAGAGTGAAGTGGTCCAAAATGCATCATCCTTAATCTTATAAGTAACCATAAGAAATAAATAATAGAAGCTGTTGTTTCTCAAGAATGTTATAGCCACTAACCTCAAAGGATTCACTTCAATTCCAGCCTTCTCTTTAGGTAATTAGTGTTCTTAACAGAGGGATAAAAAGCACAACTTTTATACATTACCAAGTCAGACTGTCTTTGTTTATGACTGTTAATAAATGATAAAGGTCATTCCAAACCCTGAGTATGCTAAATGTTTTGTTCTTTTGTGCCGCTGTACATATTGTTTAAATCACGCTGATCATAATGAGAACATGGTAAAAGGGTAAACATGCACTTTGCACTGAAAAGGATCCTCAGCCTGCAGAGGGGTTTGTTCTAAATTCCATCTAAAATTGTGGTTTTCATTCACACGACCGAGTATTGTCATTAAATTCAACAGCTGTCTGTCTTTATTACAATCCAGCAGGCAATCTGCACTGGAAATTATTTTCCCAGTCACACAGCAGATTTTATTGAATTTGTCAATTGAGGCAATTATTACATTTTCCCTGACGGTCCATCACAGATAATATGAGCTCTCTGTGTTACTTAAGATGAAACTTATAAATGTAGGACAATCATACCATGAAAGTGACATGACAATGGCAATAATGTGAAAGAGAGGGAGGCGGCCTGTTATAAAGAACAAAAACACTATGAAAATAAAAGCTGTCTTGACTCTTTAATTTAAGGGCTTTCTCTTGCTTGTCATGACCCTGCCTCAAGCAGCTTGGGGTCAACCTGAAGTCAGGCTCATAAACCATAAAGGTTGGTGCTGGCCGGCGGGCCATTGGAGGAGCTGACCCTACAGTCACAGTCAACCAGGTGAAAGAGAAACAAAGAAACACCAAAAATGACAAGGTGATTCAGTCCCGCCTTTGTTGCAGTCACGTCAAGCCTTTTTTTAAAGTCAGATTGACGGCATTTACCTTCCTGTGCCTGACATGTCTATCATTCTGCCGTCAATTCCAAATCCAATTTTGCAACACTGCCATAACTGGGGACTTTTCCTCACACTGTCAGTGACAGAGCATTCAAAACCTTGTCTCTGTGTTTGCCCTGAAATAAGTGTTTCTGACTGGCACTTTGTGCGGCTGAATAGCCTGTCTGAGTAACTCTACTCTGTTTGATGTGTAAAACAGCTGTTAACCCCACATTTCTCAAATTACATAGCAGTAAGGTAATTGATAAGAGCGACAAAGAGTGTGATTGTGGTTTGCGTGTTTTCAGGTGTATCTGAAAAGGTCACGAAACAATAAGTGTTTGTGTGTTGATGTTCTTAAGTTGTAAATGGAATTTGTTACTTAGTGTAAGTTAGCAGCCTCTGGGTGTTTTAGATAATTTAATTAGCAATTATTACATTTATTTAAAATACTTTCATTACTTTTAAATAACTACAAGGGGGGAAATAGCATTCTCTTTAACAAACTCTGAAAACATAGAGCAACATTAGCATTTATTTGTAACTGTTATTGCATATTTGCTCCTCTTTTAACAAACACATTTTGTTAAAATGTGTGACTCTTAAAGTTCTTAATGGCTCTGCCTTGTTCAACAGCTTTTTGCTCACTTCTGTTTGCTTCATGGTGTGCAGACTGTGTACAGAGGGACTGCAGAGGTTTTTGTCCTGTGTGCTTACTCCAGCCCGAAGCAAGATTAATAACTCAGAAACAGAATCACACAGAAAATTTAACATAAAGCACACCATCCAGAATAAGCTACAAAGCATTTCACTTTAATGTTTACAAGCAATAAACTTTACACAGAAATATTATTTAGAGAATATTGGTTTGAAGCAAAGATCTTGTTCGTCTCTTCACAATAAATGAAGATTTTTGTTATTTTTTTTAAATCAAGAAAGTGACTAGACCTGCTGGGGTGTACTCCACCTCAGATAGGCTCCAGTCCAAGCCACATTCACTAAAAAGCACAATTCTGTATGCTGTATGTTATACATTGTTAAAAAGCAACAACACTGAGAGGATAAACGTTACGTCTCTGGACAAAAATCCTCTGCCAGAGCCGAGCCACCTGAAGAATGTTCTGTATGTCTCGACATAGTTTTTACATGCAAACATCATCAGAAATGCTGCAAATATCACGTTTTAGGACAAACAGCTGACGAATGAGGTGGATGTAGGAGCTTCCGAAAATTCCAAAATGTGTTAAAAATGGCAAAGGCAAAATAAAGTGTTTTTTATTATACTTTTTGTGTCCTTTATAGGATAACTGCTTTTATAAATCGCTTGTGGGGATTTAAAAACTCTAATGTACTTTGAATATTTTATAATCATAGATTAACAGTTAAAGCTATGAACTGTCGAAAGAAGAGCATGTTTGTCTCCTTGTTGCTGCCAGTTTGTCTGTGCTTTTGCTTAGGGAGTATGCATACATGTGCATATTGTTTAAATACTGCATGTTTTCGCAAGTATTCCTTTTATTTATTGTGTGTGTGTGACAGAAAGAAAGTTTGTGTGTATGTGTGTGTGTCTATGTTTACTGACATTTACATCCACACCTGAAAACTTTGGAGAAACAGTAGTCTACACTGCTGCGGTGCTGGATGTAACCTTTGGCCCTGTCTGACGGCTGATTCAGTTGACGGTGAATTGTTGACCTCATCAGGTGAAACCTGTGACTGAAACTTGTCAGCACACCTGTGATCTTAAAACCTAAGGCAGGAAAAAAGCCACGATTAAGCCAAAAAGGAGTTGTGCAAAACTTTTTTTATCCTTATTTATTTGTCCTTTCCATTCTACAGATTCCTTATATATCCATATCCCAAATGTATTCGTACATACACCTTTTAGAGTCGGTTTTTACTTGTAGAGTATTATATGCAGGATGCTATCACCAATAAGAAGGTGTTTTGAAATCGTGAAACACAGTACAGTTGCTAAATTATTAGCAAGTTAGCACCTGCAATAGTCTGTCCAGGATGTACCTGGCCTCCTGCCGCCTGGCAACCTTCAACTGGATAAGTGGAAGAAAATGGGATGGATATAATCAGACTATTTCATCAGTGGTCATGAAAGTGTGTTTGTCCCTCAAGTAGAATCCCATTTGCAAAAAAAGCTGGAACACTGTGAAATATAAATAAAAACAGAATGCAATGATTTCTGAATCTCATAATCCCATATTTTATTTATAATAGAACATAAAAAACACATCAAATCTTTAACGTGAGAAAATGTACCATTTTAAGAAAACAAATTAGCTCATTTTGGGTTTGATAGCAGGAACACATCGCAAAAATGTTAACATAAGGCCACATTTACCACTGTGTAGATTCCCTTTTCTTTTAACAACTGTGTGCAAGTCTTGGAACAGAGGAGACCACTTGCCGTACTTTGTTGTCCCATTCCTGTTGGATATAGTGTTCTACCTGCTCAACAGTTCTGAGTCTTTTTTGTTGTAATTTTCAGTTCGTGATGTACCAAATGTTTTCAAGGGATGTTAGGTTCAGTTCAGCAGTCTTCTACTACAAAGCCACGCTGTTGTAATAGATCCAGTATGTGATTTTGTAATTGACTTTCTGAAACATGAAAGTCTTCCCTAGAAAAAAGATGTAATCTGGATGGGAGCATGCTGTGTGTGGCACTACAACCTTTATTTACTGTTTAGTGTTGATGGTGTCTTTCCAGTAGCTGTATTTCCATAGACACTAATGCACCCTCATACCATCAGAGATGCAGGCATTTAAAGTGAGCACTTATAGCAAGCTAGATGGTCCATTTTCTCTTTAATTCAGAGGACACGGAATCCACATTTTCCGAAAAGCACTTGAAATTTGATCGCAGAAGAGTTTTCCACTTTGTGTCTCAGTCCACTTTAAATGAGCTTTGGCCCAGAGATGGTGGCAACGTTTCTCGATCGTGTTCACATGCAGTATGGCTTTGTATGATAGAGCTTTAACTTACATTTGTGGCTGGCATGGCAAATTGTGTTCTCAGACAATGATTTCTGGAAGTGTCACTGAGCCCATGCAGTGATTTCCATGACTGAATCATGTCTGTTTTCAATGCAGTACCACCGGAAGTCCCGAAGATCACGTACCCGATACTGATTTCTGACTTTGTCCCTTGCACAGAGGTTTCTCCAGGTTCTGTAAATCTTTAGATGATTACATGTCCTTGAGTTAATGAGATATTTTTAAAAATTCACAATTTTTAGGAACATTCAAAAAACGCTCAGTAATTTGTAGATGCAGTTTTTTGAAGACTCAGCTGAACCACTGACCAACTTTACTTCTTTGCCTCTGTAAGATGCTTTTTTTATACTCAGTCTCTTACTGACCTGCTGGCAGTTAACACAGTTGGAAAATGAAATTGGAAATAAGTGCAAATCCGTACCAAAAAACTGTAAAGTAGTTTAAATCACACATAAACATACCATACCCCTTCATGCTTTCCCTGAAAATCACACTTTTTCTTTTATTTTGGACATGCCGTATACAAAACTGCATGTTTCTTTTTTAAAACTGGCCTGAAAGCATTATAATGCAAAACATGAAGTTATTTTCTTGACCCAGTTAAACTAATGTGGGGCACTTAAGGTTATGAGATCCTTTGAAAAGAGCTACTTGGTTAAATTCTGGAAAATACACGACATCTGGAGGCAAAATACTAGCCGCTTCCACTGTTTTAGTCTATTACGCAAGATCAAAAATACAGTTACAACACCATTTTTTTCTCTTTCTCTGACTCTTATAGTTGTAGGTATTGATTGGTTGAATATGCGAGAGCAGGAGAACAGCTGGTTCATGTTGTGCTCTGGCGTCAGGCCTACTCTCCCAGGATTGCGTACGTGGGTGTAAATCTTGGAGGAGATGTACTTTCCAAGTCTTGTATGACCCAGTCATGGTGGTGGGCCGGGCTTGGAGCTTTTAGTCCAGCAGTTGGAGACTGAAAACAGATGGGGTGAAGAGCCAAGTTTGAGTCTGGGGGGATTCATTTGATTTTATTTTCTTTTTCTCATGTCAAATTGGCTATGTTTTCCTGCTCTGGTTGTTTTTTCAGTAAAGCTCGTCTGCTGTCCATGCCTCTACTGTTTTCCACATTGACTCTCTTCTCCCCTTTAATTGCATTATCTGTTCAGTGTAACTCGTCTTCCTTTCTCACAGCTTGTACATTCTTATCCTGAGGAACCTTATGGTAAATGGTAAATGGCCTGTATTTGTATAGCGCTTTACTTGGTCCCTAAGGACCCCAAAGCGCTTTACATGTGCAGTCATCCACCCATTCGCACACACATTCGCACACAGGTGATGGCAAGCTACATTGTAGCCACAGCCACCCTGGGGCGCACTGACAGAGGTCATCTACTTTCTTCCACTCTTATTTCTCTTCAGTACTCACCTCCTCTATTCTTTCTGAACTCCCCTTCAGCCCCCACCCCCTACAATGTAGACTCAACTCCCACTCTCATAGACTCGTATTTAGTCCCTTCCTCCCCACCTTTTTTTATGTTTCTTCTGCTGTTCCTTCTTTCTTCCACTGCCAGTCCTTTCACCTCCCATGTCCCTCCTTTTTCCTCCTCTCATCTCTCTGCATCTCATTTGAAACCTCTGCCTTAATTCCTCCGTCCCTCCCACCTTATTCTCTGGCCTCCCTTCCTCACCCACTCCATCCTCTTGTAACAGCTTGTGGAATGACAGTATAACATATGAAGCCAATCATATCTGGGAGCGGCTCTGAAATATTTTCTATTTTCCTGGCCCCGCAAGGATTCTTTTTTTTTCCACTAGCTTCTCTGTTTTCTATTTTCTTGGGATCTTCTGTTACTAATGTTTGATGCTTGATTATGTCAGTTAGTAAGATTGCTATGCAATAAAGCCAGGTAAAGCGATGGCCACCTCCAACATAATAGGATCTCAATAAAGAGTGATTGTAATTTACTCACTTATCTCTTATAGAAAAAAAATCTAAGAATGCATTTAAATAAAAGTAGTTTATTTTATTTATACTCATTCTATCTTTTTTTTCTTCTGATTATTGTTACTGACGTGAGAAGCTGATTTTATGATTACATTTATGCCAGTCTTTTTGGCTACTGTTTAAACATCAACATTTAAACATAAAACACAAAGTACAGAATCTCATCTGATTTTTCTTTTCTGTTCTTAAAAACAAGCATCAAAAACATTTTTATTTTTATTCAGATTTTAGTTTATCATCTTCCAAACAGATTGTAACAGATCTCCCACTATGGTAGAAAATATTAATTTCTATGTTCATCTAGATAAACAGAAATTTTCACATATCTTAATCCTTTGTGCCATAGAGGAAGTCTTTGGCAAACTTAATAACATGACATCAATACTTGGTTAACACGAGTGCACACCGTGTAGTTTAGTAGCACCAGCAACCTGCTGTAGTCACTAACACACACTGAATGCACTCTGCACTCTTTGAGTCACACTTGGTAAAACTATTGTACTCAGCTGTTTGGGGAGACATTTACCTACATGTTATTTAGTTTAATCCCACAGAGAGAATACAGAGATTGCTGATTTTAGGTTTGTCATTGGATTATTAATAAGATCGGCCTTACTAGGCAATGTTAGCCACTCAAAATCTTTAAAATCTCAAAGTCTTCATGACTGACACTGAGTGTTATTATGCTTGCTGTGAACACAAACAGTTTGGGTCTTAAGTATTTTTTAAACTCAAAATAATAAATAAGTGTGAATCACAAACTTTTTAATATCCCTCAGTGGCATTTATTCTGCTGGTATATGAAAGTATTATCTGGGCCAGCTAGTGTATGTGCATGCTACAGTACCTTTTTAATGAGAGACCTGGGTTGCTGAACACTCAGCTTCCATATGCAACCCCCACCTCCCCGGCCCCCACCCCGTCTCCTTCTGTTTCTCTCTCCTGACAGGTCGTTGGATAGCAGGTCTTAATAGGGGTCCCTGTTGCCCAGCAATGCAGGCGCTTCATATCGGCACTACACTGTCTTTTCAAATTCATATCTCCCTCGGGTCCCGTGGGTGGCAGCTTTGGATGCAGCCTAATCAGAATTCTCCTTCTTGTGAGTCCACGTTGTGCAAAAGTGCCTGTGTCTGTGCGTGGGAAAGTGTGTGTGTGTGCTTGTATGGGATAAGTATAAGAGGATAGAGCTATCTTAAAGGTCTCACATGTGGGAGCCGAGACTCCTTTCAGAGATAATTCTTGCTATGTCGGGCAAGATTTCGTCTTGACAGAAAGGGCTGGGATCATACATTTAAGAGTGTGTGTGATAAGCAGGGGTGTGGTGGAGCAGCACTAGCAGAACCTGAGCTTTGTGAAACAAGTTTGTAGCCGTTTATTATAACCTTAAGCATTTTGCCACAGTTCATCAATCACTGTCATCCTGACACCTGAAAATGTTGGTCTGAGTCTTCTCTCACATGGTGTGGTTCATTAGAAGTGAGAAGGTAATCCAATCTTGCCGTAGTAGATGACCCCAAATTGAATTCCTTTAGGGATATTAGATGATTGCTGTTCACATCTGTCAGCCTGCAGTTCCAAGGTTTAAGAAGGCCAAAATTAATTGCAGTATGGACTGGTGCGCATACTAAGTGCTGTGGCGGTTTAGGATACCAACCATGAAGGTATCAAGAAGGCTGGTTGGTTAGCATGGTCTGCTTGATCCAGTCGATCCCTTTTACTTTACTTACGTTGCTTCTTTTATCGATGCTGTGGATGAATACTATGAACTTTAAAAAAAACAACATACAGTCTGGGTACCTCAAATTAAAATATGTTTTGACAAATTTAAGTCAAAAGTCCAGCATGCTGTAAAAGCATTTTCACCTAAATGACTATTTTAGGTAGCACTTTCTATTACAGCTCGGTAATAAAGTGGTAATAGTATGGTAACAAGGCAGAAACAATAACGCAATAATGGTATTACTACTCAATTACCTGTGGTAGTTTCTGTGTAATAAGGAGGAAACAGAGCTCCAAAATACAAAACTGCTTGTTTCTATTTAATAACATATTAATAACTTATTGTAGGCTGCACGCTGAGAAGGAAAAAAATGATATTGGATCCTTATTTTCAGTTCATATATATGCATACCTCCCCAGTATCATCATATTATATCCATATAGCAATTTGAACCAACCTACATAACTATTTTCCCTGAATTTAGAGCACAAGAACAGTCAAAATCGTGGCCATTTACTCATCTCCCTTTTCCTCTCCTGAACTTTTCAGTGGCTAATCGATGGGTGAGCAGCATTAAAGGAGATGTGTAAATGAGTCCAAACGACTGGGCATTCACAGGCCTCATTTCCCCACTGATTAGATCAGGATCTCCTCCCATACAATGATGTTTTCATTATTCTCCACTCCTCTCCTTCTCTTCCTCCCTTTTCTACTCTCCTTTTGTCCATTTGGTGAGAAAGCTATATCGCAACAGCTCTGCACACACCTTCATATACTGAATGAGCTGAATTACAGCTATTGATTATGTGCCTGACACGTAACCTTAAAACAAGTCTTGACCTTACAAGTCTGTGATTTACATAACAGATAGATTAGGTATATTTAGCTAAATGTGTTCACTTGGTCATTTTATGGGGATGTATCTGTGCTAATGAGACAAAAAGAAAGTGCCCAATTTCAATGGAGAAAAAATATGTCGTTTCTTTTTCTTCCTCTCTTTATATTTTATTTTCTTCATATGTTGCACTCAGTCTCACCCCTTCTATCTTTTTACCCAATTAAATGTCCCTTATTGGCATGAGTGTTATTATGTGCAGTCCTGCCAAACTGTCTGGTTTCCTTACCCAAGTCTCACAGTGTTAGCTCCTGGTACAGAATACATTTACCCGACTGTACAACAGAAATACTTGACATCCTCAGATATCTACCATCAGAAGCGACCCTGCTTGGTATAATGGTGAGATTGTTCCTGATTGCATTGATCTGAAACTATATTTAGCAGCCACAGTGTACAAAACATTTATCAGTGTCTGCAAGATGCTTTGCCTCTAAAGATCCCATCTAACCCCCCACCACACATTTAATTTAAAAAATATATATATTTTTCCAAGGAACATCACTGATGGTTGTTCAGTGTATATTTTGTAGCTTTGATGTTAGTTACTGTAGGAAACAGGGTAAATTCCAAAGAGTTCTTGTTCTACACTGTTTAAAAATTGATAGAGAAGATGAGAATGTTATAAAGAGAAACTGGCAGCTGGATTGTTATTAAATATCAAATAACAGCTTACTGCTCATATCATGATCTGTTCTTGTGTGTGTGTGTGTGTGTGTGTGTGTGTGTGTGTGTGTGTGTGTGTGTGTGTGTGTGTGTGTGTGTGTGTGTGTGTGTGTGTGTGTGTGTGTGTGTGTGCAAAAGGACATTCTGTTGCTAAGATTAAAGAAATGGCATTGCTCACATTTCTTCAGAGGTTTACATTGTCCCAAGTGGTTAATTCACTTCGCATCCCTTAAAAATCTAGAGTAAACATTAAATACTGAACATGATGTATTTTATATTTACTTTACGAAAATGGTACATTGATAAATAAATCTAGCCAATACGTGCGAACACATGCACCTAAATTACACATTAAATTGCAAAGACATACCAGCAGTAAGCAGATACAAAAGAGACACAATCACCCAGAGCAGTTTCATCTTACATAGAGGATTAGGACAATTAGTTTTGTGTGCATGGTAAGTTAGCATGATTAACCTAATATTAGTCTATTCACAAGAGTCATTTTGATGAAGATGTCACTTCGTATCTGCTTTGTTGCCTGGACTTCCGTCAGAGCTAAGCTTGTATATCTTAATTATTGATTTCAGCTGCTAATGAGTTCCAAAATATTATCTTTAAATACAATTTAAAAAATAATGATATATCAGTATTAGTATGATGAGTTTGTTGAATATGAAAACCGTAATTTTATATCTCATTTTCTATTTATTATTTTATTACTATAGATCCCATGTTATTTTTTTTCCCCATGTTATTTTTACTTTGGGACTTCACTTGTCCATTGTCCACTTTTTAAGGGCACAGTGCACATCATGCTGAGATATGTCAGTATCTTGGCATGAGTGTAATTATTTAGTAATCACCTTGTTAATATAAAAATACTATTTTATGTCTTTCAAATTGAGTCATCTTTGGCATTTTCCATTGATCTGATTTTTCAGATTTTCCAAAAATCTGAATTTTTTTTATTAATTTTTAATTTAATATGACCTGTTAGTAATACACTACAAGTTAATTGATAGCGTCCACATATGTGGACATCACATTTTGGGTTGTCTAGACCAAAATACAACCTGATATCCACTTACGAGGACATTATACTGCCACTGTTCTGTTGACATTTAAAATGAATGTCCTCATATGTGGATCTCATTTTTCTCAGAAACAAAAATCAGGTAAAAAACAAAAAAACCAGGTAATTCTTTCTTTTTACATTCTTCAGTTTTAACAGTCAGGGAACATATAAAGGTAGATTTACTGACACTGAGACAAAAACTAAAGGGAAGAAAGCAGGTGATAATAATCAAACACAATGAGACAGGAGGGGAAGTAAAAAAAAAAAGTGAAACACAGGAAAAAAAGTGACTTCCAAAATAAAACAGGAAGTGAGAAACCATAAATGGTTAACAGACACAGGGCAAAACTAAATATAATGGCATTGACACGGAAGAATAAAATAGGAAACACTGAATGAACAAATGAAACTGTAACACTAAGGACTCAATTTTAACTTAGGTCTCTAAATTATTCAAGAATAACTAAAAATCAAAAAACAAAACTATGATTGCCTAATGACCATTTACTCTCACTGTGCCATCATTCAGTCTAAGCCTCATTATAAACACACTTCTAGACCAAAGATTAAAGATATTTACAGCAAAGGGGTCTTCTATTGAAGTAAGTGTAGAGAACAACCAATAAATGCAGTGAGAAGTATAATGGAGCCCTCAGATAAACTTTCTTCTTAAAAGTCTCATTAAGGAATATTAAGTCACCTTAATGTATTTCACAACTGGATATTTGAATATAGGTAATGCAGTTTGTAAAGTGTCCTTTTATTACTGGTAATTATTACTTTTGTTCCAGTACAGTATAATACATTTAGCAGCTTAAGCAGCTGTTCGATAAATATTCAACTCAGTGTTGATATAATATGAACAACAAAATAATTTATCAACTGAAAAGAGCAGGTCTGCATTGTCGTATCAAAGAAACCCTGAGTAAAACATACTGAAAGGTTTTTCTTTGTCAGCTTGAAAGGACCTCTTAGACCTTGAATTTAGCAGATCAATTCAACATTTTATTGTACAATAGCTTAAAGCTACACTCGACACACATAACAAGCATCTATTCAGACATATAGAGGTAAGATTCCCAGTAGGATTTCATGCATTCTCTGAGTTGTTCTTGTGTTACACTGTTTTTTTTTTTTATAACTAAGAAGACCATTAGCTAAAACGATTTGACCTTCAAAGTTTGCAAGCATGATTGCACATATTACTTGGATATACACAACAGATACAAACTGTATTCATGCATTCTAGGTGAGGGAAAGATAGTGTGATGTCCTCCTATGAGAGCAGCGAGGAGTTGAGTTACATGCAGTTAAAGTGTCTCCTTGCTGCACAGCGTGTTCCTTAATGTTACTCCTGCCAACAATAAAGAACACAAAAGCCTGGTATGCTGAACTAGCACTTCTAGTTCCCCCTTTTCTCCTGTATTAAGGAAGAAAGTTCAAACCCAGACATGCACTAAAACATAACAAGAAAAGCTTGGAGTATACATGAGTACTTGGTATAACGGTGACTGCATGTACAATTCTAACAGGTTTTGTTCAATAACAATCTAGATACATTTTGCTAATTTTCATTAAATGTAACTGATGCAACATGAACATATTGTGCTTTTTTTCTTTGAATTTTGACAGTCCAAACAACACCTGAGATCCTGTAAGCACGAGCTAACGTCGCAGACACACTAAAGTAAAACTAGTGGGTGCTAGTGATTGCATTGAAATTTTGTGAATTCAGTGACCCACCTACTAATCCAGCAGCCAACTGGTCATCCAGTGGTTGAGTGTGCAACACCGTCATCCTCTGGGCGACCTGCTTTTCATCAAACGATGATTGTAAAGGTCGCTTGGTAGGAAGCAACCGCTCTCCAAACGATCAGTCCTACACGGAGAGATCGTAATCACTTTCAGACAAATTAGCAAAGGTTGGCAAATCTAATTTGTGAATGTAGACAGATGGGCAACACACTCATTGCATACAGTTTTAGTTGACAGAGGTCTCCAACCATTGTGTTCCTTAGTATGACAGTAGCCCAATTCAGTAAATTCTAGGCCAGCTACAGACAGAAAGAAATAGTAAGTAACTGTGATGTAGACATGCTGATGTAGACATTTGATGAAAATGAAAACCACACAGTATTTGTTACATGTCCCCATGGGTATTTTACAGAAATTTCTGGGAGACAGAAAAGGCTTATTAACCCTTCCTGTGATGTTTTAACTCTTAAAATGTACAATTGGTGAAGTAAGATTATTTCACTAACTGGAGATTTATGCTTCAGTGAGAAACCTGTCCAAATCAGGCCTTATTTGTGATTTGTATTTATTTATTTATTTGTGATTGTATTTGGTGGTTTGAGTATGGTTAACTATTTCTGTGTTGCTTTAGGAAATTTGAAGACAGCTCTTGATAAATTATCTTAAAATGTAAAATATCTGGCAGCAGGTTATAAAATCAATTTGAAAACAGCATGATTTATGACTTGTCCATCAATGAGTCAGCCAAACGCTTCTTCTGTCAATGAGTCCAAAGAATCTCAAGTGCAGTTTAAACTGCTGCAAGCTCAAAGCTCTTTCAAGTGATAAATGTGAAAAATCCTAGTTGAAACCAAAATCTCAACCTCTTTGAGAAGTCTTTATCACACAAAGGCAGTATTGATGACATCTAGTCCTTGAGCAAGATTAATTCAGATACCTTGGATGCTCTGCAGTGAATTGGATGTACACAATATTGAAGTGAGATGATGTTGCTATAGTAACAACTGAATCTTTCAGCCTCACTCACAATGTATTGTACTTAATGAACCTGACTAGACAGAATAAATCTCTCCATTGTTGAACACTGACGCTGACTTCTGAAGAGACCATGATAATGTCATGGAAATTAGCAGAGTGCTGTGGATGTGGACTTTGTACCTTTTTAATGTTGAGTGCTTATGCGATATGATACAGTGTGATGTGAGATACTTTACAATCCCCTTGGGAAAACTCATCTTAGACTCACAGCACTGTTGATCTGCAGCAATTGCACTGCAAAGAAGCAAAAAATCAATAATAGCTGTCAGTCAAAAAAAAAATGCATAAATTCTGACGTATCTGAACACCTACACAACAGATTGTTCATATTACCAATATATTCCTAAATTTACTCATTAAACTATACCCCTGAAGGTAACAGGGTGTTTAGAATTGGCAATGCAGATATTTTTTTAGTGAAGTGGCAGTTAAAAAAGTATAAATGAATAATTTAAGCAATAGAATAGACAATGAGGAACCAGAAGACACAAACCACAATCAGAAACACAAAAGCAAGTGACAAAAACATAGTTTATTAGCCTTATTATAATTGTAGTCTACTTTGGGAAAATGAAGAGCATTTTTGGATTACTTTTTTATTTTTTTGGGTGGGGGGGTTCTGTGTTTTACCGTAGCAGATGTAGCTAAGACTTGAAAAGCTACATGCTTTGCTAAATAAGTGCATACAAGAAATCCAATTGTATTGTTGGCATAAAGCTTATCATATTGCTACTTTATGCTGATATGTTACCTAAAGATAGAAAAACGTGTTCTTACCAAGCAACCTTTGTCAAGCAAAGTGCTTACTATTTAACACCAGAACCAAATTATCTGCTTGTAAAGATAATATATTGAATATATATTGGACCAATATTTAAGGAATCAATTTACTAGTGTGATTTAAAATACAACAAATATGATACCAGTACTTTCATTTCAGATGCTTTTAAATACAAGCAGAGTATGTATCTTCAGGCCTGGAGAACGGTGCCCCCCAGTGTGCAAACATTCACAAATAAACACACAGCAGTCACGCAGTGCACTCAGATATTATGAAACAACCACAGACAATATGACATTTGAATGGAATGGTTAGTGAGTTCAACTGAGACTCTCGTTTCAGGGCTTAGACTGTTAAGACTGCAAGTTCCATCATGCAAGGTCCATAAGTACAGTATAAGTCTTTATCTCAGTTATTTATCTCTCTCAGTATCGCTCTACCCCCCTCCCCGATATGACCTCATTCCTAGTCCTTGTCCATGTTTTTGTCACATTTCCTTTCAGTAAAGTTTCCCTGTTTTGTTCTTTACCTCTCCTCATTGTGTTTAGTGTGATATGTTCTGTATTTTCTCTGTCTTCAAACGAAATCAGAGCCCTAACATTAAACTAAAATTTCCTTATAACTCAGACCAGACTTTTTCTGCAGTACTTGGAAATCGATTCTTATTAGTATAGAAACGTGAAAAAACATGTACACACACACATAAACTCTCTGTCTTTCAGTCACTTTCCATTTCTTACCAACTCTAGTCAAAGCTGGCATGTGCAGCGCTCAACCCATTCACGCTTAGTCAGCTGAAAGTGCGGATGCATCGTCTGAACCAAAAAAGCCTCTCTGCATTCCTGTGGCATCATCTAAAGGAACATTTCAGTAAAAAATCAGTCGTGCCATCCTAATGAGATCAAGATGGATTATAACCTGCACTGTGCAGGGAGTTGCCAACTCCTGACACGACCAGCAATGTGCTAGGCTGCTGTTCCCTAAGATGTAAAAGGGCAACTTTTAATCCCATTTCCCCCCTCATAGAAAGGCATAATGAGTAATCGTGTTACCCATCAGCGCAGACTCTGTACTCGAGTTATGTGCATTACTGACAGTGAAAAATGGTCTGCCTGAAATTTAACCCAGCACTTACACTAAGGTGATACAGTATACTATATTCTTGTGTGTGTGTGTGTGTGTGTGTGTGTGTGTGTGTGTGTGCGTGCGTGCGTGCGTGCGCGTGCGTGCGTGTGTGTGTGTGTGTGTGTGTGTGACCAAGTGTGAGGAAAAAAGAGGAAGAAGAACTACTCATGGAAATTAGTTTACCACTGAATTTGTCCAACTCAGTTTAGTTATAGGACAGGACAGCACTGGGCTACACAAGTTGTAAGTTCATGAGCACTATCACAAGCTCTTACAAGCAAAAGTGCATTAGCGTGTTAGTGTTAGCATAATTAGACTCACAAAGATCACAAACAGTCATAAAGGCTTAAACTGTAATTTTTAAAGTTGACAAATTTTCTATAATGATACATAATGTCTAAATGCCCACAAATTGGCTTAAAAAGGTAGAATATGTTGAAAGATGATGTAGCCACTCCACTGTAAAATGAAAAAAATCCTGTACATTCAGTCTGTGCAGTTTCTGTGTGTGTGTGTGTGTGTGTGTGTGTGTGTGTGTGTGTGTGTGTGTGTGTGTGTGTGTGTGTGTGTGTGTGTGTGTGTGTGTGTGTTGTCATTTGGACGTGTGGCCTCACATCTTCAGCTCTCTTGGGTGCCATGGATGGCAGGGTCTCCTGGGCCATTCACAATCTGCCTCTGGCTTTCTGGGGGTGGTATTATTGGAGTCTCTCACCCTCATTTTTCAAATACGTTCTGTGACAAAAACACACAGAGACACTCATATTCTCTGTCTCTCTCTCTCATACACACCCTCACACTCTCCCTGTTTTGTCTTTTTGGTGCTGTGCATCATTTGGGTGTGCTTTGTTGCAGAAGCAGCAGTTAGAGACCCGTTCTTTTCTCTCTTTTTTTTCTCCCCCCGCATTAATCGATGATTTAGAATGATCAGTTAACCTAACCCTGATAGAAAGAAAGGAAAAAAAAAAAGAAAAACATTCAACTGCTCCCTTATTTTCCACCACAGCAGATAGATCAGGTATCGCTGCAGATAACTAGCCCTCATATTTATTCATCATGTTGCCATTCCATCATCCCAAACATGACATCCATGTGAAACTGTTAGCATGCAAGTCAGGTGAAAGCTGTAATCTTTGCACATCATTCAGGCAACAAGTGAACAGGGAATAAGTAAGAACAATGAAGTTTACTTTTTATTTATATTCTAGTCATGATCAAGTGACCATGGAAAATATTTTTTCCTTGTTTTTTGTTATTCCTTCCCTATAAATAAAGGCAAGAATTCACCGAAACCAGTAGATCAGCAATACGGATATTGACTGAAATGTGGTTTTGGAGAATTGCTACATCCATAACATTAATTGTTTGAATCAAGAGAACCAAGAGAAACATTGTGTATTGATCTTTTAATGGTCTCTAATGCAATCATTTTACTTGATCACATTGCAACCTTTGATACCACTGACCATACAATCTTACTTAATATGCTTAAGGATATGGCTGGTATCTCTGTGTTAAACTGATTTTCTTCGTAAGTGACAGGACTTTCTCTGTTAGATCACTTCTAACCTAACCCTAACCTGTGGAGTTCCACAAAGTTCAGTCTCGGGTCCATTACTATTTTCTTCCTATATACTTCTTTTAGGTGTGAAGTCAGGCTCTAACTCCTTTGTCTTGTTCCTGTTTCTTTGATTTAAGGAACCTTTCTAAATTGTGACACAAGGCATCCTCAGCTGAACTGGAAAAAATACTCATGCCTTTGTGTCATTGTGTTTTGATTATTGTAAGGCCCTGTTTAGCAGCTTGGACAAATCATTCCCCTCCACATTAGACAAAATTCTATAGCCAGACTATTTATACCTTGTATCAAGCACATCACTATAACTCCCATTTTATACTCTTTACGTTGGGTCCCAGTAGATTTTAGGATTTGCAGAGACATACAGCGCACAAAACAGCCAAGCTCTGGATTACATATCACAGCTTCTTACAAAATATACTGATGCTTGTTATCTTTGTTCACAGTCTCAGAATCTGTTAGTTGTTCTCTGTACACAAGTAAAGACTAAGGCGATAGAGCCTTTTCACTCTGTGGCACCAAGACTGTGGAACAGTCTACCATTACAACTACACTTAGTTGACTCTTTTATCATGTAGTTGACAATTTTGTTGAATTTCCATATTTTAAAAACTACCTGTTTATTTTATCGTGTCTTGTTGTGTCATTTGATTAGCTATTATGTTACTTAATGTTCTTATTTATTTTACTCTTTTTGTATACAAAAAGCTTAATAAATAAACTTTACTTACTTACTTACAGTGTTGGAAAATTTAATATCACTAATTAAAAAGCAAAAAGGGCATGCATACTTAAGATCAAAGTGTGTTTGTGCAATGTACATTCAGTTTTATTTGAACACTAACCGCAGTGAACAAACCAGCTCAAACTTCTGCATCCACACTTGGACAGAATTAGTCTGCTCTAGCTGCAACTCAAAAATGCTTGTCATACAGTTTCGAACAAGAATTATTAGGCAAACCTTTTTTTGTTTATTGCTACTGGCAACTCGTTCAGTCTGAGTCAGACGAATTTTGAAACATTAGTGAGATTAACCATCGTTAGCTGTGGTTTTGAAGATGCAACCTAAGCATTTTAACCAGCTTGTTTCGTTGGTGAGACACTGCATGCTTATATGGTAGCAAATTCATACAGTACCCAAGCCTTAAAGTAATCTGTGCTTTATCATCGGTTGTATTATAAATACAGCCATCAAAAAAACTTACTCAAATCTAATTTGTCATTGCTCTGAGCACTAAATATCAAATCTTGTTCATCTCCATTATATTTGAATGGAAGCAGAATCTCATGGTTAGCTGAAAAAAGGCTTTTGTGTAAACAATTTGAGTAAAGTGATCCTTAATTTAAAACCTATTAATAATCATTTTTAAAGCAATGTTATATGAGCTAATAAATACATCCAAGGACTAGATTTGATGGCTAAATTGAATGAATGATGGCAGAAAAAAGAAATGAGCACTTCCAAATTAAATATGATTTAATTAAAACTGAGTTATAGTACTAAATGTGCAGGTGTCTGCATTATCAGACTTGGATCCGACTGGTTTGTCTGACAAAATGTTTTGTACTTCAACAGACAGAATGTGATACGAAGGTAATGCCTTCAGGAAAATGCCTTCTTCAAAAGGAAAAATGAAAGAAAAACACCTCAATTTTGAAATAAATCATCTGATTCTGTCTTTATCGGCTCATTCAGTACACTGATGGAGTTAAAATCAAATATACTTCCAGTCTGTGAACACCATCAGATGACTCAGGGACAGATCATCAGTTGCAATAGTTTTCCATTCACCCTTGTTCCCTCCCTCCTTTTCTTCTGTTCTTCCCTGACTCCCTGCAGTCCAGTCATCCCTTCCAAATCCTGGTCCCAACATAACTTCCCCGGCACACTCATAAAGTACAATTAACTTCTATCCCTCTGTCTTATAAATATTCATTAGCGCCAGCGTGTTGTCATTTTGTTCAAAATGATTGCAATCGAATTAGCATAATTAAACATTATCTATGGTAATGCTGGTGGACGAGCAGCCCTGGCGAGACTCCCTAGCCATGTTTCGATGTGTGTCAGAGCTACAGAGAAGCATGATGGATAATACAATTATGTTTGGGAGACAATGGGAGCCCTGTTGTATTGTTATTAATGTGCTCTGTTAATACCATGAATAGGCATGTCTGCAAGATGGCAGAGGTGGGACCAAGTCATTGTTTTGCAAGTCTCAAGTAAGTCTCAAGTCTTTATCCTCAAGTCTCAAGTCAAGTCTCAAGTAATGTCAGGCAAGTCAGAGTCGAGTCTCAAGTCACTGGTGTAAAAGTCCGAGTCAAGTCACAAGTCTGAAACTTTGAATTTCAAGTCCTTTCGAGTCTTTAAAAAAAACAAACGAAAAAATAATGTTGCAGTTATGCTAAATGTAAATATTAGACCATGTAATTTTAAAATCTGTGTTTTTCTCAACACATACAAAATAGTGAACTTAGAAAATATACACAAATTGTGAAATTGCACCTCTTTAAAATGCAGCTCAATTAAACTTAGCTCCAAGAATAGTTTTCACCGACAGTTCTGAGATAAGCTGCATGTTATTCTTGGATGCGGTTGTAGGACCAGCTTTAAAATCGCATGACAAAAATATCATACACATTAAAAAAAACTGTATCACCAACGTAGCCTGGAAAACATTTGCTAGTTAGATGAAGTCAGCTATCTCATCTTAGCATATTTATATGCATATTTATAATTATACGGTTCTTGGAGTGAGTGCATACACTCATGAAGTTTAGTAACTTCCGGTCACTGCAACAAGCCCAGGTACAGTTTACCGACGGATGGGTGCAGGACCTTGAAATGCACCGTGTAGAACGAAAGACCATCGTACGTATCATAAGTTTACCAGTCTCACAAATCGTCTTCATAAATACACATTCGTTAACCGTTTATTAATAGGACCTTTGAGCTCAACGGTAATTAATTAGTAGTGGAAATAATTTCTGGTAGCATCACAGAAATGTAGCAGTGACAATAATATTGTATGCTGTAATCGTACTGGGCAATTAGTGATACAAAAAACCTGTTTTATCCTGTGAATAAAAGTATGTGTTTTTGTCAGTGTACCATAATAACAGAAGCGAAACGCAATATTGTGTCAGGACAATTTACTATTTATGCACAATAAATAAAGGAGCATAGCGCGACAATTTCTGTTCAGCGCCAGACTTGCTTGTAACCTATATCACCAATTATGTTAAGAAAAATGACGCATTAACTACAACAGCAGACTGACCTTTGTGTAAATGCTTGGAGCAGACTAACCTGTGAGCTGGAGTGTTCTAGGACGTTATATTTGATCTTTGAATGGCTGCAATCCAGTCGCCTCTTTGTTACTTCGGAAACATGGCTCGAACAATTTCTCTTCAACGACGTAATCCGATAACAACCGATCTCTTTACCCGTCGGCTTCCCGTGGCTGTCATGCGACCGGCTATTGCAGTTAATAATACAACGGCTTCTTGACATTTTTGTGTTTCTTTTTATCGCTGTGTGACTGATTTTAATTGAAAGCCTGCGTGCGCTAGTACCGCTTGCCACGAGTTCCCAGAATCCTTTGCGGTTCTACCCGTGAATGACGTCACATTTTCAATCTCCATATAATATGCATGTTAAATTTTATATTTGGGGTAAAATATCAAGTCTTTTCAAGTAAACCGGTTCAAGTCCAATTCAAGTCCCAAGTCATTGGTGTAAAAGTCCAAGTCAAGTCACAAGTCTTACAACATTTTTTCAAGTCAAGTCTAAAGTCATAAAATTAATGACTCGAGTCTGACTCGAGTCCAAGTCATGTGACTCGAGTCCACACCTCTGCAAGATGGTTTCGGCGTGTGAGGAAGTGAGAGAAACAGATAAAACGAGAGCTTCTCTGTCTCTTTCTGTGATAGATTTGTCTTTCCTAATGGTATATGCAGGAATGTGTGTCATTGTGCAAGTTCTTGTGGACTGCAAAGAGAGAGTAAATGTGCAAAGCACAGTGGAAGTGAAACCTGTTTGCCTGTGTGTGTTTATAGGTTTGCCTGATATAAAGTTAATATTGTCCTTTTGTTAAATATGGCATCGATAGCTCTAAAATTACAGAGGTTGAAAAGGTTTTTCAACAAATGACAACTGTGCAGTTTGAGAAGTTGTTATGATAGGTTGAGAATAAAAATGTTAGAAAATGATAACTGATATCCCCCATTTTTTGTCATACAAGCTCAAAAGAGAAATGATGGAACCCATAATTCATGTCTAGGCAATAATGAAAACTTTCCCCAAAACATGCAAGTGTTAACATGAATCTCACCAGAACAACAAAAAAGCAAAAAATGTGTGAGTATGAGGAAGTATGAGTAACATTTTTTCCTATTAGTGGAAAAGGTTACACATGCTTTCCTATGGCTTCTTTCCATTGTGTACTGATTTTATTTTTCATTTACTTTTATTTGTAATTTTCCTGTGTTTGGTAGCGCTTTCTTTAGAGACCTGACAGGTACGGTATGTGTCTGGATAACTGACACATACTGGTGCTCGTCAACAGTCCCAGAGCAGTTGGTGAAAACTTACACGATCTGTTGAACCACGTGCTTGGGCCCAAAAAAAGACAATACTCTTGTTTATTTGTGTTCATGGACATAAACATGTTCTTATTTCATTCAGAGATATTACAGTTAAACTGTAGTCTTTAGCGTAGGTTTTAAAACGCCATTTTCTAGATTTTGGGGGTTAAAAGTCCAACATACTTCCAGTTTAAATGCCACAGTTTCAGTTGTGCTGAGTCTAATGAAAAAAGAAGAATTTATGTCCACGTACATGACAAAATAGATTGCGTTTTGCAACTATTTCATAATTTTCAAAGAAACTGGGGTTCCTTATGTAGAGTCTATTGCATCATTCACTTAAATACAGCAAACAGCACAAAATCAAAGCCAACTAAGTCATTTCTTTGCTTATGTCATTCAATCAATCATCTGATTAGTTTTCATTCCTGTAATTGTCTAAATGTTTAAGAATCTTTTCTTCTGAGAACTCCTGAGCTAGAGTAGTGTAAAATGTTTTGTGCATCACAGGTTAAAAAGTAACATAATATAATTATCCAGCCCTAAGTTTTGACCTTTAAATGTTTTTTGTCAATACGTCTGCCTACTTGCCTTTCTGTGCCATTCTGACTTTTGCAGAGCTAAAAATATGCCTGCTGTTGCAACTGGATGAATCCTGGGATGAACCCGTCCTCAAATCCTCATGTTTCTTCACGTGCGTTTGGGCGTTTCTGGCTGACAAGAACACTCCCTGTATGACCAAAAGCTAAATAAATAAACAGAGACACTGAATGACTCATAAAAGGGTGTGTGTGTGGGGGTGTATGTGTGTGTGTGTTAAAACTGTATTCTCATCCATTCACCACAATAACACAGACCTCACAGACCAGTGGCTCAGTGCCCACACCCATCCATCGTAATGAAAAGCAGTGTTTACATAGTGATGGTTACTTACAGACAGACAAGCTCACAGGGAAGCTTGATCTATGTTTTATACTTAACAGCAGCAAAAACTGAGAAGCGGGTGATCCAGCAGCCAAAGTTAATCACTTGATCTACTACTGAGTCTCGTTTCGCTCATCACTTTTCTTGCAAGTGGAAAAATATCTGCCGGTGGAAGAAGAAAATTTGTCACAGCGTGTTGAAATAAGTGAGCCCATCAACTTTCAGCTACAGGCGAAAACTAAAGCATAGTGGCTTTGAGCTACCCAGAAACATTTGTAAATCTATGTGGTGTAACTCGGGTAAATCAAATGACGCTTTAACCATAAAAGAGATGGAATGAAAATTTTCATGACATTGTCTGTAAACAGCGAAATAAATGCGTTCCTGATTAAACTCTCACCTCAAGAAAACAAG